>NC_143251.1:39095000-39412500 GCF_984573655.1 Nuphar pumila
TTCCAACTTAATCTAATCTATAGTAAACAAGACAACTAATTTAAATGCTATTGATTCTAACTATCTGAAAGAACCTATAACTAATTCAAAACTAGTGAAAACGGAACACCGTTCTTAACATGATTAAAAAACGTTGATACTAAAGCATCTAGCTACTTAACAAGGTTTTTAATGAGACTAACAAACAAACCAAACATGCAGCATCATGGGGTCACGTTTTATCTAATTAAAAATCAAGCTAACTATTTTTAACAACTCACACTAACCGAATGGCTTAAATTATATCAAAACAAATAAAAAGCAAAAAAAAAAAACGCTGTACTACGCTGCTTCAAGGAAAGCTTTTTTTTTAACGAACTAACTAATTACTCGGTATTCTACCAGTAAATAAACAATCTAACTACAGAATATTATGACTATTAGGATACCTAAAAATCTTATACTAACTTATTTAAACAGTGCAGACGTGTTATAGGGAATAATCTACAGCAAAAGCATGAAGTGGACGTCACGGTGTTCTGTGTTTTTTAATGGCTTGATCAAGCCAAGTTTGGAGATGAGTCTGGCAAACGTTGGTTCGTGGATGTGTAGATTCATCCCATTCGATTGACTCAAGATCGTGTCGTGTTCAGTACCAACTAACGATCAGATCCCTTAAGCATGACATATCGGATCGTTCCTTCCCATAAGTATTCTTGTAACAGTATGCACCACGATAAATTAATACAGCAACCTAACTACAGGAAGAGGGTAGCCCATAAAAAAAATCAAACTATCTACAACGACCAAATCGAAATCGAAATCGAACAAAACAGAAAAACAAGATGAAGCATACTACTACGATGCATCTAAACTATATTTTTATATGATGAATGATGCTAATAAAATTCAGATGTGATATATGCTATGACGATGCAAAAAGATATCAAGAAATATGCATGCAATGATCTAAAAACTACAGAGACAAGGGAGAAGAGGCTCACCTACGGGCTTACCTCCGACGAACTGGTTGAGAAGAGAAGTTATGGCTGATCCCAGGCTGCATACGCACCTCCCCGATGAAAACAAGGCTGCCGGCGACGACAAGGCTAGAAGCAAGACGAAGAAGAAGAAAGGAGGAAAGAGGGAGAAACCGACATAGAGAGATAAAGCAAGGGAAAGAGAGACAGGGAGAGAGGTGTGTGTGTGGTTCAGCCAAGAAAAAGCAACCCCTCTTGGCTGGAAAAGAAATATTTATAATGCTATTTTAGGTTAAAACACAAGTTTTCAAAAAGACTGAAATGTTTTCACAATTTTCAATAGAATCCTCTTTTAGAAAACATGTTTTTTCAAAAGGGGTTTAAAAGAAAGATTCTTAAACTAATTAAAATAAGTTAATTGCATCCTAATCTAGCTAAATTATAATTAAGAAAATTCTAAAACTAATAGAAATACTAAAAACGCAAGGCAAGATTTGAAATACACGATTTTCTTGATATTTTCAATTCCAATGCGGTTTCTCGAAACTAACGATAAAAATGAGTTTTAAATGTGATTTTATTATGGAACATGCATAAATAAAAATGAATAAAATGCGAATATTATGCATGATCAGCGATCTTGCATTTGTGAAGCATGTGGTTGAGGGCTTTATCGTTCTTCAGAGATCAAATTGGGGATGCAAGAAATAATGGTCAGTGGTTGCAATGGGCGATTGCGCCAAGTGGTGCGTTTCACACCTACAAAGCGTATATATATCGTTGCTCACCTCGGGGGTTGATTGGATCCCAGAGAGTGTGTTATGGGCTAAAGGCCCTTCCCCCCGATCTTGGGTCTTGGCATGGTTAATTTTGCAAGATAGGGTTCAGACCCACAGTAATTTAAAAAAGTTGGGTTTTCAGTTTCCAAGTGAGTGTGTGCTTTGTTAAGCTGCTCAAGAAACAACGTTTCATTTATTCTGGTCATGCCCAATCTTTGTGAAACTTTTTTAATAGGACGTGGAGACATTCAGAAGTAATTGTTAAGGAGGAGTCTTTTGCGCTAGATCTGATCATGGGCCCAATACGTATTAGATGAAGCAAAAGGTGGAGGATGATCTGGAGGACGTGGTTGCTTACAACATGGCGGTTTGTATGGATGGCGCGCAACGATGTAATTTTCCATCAAATTCTGGTTGTCCTTAATAAACTAGTGCATAAAATCTTGGTTGATGTATATGCGATTCTGCGTATGCATCTTAGTGATCTCCCCTTCCCACCGATAGAAGTTCACCCATCTATGGTTCCTTCTTGTCTAGCGAATCCTGGTTGAGCTTGGATATGATGTGTAGTTATTTACTTCAGCTTTCCTATTTTCTATTTTTATTTTCGTGCTTGTTCAGTTCATGGGTTCAACATTTTGTTGATCTTCATGAGTGGTAATGTTGAATATCTTTCGACTCTCCCATTCATCAGCTTAAAAAAATAGTCTCTCTCTCTCTCTCTCTCTCTCTCTCTCTCTCTCTCTCTCTCATTGGCTAAAAAATAGTCTGGGATCCACATAGGACTGTATGACTTCCCAAGCACACCAACCAAGCATATAAGTATTCTAATTAGGGGTGTCAACAAGTCGGGTTTGGTTTGAACTCAGGTGAAATCAAACCCAAACCTGATTTGAAATGGTGATACTAGGTCCGAACTTGGGTTCAATCACCCACCATAAGAGAAACCATACCTGGATCCTATAAAGATTACATGAACCAGACCCAAACTATACTTGGTCAAATAAATTTTTTAATTCTTTTAGATTAAAAAATTATGGATCTCAAAACTCGGGTCAGGCCAGGGTCTAGTATAAAATTTCACAAACCATACCCAGATACATATATTAATTAGATTCTTTGAGTCCTACCCGGATTCTAATGGGACCTTCTTATTTATTATCACCATACCTTGACCCTGGGTTTGCTACAGGTTGGGTCCTGGTTAAACCTCACCCAGGGACATCCCTAATTCTAATTGTGTGGAACCAATGTTATCAGCCATACATATCGCATCACCAGAAAATCGATACGATTTACTCTTGAAACGGATACTTTTAATAAATATTAAAAATTACTAAAAATTATTTTTTAATATTATTTTAATTGTTTTAACACGTGTCATGCTTTGTTTGACACATTATTTTTTGGCCGGTACAGAGCGATTCAATTGAGTATTCGGTATCAGCCGATACACCTGAATTGTGGCCGATCCCGATACTGACTAACATTGTTGTATCTAGTATACAACTTTTCCCGAACAAATTACAGAAAGGCGCTCAACCATTGACCTATTTACAAATGCAGTTCAAGCTTTCAAAAATTACGTTTGACAGCATAACATTTGGATCTAATTCTCAACCAACAGCTCCAAAAGACCACTGTTAAAGTAACCCTTGTTAAACGTGGGTTAGTGAGGGTCATTTGCCCCTTACATTACCCACAATCACTCTCTCCAGACTTGCAGTTACTCTCTCTCTCTCTCTCTCTCTCTCTCTCTCTCTCTCTCTCTCTCTCTCTACAAAAAAAGATCGGATCACCCGGTGAGCAAAGCGGATTAGACAGTTGGAGAGTGGAGGGAAATTGTAGAAAGGTACATGTCAAAATAGGTGGTTAATGATAAAGTTAGGGGTGTCATCGGTTAGGTTTACTCAGACCAAACCGGGTATGGTGATAAATAAGAAGACCCAATTAAGACCTGGGTCCAGACCTAAAGGTCCAATTAATACATGGATCCGAGTATAGTTTGCAAAATTTTATACCAGACCCGAGTTCCGATTAAGACCCCCAATTTTTCAATGTAAAAATGATAAAAATATTATTTTACTAGATATGATCCTGGCCTGGTTTTTATCAGGTCTGGGTATGATTTCTCTGATAGTGGACCCGATTAGACCCAAATCTGAACCTGATGCCATACCTGAAAATCAGGTCCAAGTCTGATTTCATCTCCGTCCCAACCAAACCCATTGACACCCCTAAGTAAAGTTAAATGACAGGAGTAAATGGCCCCAAAGGGGTTTGGACCTAGAATGCTAAGTTCAAATATGATGGGAGTCACTCCCTTACACAAGCCGAAGCGTGGTGACCCATTGGGAGCAAGGTATAAGCCCACGAAGTTTGGCGCTGTTAGGACCATAAATACAACAGGCAGAGCCAGAGGCCAAATCTCTGTTCATGGGGGTGGTGGTTTCCATGTAAATATAAAAAAATATGACAAATGATAACTTTACGTGTCGCTTTATGGTTTCCATCACTCGCCGTTGACAGAGCGGTTACTTGAGAGAGAATGCCCTTTAACTTAAGCAGACACGCAATTTTTTAAAGCTTGGGCGTGCATTTGTAAATAAGTCAAAAGTTGTGCGCTTTTTTTTTTTTAACTTTTCCCTGATAAAATCGGGTTTATCAAGCCTCCAACAATAAAACTATTGAGATCGTTTTCATCGGTTCTGCATCGTTGATCTAAGAATATATATATTTGCTCCAATCCGGGAACACCAAACGTGGGGGAGAGAAAGCGAAGCAGAAAGGACGGGAAAGTCAAGCCAAGCAAAGCAACCCTATTTCTCTTGTATTAAGTTAACCATCTAAAATAAGATAAGAGCATTGAGCTAAGCAAGCAGTAGTCTAGTCCGGGATCTGAGGTGGTGTATAGAGATATTATAGTGTCCTGTTGCTGTCCTTTCAATCTCGTTAGGTAGGCGAAGTAATTGTACCAACTATCAACTTAGTAAAACTCTTCTATTTTATTTTTGGTAAATCCTAACTTCATAGACGTGAACTAAATGCATTGTTCAGTAGGGATCAGCTTTTGAATTGCATATGCATGTGCTTTGCAAGTGATGCAAAAATCGACGGACATAAAGGTTCTAAACATATCAAATTTTACAACTCAAAAAGAATCATGTCTTTAAGTCGAAAAAACACGATCCAAGTGTTGAACCGGATATATACTGAATCAAAACAATTTGCATCACCAGATCCCAAGTAGATGTAAATACAAACAACTGCATTAAATATTTCGTTTTTTTATATTTATTGAGAGAACACCCCAGCGCAGGTGGTGGGGGCCAGGAGAGATTGGCACTCTGATGTATGACCAACCCCAGACAGTTAAAACCCTTCGGCAGCCTCCCTTGCCCACCAAGGAGCCTGCTGTTTTGGCCAACAAAGGCAAGGGATGCACACCTAGAAATCGTGACATCCTTTCCCTCAAAAAAAAAAAAAAAAAAGAAATCGTGAAATCCTTGAACACAGAATGCCTTAAGCCAACGAGAGCAGTTCAGGTGATCCGTCAATCACCTTAAGTGATTGAAAATCCTCACCGTCCATTGCTTCATCCCACGAGGACCACACTGTCTTGAGGATGCCAAATCACTTTTCTTAAAGTGATTTGGCAGATCACTGGATCTGCTCTCTAAGCCAGACCCACCTAGCTAGATGTGCTGAGCCCTTATGGGCATATTAAATATATTCCCTTAATATAATAATATTAATAATGATAATAAGAATCACCTAGACTATGAAAGTTTTGACAAAGTAGAAACACGATCTCAAGCCAACCACGTGCAGATGGCACAAGACTTAACCACAATGGCGATAATGAAGCTCAGGCAAGCATGATTCTTTAATTAAATAGCAGAAGTTAGCGCGAGCTCACTTTGCAGCCGGTTTGATCTTCGGATCCTGCTTAATTAACAAGCTGTTAATGCAGGCCTTGTCCGGAGTTTGAAACCAGATCGTTTTTCACCTGTCTGTCTGTCTGCCAATTCTTTACAGAACAGTGCATTAAAGCTTTCAAATTACTTGTATGTTTATTGCATTAATCAAAAGCCAAAAGATAGGAGTTGTCTAACGATCTGAATATATATACCTTTCTCAGCCTTTTGGCTAAGATCAAGTGTAGTATCTGTTCTTGTCTAACCAGAGGAATGAATTACAAAACATGTTCCCAAAAAAAAATATTCTTATTCTCCAACATCCTAGAGCTAATAGTAGATTAAATTCATTGAAGGAATACAAATGAGACATAAAGATGCAAGCTCATGGCCATCCCAACAGAAAACAATGCGCCTTTTCTCTCTTACCATGTCCCTTTGGACAATCCCGAATAAATGATAAATGTCCTACTTGCATGTGAAATAAATGGACAATGCTCTACTATATACACATTGATACATCGAAAATTAATAATAAAGAGAATTGTACGTGAGAAATGTGGCTATGATGGAGACAACACATATCAATAATGACGGAAGAAGAGTAATATTCAGAAGCATTTTCTCACCCAAGTAACCAGCCAAAGTGATCGTGCCATCCGCAACCACTCGAGCCAATGTTCCTGCTTCAGTTGAGAGTAAACCACCATTGTATGTACCCCTGGCTAGCCTCGATGACATAACTTGAGAGAGTAGTGACAGATTCACACCTGAGCGCAAGGACAGTCAAACGCAAATAAGAAACAAGCTCAAGCAGTGAAGGCTCCAGCAAATGAATAAATTCAGTGGCTATATATATATATATATATATATATATATATATATATATATATATATATATATATATATATTAGAAGACCGTCCAAAAATAAGGTCCAAAATCTACAACTAATGACCATGGTACGGATCCCCTTCTCCAATATTTGAGCACTTCATCGATCAGACCTTCTATATTGGTTCTTTATAATTTATTTAGGAAGAAATATGTTTTGAACAAAGACTTTACTACATTTAGACATGTTTGACGGTGCAATGCATTTAGAACTTTACAACCATTGATTTTTAGCGCTTTAAAAAACATATTTAAATATAAAAATTTATAATCTAAAATGTTTTGCTTACTAAATAAATGATAAAAATCTAATATGTGAAGTCCAATCTTTAGATAAGGAACATTGTCGATTATCATCAGTATATATATATATATATATATATATATATGTTAGAACACTATACACCTTCAACAAAGATAGTTTGTGGCTGTCATATAATCAGACTGCATTTTCATACAAAACAATCAGATAGAGCCCGAATCCCACTTGGGGCAACCCATAGCTTGAGAAACAAAAAGAAGGATAAGGTTGATCAATATCCATATAAAAGAAGGAAGCACCAATTACATTTCTTACAAAGCTATTCTCTATGGAGAGAAACTTCAAAATGGAAGGAGTGATGCAGATTTTGAGGAAATAACTGTCAATCATGTAGGTGGTTAATGTTTAAAGCGTAGTAGAAAAATCACCATCTAGGTAGCCTACTTAACCATTATTCAATCTTCTCTAATTTGCCCCTCGACTAAAATCAGTACATAGTCACTAGCCCTCCCTTTTTCTAAAAGTATCCCTATGCACCATCATCTTCATCACATGCGACAGCCACAAGATGCAGCATAACCATTAACATCATATTATCACTGCCACCAACAACAGAAAGTCTCACCATAACTATAATCATCATAATGCACATCCTAGCATCAGCAGCATATATCACCACCACCGCCATCATAAGCCCGGACAGCATCACACTTTTAGCATTTTGACCATTTTCATGGTGAGTCCCAGTTGCTACTCTCACTCCTAAAGAGCCAAGACTGCAAAAATTGCTCAAGAAAACCAAAGGGGCTAACTGCAGCAAGAGAGTTTGCAGTGCCTCTCAGATGACTTCCTACTCTATACCCACTTCCTAACAGCCTATGTTCTGCTGAAAGTACTATCAATAAATGCTGTCTAGGGCTTCTAATAGTTGAGGATGAAGTGACATCATTAAGGCTATGTTTGGGAACACCGAATCCATTGTGGTTTCCACTGCACAGCTGGGGCATTTGGGAGGTGTTGTGTTGCCAAAACCATGCATTGGGGCTAGAGTTGGCAACACAACTCCATCCCCAACACAACATTTTGACTCCTTCCCAGATAGGTAGTCATTGACAACGCAATGATCGGATGCAGCCTCAACACTGCTTTCAAGCTGGCCTCTCTCTATCTCACCCTAAAAAATCCTAACCAATTGATTCTTCTTCTTCCTCATCATCCTCTTCTTTTTCTTCTTCTTCCTCATCATCTTCTTCTTCTTGGCTTGTATAAACGTTTTGCTGGCTTTCCTTTACTTCCTAGCTTGCATAGACAATATGTGGTTTGTCTCTGTCAAAATATGAATGCACACCTGTTTGGGAGCCAACACCAATTCACGGAAATGTTGACACCACTTGAAATCCACAATGAGCCCCCAAACATCTTGTGGAGTTGGCAATACCATGAATTTCAACTCCTTGTTTTGGAAACACATGGAAACCATGTTTCCGTCTCCCAACACATGGCCCCCAAACATAAATTCTACTACACAGCATTTTTAATGGATGCACTTCATGCCGGATCAGGGCAGAAGGATGGGGTTGTACAAGGTTTGGACTGGTCTTCTATTTTTGAGGCTGTTAAGGACCAGGATCTGCTCTGCTAGGCTATAGAAGGTTCCCGCCCACCATTTCCTTCTTTCTCTGCTTCTATATGTATTTCCAACCAGCACCAAGAGGAAGCGATGTTACTGATGGTTGGGTTTGGTAATATTAGTGCTGTAGGGCTCACATGTTTTTGATGGGTATGCAGGCTTTGCTGCTTTCTCCCTGCCTTCTGCTTGAGCTGGTACCTTCACTTATTCCTCTCCCCTTAATGGCAAGACATAGCCATGAAACAGTTCAGAAATCCCAGGTAGTCCTTGAACCTACACATAACATGAAGGGTGAATTTGCAACCCCATGACATGAAGACTGGCAATATCTTGAGTCACCTTCTCACAGGCACAGTGCCAACAGGTGCTTTTCTATAGGTCTTATGTGCACTCAACCTACAGAAAAGAAGATTCCTTTTACACAACTGTGTGTAGATTGTGGATAACTCATCATTCCCTAGGCACAGGTCATCTGTGTGCGCCCCCCCCCCCCCCGCCAACCAAACAATCATAACCAACCTCATGGGTCTTCCATCTTTGAGATTGAAGCATTTAGATTTTTATGCATGGGAAACTTACAGACATCATTGCTGTATTTCAAAATGGATGTACTTACATTCAGTTCATATTGCACCAATAAATTATTCACCATCCTGGCATGCCCATATTCTAAGACATTAAGGCTGTGTTTGGGAGCCTTGTATTGAGATGGAAACACCATTTCTATGTGTTGCAAAAATGTGGTGTTGAAGATGGAGTTGCCAAAATCCATCCTCTTGTGAATGGTGTTGGATCTGAAAACTCCATCCCTAATGCAGTGTTTTCGCAACACCATTGTTACCAAACAGCAGAGTGATGAGAGAACTGGGGGAAACCAAAATACACCTCCGACTCAAGGCACTCAAACAGAGTCTAAAGGTTGCAATGTTTCTTTCAGATTTTGGAGAAGCAGCCATAATCTTAAGTTTAAAGAGAGTATTGAAGTCATTTCAATATAGAGAAATGGGTAGGTGCGAAATTGGTACGTGCTAGCTAAATGGTTGTTTCTGTCTTTTCGGTGTTTTTTCGCAATTCTGACCCCATAAATGTGTTGGGCATGGTCGATTTACAAGGAATCCACACCTGGACCATGTGTTTTAGATGAAAAAAATGATATTTGGAGCCTCAAAAATTTACAAAGATTTTGGACCGTTGATTTTTCGAACCTTATAAAAACACACCCATGTGACGGAATTGAACACTTCAAGAGCTAATCTCTATAAAATCAAGTACATAGATCACATTTGTATGGTCAGAATTTAAAAATAAAACAAAAAACCCTGAAAAACTTATTTAGCACCTATCATTTTGCACCTACCC
This sequence comes from Nuphar pumila, assembly GCF_984573655.1. Classification (NCBI taxonomy): domain Eukaryota; kingdom Viridiplantae; phylum Streptophyta; class Magnoliopsida; order Nymphaeales; family Nymphaeaceae; genus Nuphar; species Nuphar pumila. Next base: position 39,104,799 of record NC_143251.1, read on the forward strand.
ATTACTCGTAAGCATATAATCAACAATTACCTTCCAGGACTTCTGCAGACACGAATGTGACGAGTGCAGATGAAACATATTGAGGGATAGAATATGGGATTATAACATGGAAGCTCATGATGATGCCAATCAACACAAGAAATTCTGAAGCCAATAAAATTTGCCTGCCACACATTTGCACCAAAACGAAAAAGTTAGAAAAGGGAAAAAAAAGACATCAGCAAATAAGCATGCATGCAGATTCATACAACATTGAGTAAGAGCATAAGGTGGATCTGGATCTCCATGTAATGTTCACATGCACCAAAGAACGACGGAAGCTTTTCTACTTATGGAATTAATAGAGTTTGTGTGAAAGGTCTGACACCACAAGGTCATTAATAAGATTATGGTGTTATGTATATATGCAAATAATAATAATGATGATGATGAAAGGACATCTAAATGCAAATGAACAGACTCAAAGTAGTTGTATACCAGACTTAAAAATATGGCATACAAAAGAAGGTGTGATGATGTAATAATCCAATAATGTGTTCTAGGCTCAATGAAATAAGCATATTTCTCCATGAACAACATACTCATTTTTCTTTCCAAATGAGACTCAAAGTAGATGGATACCAGACTTCAAACATGGCATACAAAAGGAAGTGTGATGTAAATAATGTGTTCTAGGCTCAATGAAATAGCATATTCTCCATGATCAACATATTTATTTTTCTTCTTGACCCACAATACTTGTTGCAAGCACATGAAACAACTGCTACATACAAATCTTGACCACTTTTACCTTTCCTGGTACATATTGCTAAGGTAGGTGCCAACAAATATATTTACTGGCAATACAGTGAGACCAAGGGATGCAAGGAATATGGCCACATTGGTTGTCGTCCAATTGAAGTAGAGTGATGTTATGACACTTGATTCAGACAATACGATCTCCATTGCATACTTGAGCATAAAATAAATCAATAATTGTACCTGCAACATGAAATAGAAGATTTACCGAAGTTCTAATGCATTAACATTAATACTAAGAGATTGATAAAGTATGAGGAGCATCAATCAAATGCAAACATTATGTCAAACAACCTCTTATTGACTGTAACCATTTATCAAGACACACACACACACATATGTGGATTAATATTTGGTGCTATTGAATGCACAGAACTATTGAGTATAAAACTATAAATCACCTACTTTTCATATTTTTTTTGTACATGAGACCTTATGGATGTGATCTACAATGTTCGCTTCATAGAAAATGAGTTTTGAATAGTGACTGTGACATGTAAGCAGTTTTTTTAAGGGCTTAAAAAATCAACGGCCCACAATGCATTAAAATTTCATGACTTAAATCATATTTTTAGATTGAAATAACACGATCTAAGGTTTGATCCTTAGCCAACAAACTATGCTGAACAAATCTATGTGTTCAGATTGAGACGATACAGCTTGAACCTATGATTTCCAGCTCAATAGCACCAAATATTAACCATATATATATATATATATATATATATATATATATATATATATATACACAAATGGCATATGCTTCTCACCGTTGAAATCTTTGGGTAAATAATAAAGGCTAAGATGAAATAAGGTACAGCATGTTAGAAGAGCAAGAGGCCCTTGAACGATTAGATCCTTAAATCAGAAAATTTGGGATCGGTCTTTCAACTTATTTTGAACAAAATAAAGAATGGAACCCAACCAATTCAGACTCCCAATTTTTTTGAAGAGGTTTGGCAGAAGAAAGTAAGGAAAATAAGTCAACCCTCTATATGAAAAGTATGACAGATAATGCAATTGATGAAAACAGTGTGAAAGGAATGTGGGAACGAGAAAAGGAAAAGCAAGGTACTCCATACCTTCACTGATGGAGTAAGTAATCTGTATGCAGATGCAATAGTGGTAGCAGGCATGTGTGATTCTTCTGATGCTTCTTCACTGCCATCAAATTCTTGATCTGCGTCTTCCTCCTGCAACTTCTCCTCTGCGGTTGATAGGAGAAGGGGTTGTGCAAGTCCATTTTCAAGTGACTGAATATCAACTGTGCCTCCTGTCAGATGTATGTTGCTGATTAGAAATGCACACACATCATGGAAAAATGTACAAAAGGGCATTTCATGAAAATCAGGCAAAAAATGATAAAATATTACCAGCACTAGCATCATTAGCTGATTTGTTCTGTTGGGCTTCAAGAACAGGCTCTCTAAATGATATCCACAACCAAAGCAGATAGATCAACCATGCCAGAGCCATAACCCACCCTGGTAAAGTGTTTTCATTGATCGTGAGTATAGAAAACCTAAAATTAGTCTGAAGCACTCCTGCAAGAGCAGGACCACATGCCATTCCAAGAGCACTGGCACTAACAAATGCTGCCGATGCTTGCATTCGAATTTTGGCAGGCACACAATCACTAATATAACGCCGATTAACAGCTCGAGCAGACCCAAATCTGCAGTTTAACCAAGATTGCCACACACAGAGTCATGCAATGAATACACCTTGTCCATGAAAATCATCATATCACAAGCCCAAAAAACAGAAGAAAAAACTCTATGACCCATGCTGGTAAACAATTAAAACATGTTCATAGATAGCTAAAACTGGATCTCTAAAAAAAAAGAAAGCAAAGAAAATGCAGGTATGTGATATGCCTATTCTTCTATAAGTAGATACTCTAAGAGCATTCAAGGGCTCAAACAGATCATTCAATTAAATGAAGCATAGCCTCCATTAAGCTTATGTTCAATTTGTACAGGGTTCTATCATGGAAGGTTTCTTTGTTTGTCAGCACAATTATTTCTGTAGCCTAAACATTTTGGTCAATTATACCATCTCATTAAGAGTTTTTTGGTCATTTAGCTGTCTACAGCTTATTACCTGGAACTGGAATCCTTCTCTCTAGATGAACACTGTTCTTTTCTTGAAAAGAGAGGACAGGCTTCCTAATAGTTTTCAAATTTTCAATCAAGAGGAAAAGATGTCAGTTTTACTGGTCTACAGAATAAGGAAACAGAGTTGGCACCCATGAATCATAACCACAAAGAAGGATGATTTACGTGATCAAATCACGGATGGAATATGAGCCTAGCACGATCCCTTTGTTTGAACAGTAAACCAACCCCAAAATCCCAATGAAGGGATAAATTTGAATTTAGATCTCCTTTACAGTCAGCCAATTTGATAAGTAAAAAGCATTTTATGTGCAATAGTAAATACTTAAAGGTTAATCTAAAAAAGTGTTCCAGATTTAATGTTACTTAAGAGACGCTAAATGCATTCTTGAGAGAAGTTGTTTTACAGTCAACAAAGTCCCTTAAATTCTATTTCTTGAAATGAAACTTGAATCTCAGATCAAGGTTAATCTCACAAGTGTTTCACATTTAGTTTGTTCCTTAAAAGACAATAATGTGTTCTTGAGCTTCATTTGAAGCTAAACTTACTCATCAACTTGCCAAATAGAGACACAAAAAAAGGAATACACACAAAAATCAAGAATCGTATGCTGTCCTACATTGAAAGAGATAAATAATATAAAAAGGGCACCTACCCACAAAAAAGGCGACCAATTAAAAGTATGCTTATTGAGTCAAGATCGTAAGCCAAGGCGTACAATGTATTGCCCAAGAGAAGAACAATACTACTGAAAACAAGTGGCCTGAAGTATGATTTGTTTGACCATGCACTGAAATATACAGAAGAGAACACTTGAGCAACAGCCATTGACCCAATTATTACACCACATACTGTTGGCGGAGCTCCAAGGCTCATTGAGTAATCGTCTGCAGTAGGGACAATTATATAGGTGTTAACCATATAAAGGAATGTATTTGCCAAGTTCAAGACCAATGACATAAAATGGTATTTCTCTTCATCAACAGGTTCCTCAGATGGTGGTGGTAGCAACTCATCTTGAATGATAAGTGCATGCCGCCCTAAAAATTTGAGGAAGTTCGTTGAGTGTGTCAGCCTGTCCACAGCTGCATTAATTGAGTCAATAACAGGATCCTGCGGATAACCAGGATAGGCAAGGAAATTTAGCAACTATAGGGCATAAAAATATGACCGAAAAACAGAAATCAACAACAGGACAAATTCAGCATCTAACAACAGATACAAGATTCTTATACAGAAAAAGATCTACAAATTCATCTAGAAAGAAGTAATCATAAAGCAGGACTCTATAAACCTGCAGAGCAGCTGCTGGCTGGTCGTAAATAGATAAATAGCTCCCTTGATGGTCTTTGAGATCAGCAAGATTACGAGATAATGCACCCACTACAGCCCCAATGCCCTGTTCATATCATCATTGACCAAGCTGATGAATCTAGCATGAGACCTTGACTTTCAACAGAAATTCATTAAAATTGCTATTGAGTTTTCCTGTTTGTAATAATTTGAAAGTACGATTTACGACTAATTTGGACATATTACCACATGCTTGAACACTTGTTGAAGTTGGGAATAAGGATGATTTGCACGAGTTGTCACATAGTAATTAGTAAATCTATAACCAAACCGTTTGTCAAATTTCTTCAGTATCTTTCTCAGGCCAATAGCATTGATCTCAACAAAGAATAGAAGCCTCAAAAGATCTTGCCCTACAGCTCTATATGCTTCCCGAAGTTCACATATGTGAGCAATATCAGGCTGCTGCAACAGAATCTCACGTTGCTCTCCTAACTTTTCTATGCGACTTGCAAGAATCCCTTGTTGTTCCAGTAGAAACAAGACAATCTTCTCAATCTGAAACCAGAAAGATCAAAGACAAAACTGAATGTTGAATATGTAAAAACACCACCAACATGAACTTAACAATAAGTTCCATCAGGACAAATCATTTTTGTGTAGTTCAAGACTCAAGGAAAGAAGATTACTGATCTAGATGCAAATATTCATATAACTCAATATAACCATGGTTTACAAACCTGGTGATCTAACATCCTTGAAAACTCTTTCATAACATGACGATGATCTTGTGCCCCAACCTGAATCTGGTGCGCGTACTGCCTAACCTTTTTCTTCATTAGTTTGTAGTTGATATAGTACCTGGAAGAGTTACACGTACAAAATACATCATCCTCACGTACAAAACCATGGCATTGAACCAGAGGAAGTGAACAGAAAGGACTCTTGTCAAACAGGGAAAAAAACAAGCCTTTCTATAGTGTAAGACTTTAACTACAAAGAATGACTTAGAATTAGTAGGCACAACAAAATTGGAATACTTTACAAGCTTATATAACAAAATATACCTTTCCCATTCTAGAAACTGGTACTCCTTTAGCTTTTTACCGAAGGCTACCATTTTGTTGTCAAAAAAGGATGAACTGCGTACAGCAGATAAAAGATAACAAAGAGTCAATGAGAAAGGCTACCTAAGCCAAGAGATAAGATCCAAATTGTAGTATATGCAAAATAATACCAACATACTTTTCATTAACCAAGATTGACAATAATTTCAACCATATACAAAGAGCAATGGTTGAAGAGCCAACAGGGGAAGAGTTTCTTAAGACATAAATTTAAAAAGTTTGATGAAACCCTCAAACTTCACAAACATAAGCATGAATCTACTACTCGTAGCAAAAACAAAATTCCTCCACCTTCCATATGCTCACATGAAAATATAATTTCACCTAATAGCACAAAAAGAATGCATGGTTATTAAAAGATATATTCTCACATAAAAGGTATTCAAAGAAGAAGGATACCACTGCATATCCAACATACAAATTATTTATTGAATAGAAAGTGAGGTAGAACACAGAAAATTACGATATAATTAAAACCACACACGTGTAAAAGCAAAAGCTTAAAATTTTGAGCATAGAAAAGACTAAATTACTCAGTGAAACTTTAAAAGTTCATAACATAAGCACGTCCAGATAGTTCAGACAGCTACCGGAAGCTTCTTAGGTAGGTGGGAAGCATGTTTTCCAAAAACTCACTTTGGAGTACGATACTCCTCACTTCTGAAAGTTGATGAGAATCTTGATTCTCCTATGCTTCCCACACGCCTCATCCATGCTACATACATGATTCCTATATGTCATGTCCTTTTCATGTTCACTATGTGCTTCAATCTTATACTTCTCACTCACTTCCCATGGGCTTTCTCTAAAGAGGTAACCATCATTTTTAGATTTTGACAAAGATTTAATTCTTACAATAAAAAATCATGAAATTTAAGAACAAAGATTTTTATTCGCTTCCTAATCGATTCCCATTTCGCTTCTCATGCAATTCTCATATCGCTTCCTCTTTTATTCCCATTTCACTTTCAAATTGATTCCTTGCTTCTTGCTTCCTATAAATTAAATGCTGCGCTTGTTGTTTATGTTTCCGTATCGTTTCCTGCTTCTGCTTCCTAGTCTGGCAACCTTGGTCCAGACCACCAAAATATGAGGATGATGCCACAAATCTTTTTTCAATAGCAGCACTAGGAATAGGTGGACACCTACTAGTTCACCTATAATCAACAGAAGTACATCCTTTGCTTTCTTTTGCACTCCTGAACATGTAAATCTAAGTAGCTTGGTTTTCATCCCAAATCTGATTGGATTCAATACAAACCAAGAAAGCCAAGCACATAAGCAACTCAACCACAATTCTTGACACTTCATACACCCCGACTCTATGTCACATGGATATGGCTGCAGATACGGGAATACGGTCATTTTTATGAAGTTTTCAATATGACTAGTATAGAAGAGGATACAGAAGGGAAGCCAAAAACGGAGTATTTGTGTGACAGCCCCGACTCATTGTCAGGTGCCAAAATCAAGTCTTGCAAGGCGCATATTGTTACTTAAACATGTATAGAATAAAATATTCAAAGAAACACAAGGTACTATACCAGGTTGACTAAAAATTACCTAGGTACAAAATGATCACAACAATTAAAGAAAAAACAGAACACAGGAAACTACAGTAGAAAAATAGAAGAAAAAAACATCATTCAAAGTTATGGATTAGTTCAAAACAAGTTCCTTTCTTTTTTATACAGGAAGATCTCAACAAATTTTATGAAAGGGCAATTAGGAATAAGGAGAGAGAGAGAGAGAGAGGTCTCTGTAATAATAGAAGTGTTAGAAATATATCAAATAATTAGAAAAACATTATATATCTTATTAAAATTGATTTTTCCCCTTCCCATAATATTGGGACATATTGGATATTGTCAACCTTTTCACTATATCATGACAGAGTGTCACTACTACTGTTTCACGATAATTTCACAATAATATAAAGATATGTTCAGAATATCAGAGATGCTTGTGATTATGGTTAAGATAAAATTGTTACTCGATAGAAAAGCCCCATAAGAAACAGCATTCCTTTGATTCTAACTTGACCAAGCAGCAACTAGTGAAGCAGTTAAGCATGTAACTTTCAAGAGGAGCACCTTGACAAATAAACCACAAGATGAAATTTCTAACAATAGATACCCACTGTTGAGTGGTTCACCATGCACAGAAGGCATCAATGAGATTATTAAACAGAGTGCATACGGATGAAGCATCTATAATCACTAAAGTTGGAAACTCTAACTAGGAAACACCTGAATGATGCATGGAAAAAAGAACATCATTCTCCATGAAAAGCATGGAATTTATTCTGAAGTTAAATATTTACAAAAAGGAAGTGCCTATATTCATGCAGCAACAGGACATTCCAGACGAGAAAGATAATCTTATTAAGGACATTTATGGCCCAATCAAGCTTGTTGCCGTAGGATGAGGATAATTCAAAGTCACTAACAATTGCAGTATTATTGGAAATTTGAGAAAAAATGGGTCACTTTAAAAAATTAAAGGGCACCCAGAATAGGACACATGATGATGCAAGAGTCATCTACCAGTTGCTCTTCCACATTAGAGATTCCAAAACTGATTTACATCTGAGCGCGGCCCTTTACTGTGTTAATCAAATCAGTTATAGGACAATCTGTTCTGTAATGAATCTTGTTCTCAAACAAAAGCTCAGAAGAATGAATTCATAATTCTTGATTTTTTTTTAAGGAAGACTCATATTCATCACTGGAAAAAGCTCAGACTTTAAGATCTGGAAAACTTCCAAAAGCAAGAAATGGTAAAATTCAGGCATACACAGCTGATTCAACTTATGCTATTACGGACGCCCTGTGCTTAGCTAATGCTAAGTGTTGAAGCCTCTTAGATGACCATCAAGAAGAACAGAAAAGAGTTCCAGATTTTTTTACCAGATCTGCCCAAGATATAGCTCAAAAGATGAGATGATCTGGAAAAAGAAGCAAATGGAGAAAGAAAGGCTAAAAATTTCACGTGAACTGCAATCTACCAGTGAAAACTCAAAACTGAACAGACCTTTCAATCGGATATGACAAACATATCATTCCAGGGACACAAACCTTAAAAGAAAAGCACATTTAAACACAACGTGGCAGAATCAGTATCTATGAACGGAAAGCATTTGGAAGGATTCCATATAAATCTCAAAGATTCATTTCTCCACAGAAAGAGAAAAATGAAAAACAGTTTTTTGTTTTTCATTTCTTCGAAATTTACTAAGCATAAGAAGAAAGCACAACCTGCTCAAATGTCAACTAATCCAAATGAATAGATTCATGGGCAAAAAGAACAAAGCGAGAATCAAAACACTGAAAATTTTAAAAGTTTCAGAAGACAAGCTAGAATTTGTCAAAATAAGAGGAGAACTTCAGAAAGCAATCGAAATAAATGGCTTGCTGGATAAAAAAAGAACAAAAAGAGATTTAGAACGCTGAAAATTTTTAGATTTTCAGATGAAAGGCTAAAAGTTGTCAAAATAAGAAGAGAACTTCTGAAAGCAATCGAAATAAATGGTTGAACAAAAAGAGATTCAGAACGCAGAAAATTTTCAGATTTTCAGGAGGCTAAAATTTGTCAAAATAAGAAGAGAACTTCAGAAAGCAATCGAAATAAATGGCTCACTGAATAAAAAAAGAAAATGAGATTCATAACGCTGAAAATTTTTAGATTTTCAGAAGGCTAAAATTTGTCAAAATAAGAAGAGAACTGCAGAAAGCAATCGAAATAAATGGCTTACTGAATAAAAAAAACAAAATGAGATTCAGAACGCTGAAAATTTTTAGATTTTCAGAAGAAAGGCTAAAATTTGTCAAAATAAGAAGAGAACTCCAAAGAGTATTCAAAATAAACGACTCACTGAATGCTTAAGCTTTACCGAGGAAGTACGGTTTCACAAATAAATCTGTAGGATGAGGAATTAAGCAATTAGACTAAATGACAGACGAAGGAGAAGATTACGGTGACAAAACCGGGAAGCTGATTCCGCTTTTCAGGTTTCAGCAAACAAGCCGGACATTTTTTTCAAAGACACGGAAAAGAATGACATGTTCGGACCAAAAGCAAGCTTTGAACGGCATGTTCCATTGCCTCCAGAAGAGATGCACCGTAATTAGGTCGATCTGCGAATTTTGAGCGCGATCTCTCTACCAGAACCGAAAAATCAAGTCACTTTCTCATGATTCAGAAATATTTAGGCTCCGAATTCATTTTCTCAAGAAACTTCTGCGTTTTAAAGATACTTGAACGAATAACCGGAAGATTTTTAAGCAAAACATATCATGAGCAATCAACGAACCGAGAATCCATCCGCATGCAAAAGAAAGCCATGTCCGTATTCAAACGACGTTCCAAAATAAAATCCCTAGGCATCTTCTACCGCTAAAAGATTCGTTACGATCATAACACAAGCCGTTTCAACGAAAAAGAATGTATTGTAAGTAGAAATTCCCACAAGAGGTCCAAAAACTCAAATTCTTGACACCTGCTGCATGGAAGATAAGATCAGAGGCCCTTCAAACTCAAAACAAACTCCTAACCGATTTCAAACTCGAAATTTTAGCTCGTTCCATCTAAAACTAAAGATCTCGCTACTCGGAGCTCCCGCAACAGAGCAACACGCCGAAATTTAAAAAAAATCTCCAACAGAAGCAGAGCCGAGAGAGCCCGTTTTATTTCATAAGAAAGCCAAAAAAACTCGAATTCATGCAAGATATCTTGACGAACTTCTAGGGTTTAAGGGACACCTACGCCGGAAAAACTTAGGACAAAAGGAAAAGAATCGATCAAATTCCGGAGAGACGAGAGAGAAGGCTCGCTCCCTCCTGCTTTCGCGGGCGCTCTCTCGGGGGCGACGTATTCTGCGATTCTGCGAAAGCCTTCTCAGAGAGGAGAGAGACAAACAGACCGAAACGAAGGTCGGAAGCTACTCTCCCTTCTTCTGCTCTTCTCTCGAAATCGCGATCGCGTGGTGCGAGTGCCGCGCAGACGCTAAGCCAGCGTACGATAAGCGTCATGTGAATGTATACTATATACTACGGGCCTTCGGCTTGTCGGCTTTGGAAAAGAAAGTTTTCGCATTTATGAATATCAAACGGGGAACGATAAAAAACAAGATTTAATATTATTTTAAACTACCCTGTTCTGGATATTCCTGGAATATCTCGGAAATTGCAGAGGACATTCGTGATCCTTGGATGCCTCTTTTTTTGGCTCCGGTGAGGCCGGCCACGTGTTATTACGAAAAAACCCTTGATGTTTGGGAAGCTTTTAAGCGTGACAGCTGGCCCCAGTCTGTCATCCCAAGGCCCAAACGGATCGGAACCATCTTTGACTTGTGGATCTGGTCTTGGATCCGAATCTGTATGCCATTTTACAGAGTCCGGGCCCATGTTTTCGAGGCCTGCCACGGGCAGATCCGAGTCTGAGTCCATCTGGTTTATGAGCCAAGTGTGAAGCTATTATGTAGGATGAATATGTTGGACTCGGGTCGGATCTAACCTGGATAAATCAGCTGGAAATGGTTCTGTACTGTCCTAGTTGCATAAGTTTATAGGACCCTCATTTAATTCCCAAATTTGGATCCACAGAGGTCGCATCCCAAAGCCTAAGGTTCCAAATCTGAGATGATTTAGGAATGTGGATTTTGTTGAAAAATGTGGTAAGATATGATTTAAAAAATAACTTATAAATTTTATGAAAATCAAATACTACAAAAAAAATATTATCAATCGAGTAACATATGTTTTCAATTAAGTATAAAATTTCATTACAGATACAATCACATTTTCTTTTTTTAGGGGTAGGCCAATTTTAATCCTTAGATATAAGGGTGTCAACGGGGTTGGGTTTGGTTAAGATCTATGTAGAATCAGACCCAAACCTAACTTGAGATTATGGTATTGGATCTGGACCCAAACCATACTTGGCAAAATAATATTTTGTTATTATAATTACATTGAAAATTTGTGGATCTTAATTGGAACTTGGGTCAAGCTAGGCTCTGATATAAAATTTTACAAACCAAACTCAGATCCGTATATTAATCGGACCCTAGGGTTCCGACCAGGATTCTAATCAAGACTTCTTGTTTATCACCAAACCTTGACCCGGGTTTGATACGGGTCGGGTCCGGGTCAACCCTAGCCCATTGACACCCTTACTTAGATATGAGATCCGAGGCATTCAAATGCAACTACAATAGAAGAATGGGAACAAATCGAACCTTGACCCGGGAAAAACACAAAAGTCAAGCTCTGATGTTGATATATTGCCAGTTGTGCGAGATGAGATCATATTAAAGATTTTGGGGTGGAGATCCTTTAGCTTGTACATGTCGCAACAAATAACAATGAAGAGAGGGTGGTGTATGTCCCCCCCCCTCGATGATTCACTGAATCCCACGTCTGTGTTTGGGGCTTTGAATGAGCACCACGTATACAAGCACATGGGGCTCGTATTCCCGTGTATGTTGACATAACTTTGCATCGAACTCTGGTGTTGTTGCAAAGACTTAAGTACCCTTTCTTGCTATTCTTCTCATAAAGTGATGGTTTGAGAAAATGACAAAAATGCCCTTTATTCAAAAAAGAAAAAAAAACAGTTCAAAAAAAGGACAAACATGTCCTCCATCCAGAAAGTCGAGGATGATGTTGACTCTTCAAAGTCTTCTTCTTCTTTCTTCGTTCAAAAAAAGGACAAACATGTCCTCCATCCAGAAAGTCAAGGATGATGTTGACTCTTCAAAGTCTTCTTCTTTCTCTGTTCAAAAAAAGGACAAACATGTCCTCCATCTAGAAAGTCGAGGATGATGTTGACTCTTCAAAGTCTTCTTCTTCTTTCTCCGTTCAAAAAAAGGACAAACATGTCCTTCATCCAGAAAGTCGAGGATGATGTTGACTCTTCAAAGTCTTCTTCTTCTTTCTCCGTAAAACACTGTAAAACCCCCTCTCTCTCTCTAGAGAAGAAATCAAGGGAGGCAAAGAGTTCTCCCTGGAGAAGGCCATGAACATCAACCCTCACACTCTCTCTCCCTTCCCTCTCTACTTCTGTGCATATCCAACAGACGATCCTATATTGTTCCATCAAACATCGACTGACCTGCACACTGACTGTAGCATCGTTCAACTTGAAGAGTTGATATGTATAGGAGAATACAAAGATGTTTCTCGAATTCATTGGAACCTGTTATTTCTTTTTGAATGTGCAGTTGACTCTTATCATTTTTAGTTGTTTTTTAGATTGTACTTTCAATTCTGGTGTATTTTAAATTCATCTATTTATATGTAATCAGAGCTCATTTCGATTCGTTTATGTGTCTAGTTCATCTCTGTAAATTTTCAGAATTTTTCATGATCAATTGCTATTTTATTTTGATTTAATACCAGAACCTTGTATCCAGATTTTGTAAATGTTCTGATTTTTGCCCCCATATCATGACTGTTGTAGCCCTCCTTCAACAAATCGCTATTTGATTGACAATATTCTTCAGCAAATCGTTGTTATAATTTTTTTGGGTCTCTAATGTGTCCCTACTACGATTTGTAGTGTTTTTGGGTCTCCAACGACCCCTACAATGATTTATAGTGTTGTCCGGTCTTTTAACAACGATTTGTAGTATTTTCGGGTCTTCAACGACCCCTACAACGATTTATAGTATTGTCTAGTTTTTTAACTACGATTTATAGTATTTTTGGGTCTCCAACGACCCCTACAACGATTTATAATGTTGTCCGGTCTTTTAACTACGATTTATAGTATTTTCGGGTCTCCAACGACCCCTACAACGATTTATAGTGTTGTCTGATCTTTTAACTACAATTTATAGTGTTTTCGAGTCTCTAACGAGACCCACAGTGATTTATTGTGTTATTGGACCTCGCTATACCGATTTGTAATGTTCCGCTAAACACTACAGCGATTTGCGATACAAATCGCTATATATCGTTACCAAAATTAGGACCAACTTGTCAGGGCCATATCTCCCTAACCAGAGATCGGATTTCAAATCCGTATAAAGTGGTGTCTTTGTTATGAAGTCTAATTTATTCCTGTAAATTTTTAGAGATTTATATGGTCATTTGATACTCCATTTGGATAAAAAACTAGACCTCTATCAGTTTGCCTTATTTGAATGACACAGTTTTTAGTTCATTTTGTAAGAGTCATATCTCCCTAACGGGAGATCATTTTCCAAATCCGTAAAAATGTTTTATTTATCTATGTGTCTAGTTTATATCCACAACTCATTTAGTTGAATGATGCTACCCACGCTGGGAGGAGCCCCCAAACCTTCCTCCTGTAAGGGTAAAAACTCTGAATCAGGCTCCACAACAGTCAATGTGCAGGTTAGTCGGTGCTTGATGGAGCAATGTAGGATCTTCTGCTAGATGTGCATAGAAGCAGAAAGAGAAAGGAGAGAGGGTTGATGTTCATGGCCTCCTCCAGGAGAGATTTTTTTCTCGGATAATCCTGCAGTGCAGAGACTGGGTCTTAAATAATCATCTTCGGGGCACTTAAGTCTTTACAATCACTCCTTTTCTACAATCATTATTTTTTTTTGCACCAATGGAAGAGAGGGTAATTAAGTCTTTGCAATAGCATCAAACTCCAATGCTAATTAATGCTGACAAACATGAGGATACGAGATGCACAGGCTTAAATACGTGGTGCTTTTTGGGACCCCCGAGCATGAGATGCCCTGTTCGGGGGGGGGGGAGCATATAACCTGCTTTGAACAATGAAGGCTTGTTTTTCATATACACTAATGGATCGTGACATCATTTTGTGCAGTATTTTCAGTGTAAACTGTCACAAGTTTCACTTTTTTTTTCTTTGGGTACGTTTGGTTGCATCATGAGATCTAGAAAGTGAATCGCACAATACTTAAATGCAGCCAATCATACAACTTTTTTTTGGCACAGGAAACCCCCAAAAAAAAATCAAATTTACTGAACCAGCTTGCCTTTCAAACAAAAAAAAAAGTGTATTGAACCAGATGAGTCCCAACAAGTGTTGAGAATCCAAATTTATGTCGGGTTTGGATCCATTGGATGACACTGACGTTGTTGGGTATCCACACTGAGCAGAATCCTGATGTTTGGATATTGATCTTATGCAATTAAATGGACCCCAAAATGGACCAAACCAAGGGCCCATGAGATTTCCATGATTATTAGATCAATTGGCATGCCAAGTCATGCCCGTTAGGCATCTAATTTGTTTGGCCATGATCCGATTAAGCAATGTTGATAGTATCATATCAATCTGTATCAATAAGTATCATATCAGCAGAAAACCGATACACTTAGCTTATGAACCGGCTTTGAATCAAATTTCTTAAATTAAGGTTTTTTTTAGTTAATTTGATTACGGTTTTTTATTCGATTTTCTATGATTAGGGCTTTGAATCAATTTTTTAAAATTAGGACTTTTTTATAATTAATTTGATTAGAGATTTCTTTGATATAATTAGAGTTATTTTTATTTTCTATGATTAGGGTTTTTAATCATTTTTTTAATGAAAGCTTATTATAGTTAATTTGATTAGGGTTGTTCTTGTATTTGATTAGGGCTATTTTATTCTCTTTGATTAAGGTTTGAATTAGAGATTTGTTATTTAATTTTATGGTTTATTTTTTTATAATTTATAATTTTTGTATTTATTTATGATTTGTTTTCTTGCATTTTAAGGTTTTATGATTTAATAGGATTTGATAATTTGATTTTTATAGTTAATTTGATTTTAGTGTTTGATATTTTTATGATAAACTTTCATAATTAGATGTAATATGATATTGATTAAAGCATTTATATATCAAAAAAATATCAATTCTTATTCTTTCTCAAATTACTCAAATTATAAATGTTTTTTAGTATTTAAATCAAATCCGAGATTCATATCTGAGGCCAAAATACATAATAAACATGTTAAAACACTCATATGGTTGAGCGGATCGAGTCGTACGATCCAAAATGAAGTTATCCGATCCATTATCTGGGTGTATTCATGTTGTCCGCACACAGTGTAAAACAAACGTTGAACACAAAGAGCACAATTTCTTGTACAGTGGCCTTAATACAGAACATGTGTTCTGTCTGTGATGTTCATTGGTTCTATCTAATCTAGATCAAGGCATCAAACAAGCCCTTAATGAATATTGTTAAAAGTCAATATCCCGGGAGCAGATCCGGTGCAAGTAGACAGAAAACTGTCTAAGACACCTCCCATACTATCCATCAAAAAGATGAAAGGCATCCATGAAATAAGATGGCCTCTCATTCAGATGAGCAGAACAAGAATTTTTGATGCAGCTTATTTCTTAGATGAATGGCATCAAGCGCTGAAAAATGAACGGCCTAAATTCTTCCAAGAAGCGAAAGTACGTTTTTGGGTGCACGTTGGTTTTACACTCATATGTAGACGACCACACAAAAACTAGGGGTGGCAAAACCTGACACGACCCGCCAACCCGCCTCTTAGGCGGGTTCGGGTTTGGCAAAAACGAACCCATTTAATAAACAGGTTGACCCGCCTAACCCGTTTATTAAACGGGTCGGGTTTGTGTTAGGGGTATGCCAACCCGCCAACTCGCCAACCCCACCCACCAACCCGTTTATTAAGCAGGTTGGCGGGTCGTGTCGGGTTACCCGTTTAATAAACGGGTCGGGTTTGGGTTGAGGTATGCTGACCCCGCCAACCTGCCAACCCGCCAACCCTAACAAAAACATGTGGACCTTCCTTTCTTGTCCCTTATTCACCAACCTCACATTGCGTGCCTTTTTCATTATATAATTACCTTTTTTTCTGCGTGTTTATGCATATGCAAAACGAGGAGCTCTCATTCATTCATTTGACAAAGACCAGCTCAAAATTTATAAGTTAAAAGATTTTACAAGTGTAGCCAATGGGAAACTAAAGGGATAAGCTTGCACTGCAGAAAGAAACAGGATCAGGTGCCTTCACATGGCGCACTGAGTTGAGTGTGCCTCTGCACCTCGCTGCCCTCCATCTGCTTATAAGCCCCACACCTGACATACTGCCAGCCAGATGGAGGGTATCAGGTGCAGCGGCACACTTCAAAGTGTGTCATGTGATGGGACCTGATCCTGGCTGCTGGCAAATAGGGATGTAAATTAGATCGGATTCGGATTGGATATGACTAATACTATATTTAATTAATTGGATGTTGACTAAACGGTTTCAAATTCAGATGGTGAAAAGCTCATACCATATCTGATTTTTTTACATGTAAAAAGATTAGGATATCTGTCAAATTTAGATATTATTATTTTTGCATTGGATAGCAAAAATTCAAAACCATGTCTTTGCCCTAGTATATAATTGGATATTGTTTTGGCTTACCAAATGCAACTAAATGGACGTTGGACAAAATCCGATCCACTGACATCCCTAACTGCAGACAAGGTAGTTCGTGCACTACCACTTCAGTTTGAGCTTGTTTATTTGTTAAACAAACCAGAGCCTCGTCCAAAGGGCCTGAGACAGAAAACCGTCCAAGGCACCAAGGATTAGAGGTGTCAACAGGTCGGGTTTGGTCCGGATCCAGAGGCCTGATTTGAGATGATGGTACTGGGTCTGGACCCGGGTCCAATTGAACCCACCATAGGATAAACCGTACCCAGATCTTATAAGATTACATGAACCATACATGCTAAAATAATATATTTTTTCTTTTTTACATTGAAAAATTATAGATCTTAGCAGGAAATCGGGTTTGGTCGGGGTCTGGTATGTAATTTCACAAACCATACCCGGCTCCATATATTAATCGGACCCTTTGAGTCCGACCCCGATTGTAATCAGGCCTTTTCATTTATTACCAAATCCTGACACTATAAAGTTTGGTACGGGTCGGGTCTGGGTCAAACCTGACCCATTGACACCCCTACATAGGATGCCGTCCATCAATAAGAATGAACGGCACCCAAATACTTACAACTTTTTTTGGATGAAATTCGGCCGTTCATCTTTCAGCACTTGATGCCGTTTATACAAGAAAATAGACGGAATAAAAAAAAAATCTTGTGGGGCCCATCTGAATGGGGGGCCATCTTATTCCCTGGGTTTGGGAACAGTGTCCTGTCCCTACCATATACCAAAGACACGAAGTGTTAATTAAGAACGATGGGGCCCAGGCAGAGGCAGCCCTACCACTGCTGGGCCCCACATTCACATATGTTCGTAGGTGCGTTTATTAATAAGTTATACAAAGTGAATAATTGTACCTTTGATGAAATGATGGAGACTGCTGATCGGCATGTGTCGTGTTTGTATGCTGCAAGGACGGATTTATTTGATGGCCAAGTCAGTCCTCTTGGCACTTGAAAGAGCAAAAATTCCATAAGGCGCCCTGAGAAAATAATAATGGAAAGAAACTACCCTACTTTGATAAATTGTTGACAGAGAAGGCTCGATTTGTAGCTGAACTGGTACGCATTTAGCACCCAAAAAAAAAACTCCGTTTAAACAAGTAGTTTTTTTAAAGAATTAAAAAAAAAACAATTAGAATGATTAGTTCCTCCTACTGATCATACGGTGTGGATGGTTATGATTTATTTATTTATTTTTTTTTGCAATTCTGATCCCATGAATGCGTTCAACGTGATTTATTTGATAAGATTCGAGTGTAGGATTGTATTTTTTTGATGAAAAGTGATTATTGTATGAGCTTTGAAATTTACAAAAAATTTAAGTGGTTGATTTTTGAAGCTTTATAAGAACATGCTCAAATGGTGCTACTAAATGAACCGTGTAGATAGGGTGTCAACGGGTCGGGCTTGGTTTAGACCAGGTGGAACCAGACTTGGACCAGGTTTTTGGGTATGGTATCTGGTATGGACCTCGGTCTAATCGGGCCTGTCATAAGAGAAACCATACACAGACCCGATAAAAACTACATGAACCAGACCCAGTAAAATAATATTTTTTTATCATTTTTACATTGAAAATTTGCGGATCTTAATCGAAAGTCGGGATGGGGCCATGTTTGGTAAAAAAAATCACAAACTATACCCAAGTCCATGTATTAATCAGACCTTCGTGTCCGAGCCTGAGGACCAGATTTTTGGGTATGGCATCGGGTCCGGACTCAGGTCTAATCGGGTCTACTATAAGAAAAACTATACCCAGGCCCGATAAAAACTACATGAACCAGACTTGGTAAAATATTATTTTTTATCATTTTTACATTGAAATATTGCAGATCTTAATTGAAACTCAGCTTGAGTTCGGATCTGGTATAAAATTTCACAAACTATACTGGGTTCATGTATTAATCGGACCTTTGATTCCGAGCCTGAGTCCTAATCGGGTATTCTTATTTATCACCATACTTGGACCCTATAGGGTATGGTTCGGGTTTGGGTAAACCCGACCAATTGACACCCCTAAGTGTACATCACATTTGTAAGGTCATAAGAGATAAAACAGACAATAACGTAAATGACCCTTGCTTTTATTTCAAATACCATTGCTAACCGCAAGTTAGAGAATCTAACCAAGATGGCCAATTTATTGTTTACTTGACAACTTTCCTCTTTGTTTCCTACAAATTTAGTCCTCTTATTTTTCATGCTGACAACTTATATGACGCCTGATTTCTTTAGGCAAAAAGTGACATGGTACCTGTTAAAAACTACCCGCACACACACACACACAAGTACACGAGAGACATTGATTAACATGGTTCGGCCATATGAGTCTACGTCCACAGGAAGAAGAGGTGCTATTACCAGCTCAATGAATAGCCACGTACAAGACGTCCCCTTATATAGGAAAAAAAAAAAGAACCGATCTAACAAACGGTGGAGACTACAAGGGATAAATATAAGGTCATCAGCAGGACAAAGATAACACCAAAAATGGAACAGGAGTTCTGCAGGAGTCTACTTGGGCAGGACTCCCAACGGTGTCATGTTGCCTCTCAGTTACTGCATATAACAATCTCCCCCTCAAGTTGGAGCGTAGATGTCAATCTAACCCAACTTGTCGCTTAATTTGTGGTGTTGCTCACGACTTAGGGATTTGGTGAAAATATCAGTCAACTGCTCTTGACTTCCAACATGAGAAGTACAGACTTCTTTAGATTGAATCTTTTTCCTCACAAAATGACAGTCAACCTCAATATGTTTAGTTCTTTCATGAAACACTAGATTAACACTGATGTATATAGCAGTCATATTGTCACACTTGAGTTCCATTGGTTGGAAAATTTTCAGGCCCATATCAACGAGAAGGGCTTTAATCTAAATAAGCTCACACATGCACGCAATCATAGCACGATACTCAACTTCAGCACTGGATCTGGCTACAACAGATTGTTTCTTGCTTTTCCAAGTTACAAGATTACCACCAACAAAAGAACAAAAACCTATAGTTGATCTTCTATCATTAGGATCACCAGCCCAGTCCGCGTCAGTAAATCTAACAATCTCAAAGTTTTTATTTTTCTTCATAAGAATTCCTTTTTCTGGACTTCCTTTGAGATACCGAAGAACTCTGTGGGCAGCTTCGACGTGAGTTGATCGTGGTTGATGCATGAACTGACTGATAATACTGACTGCATAACTGATATCGGGATGAGTAATAGTCAAATAAATTAACTTTCCCATGAGCCTTTGAAAGCTTTTGATGTTAGTAACGGCTTCTTCATCATCTTTCTTGAGTTTGCAATTAGGTTCAAGTGGAGTTTTAATAGCTTTTGCCCCAATTGTTCGAGTGTCACAGAGAAGATCTAGTGTGTATTTTCGTTGACACAAGAAAAACCCTTTATCAAAATAAGCCACTTCTATGCCATGGAAATATCTTAATTTGCCAAGATCTTTGATCTCAAATTTGGAGTGCATGACCTCTTTAGTTTTTTGTATCATAGCTAGGTTATCTTTTGTTACAATTATGTCATCAACATAGACCAATAGGATAACAGTGCTCTGAGAGGAGATATGCACAAACATCGTATAGTCGTCAGTACTACGTTTATATCCAATTTTAACAAGAACTTTGTTGAGTTTAGAAAACCAGGCTCGAGGAGATTGTTTTAGGTCATAAATAAATTTTTGAAGCTTGCACACTTTTCCAAGATCACACTCAAAACCAGGTGGAGGGGCCATATAAACTTCTTCTTCTAAATCACCATGGAGGAAAGCATTTTTAACGTCTAGTTGATAAATACCCCATTGTTTATTGGCAGCAACTGAGAGAAGAATACGAATAGAACTCATTTTTGCAACCGGAACAAAGGTTTCAAAGAAATCAATACCTTCTTTCTGTGTATACCCTTTTGCTATGAGCCTAGCTTTGTATCTTTCTGTAGAGCCATCACTATTGTATTTAATTTTGTATATCCATCAACATCCAACCATTTTTTTCCTTGCAGTAACTTGACAAGGGACCAAGTATTGTTTTTTATCAGGGCTTCCATCTCGTTGTTCATTGCCTTTTTTCATCTGATATCTCCAATGACTTCTTTAAAACTAGATGGTTCATGTTGGGAATAAATTTTCTATAGATAGGCTTGATAAGTCTTGGGCAACCTTGAGAAATCAAATTAAAGTTCTATAGAATGGGACCTGGGATTTTCAGTGGCACAATAAGAATAGTAATCTCCGAGTCTGACCGGAGGTCGAGAGGATCTCCTTATATTATCACTCTCTTGGATGGAATTGGAATTGATCTGACTTACATAAGGCTCAGATATGGGATTTGGATATGATATAGAAGGGCTAACTGTTGCTTGGATTTCAGAGTCATCTGGATCATTAGGGATGGATTCAAAAGATGTCTCTGGGATAGGTAAGAAGGTTATGGGACTGCTCATATCTGGCTGGTTTTCATCCTTATTGGGACACAGGTAGTAGGCTTCGTTTTCAAAGAATTTCACATTCCTCGAAACATGTAGCTATCTTGTGATAAGATCAAAACACTTAAAACCCCTTTTGAAGTGGAATAACCGACAAAAACACATTTAATGGCTTTTTTTTTAGTTTGTTTTGAAATTTGTCTTGAAGGGGGATGAAGCACTTGCACTCAAAAACTTTCAAATGATTGATAGAAATTTTGTGATTCCTCAAAATTTCCATAGGAATTTCATTATTCAAATTGAAACTTGGAACATGGTTTATAATATAACATGTGGTAGCTATAGCATCCACCTAATATTGTTGCGGCATATTCATTTGAAACATGAGAGAACGGGTAACATTGAGTAAGTGATGGTTTTTTCTTTCAGCAACTCCATTTTGTTGTGGAGTCCCGCCCCATGTGGTTTGAGGCAATATCCCTTGCTAGGTCAAGAAATCACCAAGAACTTCATTAATGTATTCTCCCCCATTGTCTGATCTTAGATGTTTTATCTTGTGCTCATATTGAGTGAGTAAAAGATTATAAAAAAAATTGAACACTTTGGCCACCTCGTATTTATGCTTTAAAAAACACACTCAAGTCACACGAGATTTATCTTCAATAAAGGTAAGATAATATTTAAAACCAATGATAGAGTCAATGAGGGCCGGACCTCACACGTCATAGTGAATAACCTCAAAAAACAAGCTACTGCGGCTGGAAATTTTTTGAAAAGGAAGCTGAGTTGCCTTGGCAAACTCGCAAACATCGCACGATAAAATATCATTATGAAGTTCAGGAAGTAAAAGTCTTAGAATTTTGGCTGATGCTTGTCCAATACGTGAGTGCCATAAACTATAAGTATTGTTGCAACATAAAAGAGTTTTACTTGGTTGACTAAAAACGTACAACCCATCATGTTCAATACCTCTACTAATCACCTTCTTCGTTTTCTTGTCCTGAAACACCACATCCTTTGATGAGAAAATAGCCAAACAATCATGAGTTAATCTTACTCACAGATATCATGTTAATTGCAAGTTTAGGGACAATAAGAACTGAAGAATCATGATTGATAGGCTTAATATTTTTTTCTTCGAAGACCATCATAATAGACTCATCTGTCGTATATACTGGTTTTTCAGAATTAGTCATACCGTTGAAGCGGTTTGTCATGTGGTCTGAGACTCTGGAATCATCAATACATTCATTATTTAAGAAACACGAGAAAAAGTTTGAATCTTACCTTGCTGGTCTGCAGGGACATCGTTGATCGGAGACGAGGTGACAAGATTAGTCATGGCCATCTGCTGGAAGAACCGAGTCAAATCATCTTTAGTAACAAAGTTAGCATAATCCCTTTTTGTACCCGTTTCTTTGTCACGGTTGGGCCGACCAACGAGATCCCAACAATGATCTTTGGTGTGACCACTTTTCTTACAGTAGGAGCATTTGATTTTAGGCCTTGTTTTGAAACAGTCCTTGATAATATTGTTGGTTGTCTTAACGGAATTTTGATTTTTTTTGAAACCTACCGAAAATACCATTTGTTCTGATTGCTCTTCCTTGTGCTATGGTCTTGGATTCATAACTTTCCTACGGGTCACTTCACATTGAACTATGGCAAAGACAGTGTTGTATGATGGTAGGGGTATTGACATTAAAATCTGGCAATGCAAGTTCTCATAGTCAGGGCCAAGGCCGGCCAGAACTTTAAAAAAATTATCTTCCTCGAGGCGTTTCTTGTTTTCAACAATGTCACCTATTGGGGAATAATATTGGAGCAATTCATCCCACATTCCCTTAAGGGTGCCAATGTATACACTAAAGGGCTTGTCTTCGTGGTTATACTTAGCAATTTTAACATGCAGTTAATAAACTCTTTCAAGGTTGAACTGTTTACCATAGATCTCTTGCACCGCATCCCAAATTTCTTTGGCAGAGTTCATAAAAAAGAAACTTCTAGCAATGACTGGCTTCATGGAGTTTAATATCCAACTCATGACCATATCGTTTTCAGATTCTCATTTTTCATAGGTGGAATCTGAGGGATCAGGCTTCACATTTTTTTCCAGTGATGTATCCAACTTTGAATTTTCCACTTAGAAAAAGTTTTACAGCCTTTGCCCAACTTAGGTAATCAGTCCCTGAGAAGAGGGTGTTGGTGATTTTGATCATGATAACTGATCTTCGTAACCGCAGTATTAGACGATGACGCTCCACCATTATCGTTTGTCGATCTTTCCATTGTATTGTAGGTACTCGATCTTTCGTCTTCTGCCATGAGAAACTCCGACCAACGAACACTATCAAGAATCATGAACCTACTCTCATACCATGTTAAAAATAACCCACACACACACAAATGAGAGACAACAACTAACGTGGTTCGGCCATATGAGCCTACGTCCACAAAAAGAAGAGGCAAATTGCCTTATGCTATTACCAGCTCAATGAATAGCCACATACAGGACATCCCCTTATATAGGAAAAAAAAGCAAATCTAACCAACGGTGGAGACTACAAGGGATAAAGATAAGATCATCAGCATGATAAAGATAAGACCAAAAACGAAAGAGGAGCTCTGCAGAATTCTACTTGGGCAAGACTTCCAACGGTGTCATGATGCCTCTCAGTTATCGCATATAACACTGTCTAATTTTCTAGGCAACAATTACCTCGATAAGCATGCCATAAAGCATGTTGGACCCCCTTTTTTGTGAAAAGCGATCTCGTGGAGAGGGTTCGATTTTGTTTTTGCGAAAGAAAAAACCGGGAAAAGGTGTTGTTGCTTCCTCTTCCATGACATGCAAACACCCCTTGGTGATTGAGATAGTCTTTTCACAGTTACCCGAAAAAAGGTTTTAAGCTTTGTTCTTTTTCTAAAATGCTGAAAAAAAATTATACTTTAAATTTATGAACAAATGCAGATGACACTAACTTTTATCACAATATTGAAACTAGGTGTAGGGTTGGGAAACAAGCTAAGCCGCTCGTGGCTCAACTCATATCTAGCTAGTGTAGATGTAACAATCCCAACTCTGACCCGTAAAAAAATGGCATTTTTTTAAACAATTATAGAAACAATCCCAAAGGCACGGCCTTACAGTCGTAACCATATCCACAACTACAAGGGATCTTACATTACCAATACTGAAAACAATCTAATTTTATTCAATATGAAAAGTCTAGTGACATGAACATGAAAAATAATAACAATAGCCAAAATTAAAAACAAGTCTCTAAAGTAGAGCCCCACTGTCCAAACTGATCGTGAGTCTAACAGTCATGTAGCCCTCGTGGCATCCTAGAGTAGCAAGTCCCATCATTGAGTCTCAACAACTGTAAAAAATATAATAAGTAGGGTGTCTGTAAAATCCTGCGTACGAATCCCTCTATCAACTCAAATAAGAATAAGAGAATATAAATGAGATTCACGCATAATAATAGAGAAAATGTAACAACTACATCACGCTTTATTTGATCATTTATACATTCTAAGAACAAGAATTATGTAACCAAGAACATCATAATTCAGAAAAAGCAATAATGTTGCATGATCTAATATAGAACAATAAGATGTATGGATTCAATGCTCATGCATGAATAACTTATTAAGTTATTATCAGAGTTTTCTTTATGTATGCATGTCCCTATTTAAGGCACACATTTTTGTTTCTCTTTTTATTATCATAACCTACTGATACTCAAATCGGAGAAACAACTTCCGAGTTTAAGTTGGATCCCCAGTTATAGCTTAACACACAAATTGGTATTTTAATACTGAGTTTTCTACTTAGCCCTCGACCGACTTCAGGATTCAGCACCATTCATCAAAACATTAGAATTTAACATCTAATGTCGAGACATTAGGGAAATCAGCATCTACTAATGCCACTCTTTTGGTGTACCAATGACCATAACTATATCTACACACCAACCCCAAGCAAAGTGGCAGAATCTCTCTAAAATCGTGGCAGGGAGGTAAATTACCTAGTTGGGTTCAGGGGCACAAATGCACACGGAGTTTTAGTATCATCACGGTTCCCCAAAACCGTAGTTTAGGATTCCCACACTAAAAAAGGGACATCCAGGAAAACATTAATTACACTGTTTTCTCATTTATCTTTTCAGTTGAAATAATGCTTTATTTAAATTCTTCGTTTTGCAATTCAGCATGCAAAAGCCAAACATTCATTTCACAATTCAATATGCAAAACTCATCACGGGACCACAACTAGTTATCACATGAAATAATGTAATTTATTTAAAAACACTAAGTTGATTCTTGTGATGCATAGACTAAACATAGAGCAACACATGCTCAAGGCCCACACGACTTACAGTGAATCCAATTTGACCACTAATGCATCAAAGGCAAAAACCATAACGAACACGCAACTATGAAATCATTCAATATGCACTCAAATGCATATTCATTTTTATCAAACTGGGTTATATATGAATAAGCCAATTTTTTTGTATTAATCTTACCCTACAGTAGATCTGGGATAGATCTGCGTATGGCAGTCATGGTCAATCTGTTTCACGCATGTGTATGTTAGACTAGTGGCCGATTTGTGCAAATCTGTTTTCTTCTAAAAGTAGACAGATCTGCATACAAATTAGGGTTTCCCTATATGGTGGGCTGGAATTAGAGTCTCACTCTATCTCCAAATCCCACCTTCCCCATTTTTCCTCAACAATTTTTGTTAACCTTTTTAAACCCTTTTTAGTACTTTCTCCTTTTCACTAATTGCTCTTCTTTATCCCTTTTTATACCTTTTTCTCTCATCATTCCATGGTTAGGGTAAAATCTTCTTAAAAATAACTATAAGGTAAGTTTTGAAATTCGAAATTAATACCTATCAAATAATAAATTAATTATTTATGACTTATTTCTTACTAAATAAGCATCCAGAAGCTTCCAAAGGGTATCTTATCCCTCTGAGGGCCTTTTTAACTTTAATTTAACTTTAAATTTAATATAAAAATGAATTAGTAGCTATGTTATTATTGGGTATGGGTTTAGATCTGGATCCAAATTCAATATCCAAATCCAAACCCCATTTGGATCCTGGGCTAGATAAAATCCTAATTAATTATGGGTCTTGAACAGAGTCTAGATCCATGTAAATTTGGATCAAAGACATTGGATCTAGCTCGATCCAAATCCAGATGTGGCCCATCGAGGCGGTCCCTTTTTGAAAAAATGATTTTCGAACCAACCGTAGCTCGTATTGGGAAAAGTCAAATATCGTTGGACTTGGGATTCTGAGACGCATCCAACAGCACATACTTTGAATTTCGTTTTTGAAGTTCACCTGAATTTCCTTCAAAATTCGCTTGAATTTAAAGGTCAAAAATATAACTTTTTCAAACCTTTTGATTGACTCGTTTAGACCTTGTCGATCAGACCTGGGTCGATTCAAGGCTCAAAGAACACTGGCCTATTATCGAGGTTTACCCAAATTTTTTCTTCTATACTTAACCAAAATTTCAAAAACTCAAATTCAACTAAGTGTAAAATTACGAGATATTACAGTAAAGCTCGTAACACTCGTAAAATATGCTCATCAGGTTGAATGTGAAGAATAAATACTTGGCTTGGTTTAACTCAGCCGAGTCAGCTAATGAATAGGTCAAGTCATTCTGAGTCCTACATAAATAAATAAATGGTATATATATATATATAAAAATAAATAAATAACTATATATATATATATATATATATATATATATGTGTGTGTATGTGTATGTGTGTGTGTATAAATATGCAAATATATATAACATATAATATGCATATCATACATAATATGTTGGTAATAAATATGTATGAAAATATTTATATAAATTTTTTTGCATAATTTATGTAAAATAGAGCAATGGTTTGCGATGGGGGAGGACTTCACTGTAAAGTTGACATGACTCAGGCCGATCATGGGTCAGCCCATCCGAGGTGGGTCACGAGTCATTAAGTTTTAAAACTATGATGAGAACTTACATGACGCATGATTTTTTAAATGGCTCAGCCGCCTATAAAATTTCGCAAACTATACATGGGTCCATGTATTAATCGGATCTTTGGGTTCGGACTCGGGTCTTACGAGTCTCCTTATTTGTTACCATACTCGGACCCTATAAGGTTTGGTCCGAGTTGGGTCCAGGTAAACCCGACCCATTGACACCCCTAGTTTTAACATTGTCACGTTATGATTGACACATAATAATTTTTTATTATTTTTGGGCCGATACAGAGAACTGAAGATAGGTTTCGGACAATACAGCTGAATCGGTAGCCTAACGATGCAGGGCCCATACCGAGCAAGTGATGTGTGGCACTGGCAAGTTGCCTCTACCAGATGAGCGGATCTCCAGTGAGCAATTTTTTTTTGGCTTTTTAAATAGAACTAGAACCAAACTATGTATATTATTCACCAGATTTGTAACTAGTTTTATATCGTTTATTTGTTCCATGTTTTCGAATGCGTCACGTTTCATCAATATACACATGTAGATCTCTTTTTAAGATCCAAAATAATGTGTCATATTTCGACTCACATCCAACTTTTCTCTTTTAACAGGTATGGATCTACCAACCAAAATCCATATCCAAATATATAGGTCTCCATTGATTCAGGGCCAAATTTGGTTTAGCTTTCTGTTTCTGAATTAGATAGTGAAAGATAACGAATCCAGCCAGATTGCAGCCCTTGATGGGACCATGTTTGATCATATGTAGGGGTGTCAATTGGTCGGGTTTGGTTCAGATTCAGGTGAAACCAGACCTGGCCATGAATTTTGAGTATGATATCGGGTTCTGATCCGAGTCTAATCGGATCCACCATAAGAGAAACCATACCCGAAATTGATATGATTTTTACATTGAAAATTTGTGGGACTTAATCGAAACTCGGGTCAGGCCCGGGTCTGGTATAAAATTTCACAAACTATACCCGACTCCATGTATTAATCAGACTTTTGGGTCTGGACCCGGGTCTTAATCGGGTCTTCTTATTTAACACTATACCCGGACCCCATAGGGTTTGTTTAGGGTCGGGTCTGGGCAAACCCAACCGTTGACACCCCTAATCATATGTGTTTGGTCTTTTCAGGGTGCTTCAAGCATTTTTTCCCTCACAGCTGAGCAGATCAGACCCTTTTGAATACGAAATGAAGATGAAATTGCACTTGGAAACAAAGGAAAATTTTCAAAAACACACCTGTAGTTTTTTATGATAATAAAAAATACATCAGCTTTTGATATTATTAAAAGCACACCTAAATTTATGCTCCGTTAAAAAAATTACACTTTCATAATTTTTTCTAGGGTTATCATTAACCCAAGTTTGAGTTAAATAAAGTTATTGATTTATGCTCATGATGCAATCTTTTTTTTATTGTTGGAAAGTTTTTCAAAAATGCACCTAAAATTTTGGCAATGGTTAAAAACACACTGAAGCAAACCTTGGGCTTGTTTTATTAACCATGAAAAAATTTAGATGTGTTTTTAACAATATACAAAACATAGTCCTGTTTTTTATTATTATTCAAAATTTAGGTGTGTGTTTAAATTTTTTTGAAAAAATTAAAAGAAGGCATCCAAAACCAAATTCTTGACCGCCTACACAATCATTTTTAATTTCAGCAGTCTTGGTTGCTTTATTTAATTTGACTATTTGACATGAATTTCATACTTCTGCCAGCTTGGTTGTATTATTTAATTTGCCCCATTTGACATGAATTACATCTTCTTCATTAGTGTGTCGGTGCAGAGACCTGGCCTCACTGACTCAGCCTTCTGTACTTACAGTCTTTGCTCATGTCAGTTTTTTAAGGATAGTTTTATAAATATGAATATTGGGGGTTCTAGCCTTTCAAGTAGCACTAGGGATGGCAGCGGACGGGGCGGGGGCGGGTGACTCTCCACCCCCGCCCCGTATCAAAATCCCCGCCTCCATCCCTGCACGGGTTTTGATTTTAACCTCCATCCCCGCCTCCATCCCGGTTTCATGTACTCCATTCCCGATCCAAACAGGATGGGGCGGGGCCCGTTTTCCCTCGGTCCATTGCAATCCTTAAAGAAGTATTGGGGACAGGATGGGACAGGGCGGGGCGGGGATCGGGATGGAGACGGGGCAGGGCAGGGATCGAGACCTGGACAGGATGGGGCGGGGTGGGAGAAAGCATAAGTCCATCCCCGCCGCCTTCATCCCTGCATGGGTTTTGATTTTAACCTCTATCCCCTCCTCCATCCCAGATCCAAACAGGGTGGAGTGGGGTGGGACCCCATTTTCCCTGATCCACTGCCATCCCTAAGCAGCATTGACGGGGTATTTGAAAGCATGGTTTCAAATACGAGGGCTTGATGTTAGGGATGTCAATGGGTCAGGTTTGTACCGAGTACCTGATCTGAGACCAAACCTCAATTATTAAGTATGAGAATAAAAAATGCTGACCCAAACCCAACCCAAGCAATATGCAGGATGGGTTTGGGTTATAGTTTTTGCCGGGTACTTGACCTGACTTGAGCGTTTTATAACTGTTTTAACCCAAAGTAAACTTGTGACATTATACAAATCCACGTTCAAAATTTCATTTTTAGCCCGGGAAACCAGAACCCAAATCCAAACCCGACACTTTATTATTTGGATGAGTAGATACACCCTGATGGGTCGGGTATGTATTGGCCCCACGTCCAAATTCGAGGCTATTCAACTGAGGCAAGGATGTAAACCTCTCTCTCTCTCTCTCTCTCTCTCTCTCTCTCTCTCTCTCTCTATATATATATATATATATATATATATATATATATATATATATATATATATATATAAAGAGAATAAATGCCAAATCCACGGATTTGAAAATGAACAGTGAGGGGTCCATTGTCAAATGCTTTATACCTCGTATCGGAGAATCTCTCTTACATTTGAGATCTGAGACTTTCAAACACAGTCTAAGTTGGTTGAAACTTGATAGGGCTTGGCTTTCACTGACAATCTTGGTCTTGCCTAACATGGATTTTTACAGTATTGGCACCTAATAGGGATTTGGGGCGAGTCATGGATGGGTCAGACGAGTCAGCTGAGTCATGGGCGAGTCATACATATATAATATATTTTATATATAATTATATATATATTATATAAAATATAATATAAATATATACATATATATTATATATAAAAATATGATTATACATATTTCATATAATGCATATTATATATAATATATTAATATATATATATATATAATATATTAATATATATATATATATAATATATATACATATATTTATATAATTTTATATAAAATATAAAGTTAACATGACCCGGCTGAGTCGCGGGTCACTCAAGGATGAGCGGAGAGACGAGTCAATGAGTTTTAAAACCATGGTCCTTGACGGAATCTTAATTTTATAGTTTTGGACTTGCAAAATGTCACGTTCCCAATTAGGCAAAGAAAATTGGAAAGTAACCACCCAGTTTGTATCCCACGTGGTAAGCGGGGTCTCTGAAGGCCCATGATGGAATCCCTCTGCCACATAGGGTGACAGTTGTTTTGGTAGGGGTCCGCCTAACCCTAGCTTGCCTTTAAAAAAAAAAATACAGAGTAAGAAAATCCAAAAAAATTGTGGACATCCCATTGTGGTTGTCCATACACTTTGAGATTCTAACTTTTTTTTTTCTTGAAATTGGCATAGACAATCTCTGCATTTGTAGCTGCAAAAAAGTTCCCTCATTTTGCCATCCACACTGATTGCATAATAATGATAAAGGATCAGGTTGAGAGCTTTCTGAGGAGCCTTGAATGACTCCAACACCCATCCAATAATGAACAAGGCTCATTGTGAGCCGTTCATTGTAGACCATTTAGATGCTGTCCATCGTAAACACGAATGGCATGGGTGGTAGAGTGGGGCCCATCCAAGTGATGGGCATAGGTTTCTGATTTGGATGCCGTTCATCTTGAGACTAACCGCATCTAAAGGAGCTCTACCGCCAGATCTCACTTTGATAATAGTCCACGGTACAACTGGCCAAAGACTTCATGTCTTATGCAGTGATTTCACATTCAAATGGGTCACATCACTTAAAAAAAAAACACACGAGAGACAAATTCCACGAGATTAATGTGGTAACACTCTACGTGTGAAGTTTTTTACTATTAAAATAGTTACATTGTCTATCAATTTTTTTTAGCAGATTATCATTATTTTGATTATTATTATCCATTTGATTATATATGATTAGATTATCAACTGATTCTTTAGCTGCTGTTATTTTTTTTCAGTGACTTGATCCTCTTGAACTCTATTCTTATCATCAACATGTTGGCCTCTTGAGCTGGAACGATATCCTTAATCATGTTGACCTCTTAAGCTATGACGATAAACTTGAACTTATCGAGTTTATTATTATCATGACCTGCTGTTAGGGTGATAAACTCGGGTTTTATCAAGTTTCCCGTTTGACGCAAGATGATCTTGGATAGACTTTATTATTATCGTGACCTGCAAGCTTATTGAGTTTATCGTTTGGATTATCTTTGATAACATCACTAGCCCTCCACCTTTATCAATTATCACCTTTTAACTTTCGACAGAGTCAGACTGAAAAACATTTGCCCTGTGTTTGGTCCCTACGTGTTGGTCGTTATTGTGGATAAAAAAAACGCTTCTCTCATGCTTGGTCTCATAAAGCCAGCGTGTTTTTTTGTCCATTTTGATGGATAAGTTACATCTTGGTGTACTGAGCGTCATGGTTGATGTGTACTGGACGTGACAGATCAAGAAATGAATTCAAGATAATTATGTGTATACATAATACTGTCACAATTCATCTTATTTCGTCTAATGTCAAATGTGATATGATTTGAAGGATGAACCAATTATGTATGCATGGTTCTAATAAGATCTACCAACGGGGGGCTATGCTTGTTTGGTAAGA
The DNA here is from genome assembly GCF_984573655.1 of Nuphar pumila. Taxonomy (NCBI): domain Eukaryota; kingdom Viridiplantae; phylum Streptophyta; class Magnoliopsida; order Nymphaeales; family Nymphaeaceae; genus Nuphar; species Nuphar pumila. The sequence goes on from NC_143251.1 coordinate 39,136,961, forward strand.
GCAGCTAGTGCCCGTCACCTTGTGTTGGGACGTTGCAGGTTTAAAACCCAATGGTATAGTTGTAAACTGGTAGATGCCTGCCTAACCCCAGCTTGCCTTTTGGGAAAAAAAATTAGTTCTAATGAGATCTCATTTTTATATGAAACCATGTGAGACAAGAGGGTGTTGCGTGTTTTCTCCCGAACATGCACTGTAGCTACAGTGCGTGTTCAGGGGTCCTCACTGAGCACCGCGTGACGCTCATTCAAGTGTACGGGATGCCCCGTACACTCGCCTAGATTCCGTACACCCGATTGAGCGCCACGCGGTGCTTAGTCGGGACCCGAAAATGCACTGTAACTACAATGCATGTTCGGGGGGGGGCATATAACATGCCCCCATGTGAGACGTTGATATTAAAACTAAAATTTTGGTAAGGAAGCATTGATTTAAATGCCCCAAGTGGGGTTGGCGTAGTGTGTTGGGGGCAGTCAAGACTCGATATCCATTGGTGTTGCCCTTCTGCACAAGCCAATGGATAACATAGGCCTCGGGGGCAGGGATCCTAGCATCGGAGTTTCATAATGCCAACACAATCACCATAGGTATGGCGGGTTGTGCCAGCGCAACCAGCACTACAAGAAATCTATGGATTAGCGATGGTCACATTCCATCGTTAATTCATCGTCAATCCGTCGTTGTAGAGTTTAGCGACAGCTAACCTTCATCGCAAATTTCTAGTCGCTAATTAGCGATGGAACATATATGTCGCTACTTCCATCGCTAAATTGTGATGAATTAGCGAATGCTATAATTCGTCGCAAGGCTATCGTTAATCTGCAGAGATTTAGTGTGACAGATATAAATTCGTTGCTAATTTTGTCGCTATTGTAGCGACGGATTAAAATTCATCGCACATCAGTGGATTTAGTTTTGTGACGGTTAAATACTCGTCTCTGATCTGTCGCTAAATTGGAGGCTAATACTAATTAGCGACGGATAAAATCCATCACAAAAACTAAAAAAAATGTTTAAAATATAAATATCGAGAAAAAAATTCTCGTGATACAATTTATATATTCTATGTATAAAAAATAAAGTACACATAAAAAATACATATACAAAGCAACTAAAACAATTTATCAATCCACTATAATCCTTGCCAAGTTTTAATTATTTATAAGTGAACATTTACAAAGAGTTTCTTTTGAAACAACAAGAAGGTAAAACAAATTCTAACACATGAATCTAATCATCACCAAGATTTTGTGCGTCGTCTTCTTCAGTGTCTTGATCTGCCCCTTCAACTCTTTTGTGCTGATTATCTTCAGTATCCTACAAGAGAAAAGAAATGTTAGTATTGATAAACAAAATATAATAAAATAAATTATATGCAATGCACCTAAGCTAAGGCAATCAAAGTAACATGAGTGAATTACACATAGTCTAGCTAACAATAAAGTGAAGGATATTAACAGAATCCAGATGTGTTCTAAGGCTGACAGAAAAAAATTCATAATGATTCAATCATGCAAATATGTGTTCTAAGGTTGTTAAAAAAATCTTATAGTGATTCAATCATGCATATGTGTGTTCTAAGGTAGTAAACAAACTTTCATAGTGATAGAATCATGCTTATATGTCTTCTAATGTAGTAAAAAAAATTTAATAGTGATGAAATCATGCATATATGTGTTATAAGGCAGTCAAAAACTTTCATAGTGATGAAATCATGCTCATATATAATGAAAGCATGCATATACTAGCTTAAAATCTAATGACATAAAATAAATGACATGAAACTTTCATACCTGACAGACACCTGCAGACGAAGTTCTCATGTCCCCAAAAAAGTTGTACAACTCAATACGGACAACGTCGAAAATTGCTTCATGTAAATAGTCACGCATTGTGTCCTTAACAAGCTGGCGGACACCATCTCAAGAATTAGGCGAGTCAGTCGGATGCTTGAAGCTGATGCTGACGGGAGAACTCCGAGAGCCTTGACTGGAGGAGGCAATGACTGGTGAGGTGTTCATATTATTCCCAAACCCAAATACACGACCCTTTTTTGGGTTCACCTGTTGCAGTCACCCATGCTGTAGGATCAAAAGGTGGATGCTGAGTGGAGTCATCACCATATCGCTCTACCATCTGTTGCTCGTATGACTCCTACAAAGTAATGATTACAGTGTGGATTAATAATTAAAAATTATAATATTTATGATAACTTGTATATTACAATGTTTATTATTACAATAAATGCATATCGTTGTCATTCTTGCCTTCTCCAATACGAACTCTCCCGTGGTCTTACGTTTATATGTTTCAATAAACACATCCTTGTATGGCACAATGCCTCCTTTTTCTGCTTCCTGCGAAGTTAAATGATAAAAAAATTATTTAACAGTTATGCAACAATACTTATAAATTTAACAATATATATATTGATGAGTTATCATTTTCTTCAGGTGGCTCCGAGAAGTCTTAGATTCACCTGTGTGTAGATGGACATCGGGCAGCTTCGCTGGGTTTTGTGCAGCCTTCATTGAGCAGTTTTGAAATTCATGCTCCGCCCACTTGTCGCACATTGCATCCTAAAAATCTGACCTGATAGTAGGAGGGATATGGCTCCTCTACTGCAGTGGATCATCTATCCCACTAGATGCTTTTCTTGTTATAGTATTCATATTGTGCAACATGTCTGCAAATTGACTGGCATTCACCTTCTGTTATACCTTCTTTGCGTCCTGCTTCTCCATCATAGTCGCAAAGCGATTCGAAGCTTACAAATAATTTTAGAAAGTTAGTAGACATGACTATAACAAAAAATTAAATATGAAACATATTAACTATAAGAAACGATTATATACCATGAATGATAACCACAATCTGTCCAACACCTCCTTTGAGTACTCTTTTCATTGAGCGACCAGTCCTAGTAGATGTTGAACTAGTGATTGCTTAATCTATCGTATTACTTCTTGTGGCTCGAACCTCGCTCTGCACATGAATTGGTACACATTAACTATCAATATACAATATTTATAAGATAAGTATAGGATAAGTGAAAATGAAATACTTACGGTCGATTATCGATATGCACTATTTGAATGAGTCATCGTGTGTCAGACTGAGAAGACCCTGCATCTGATGTTGTCTCGAGACGTGTATGAATAGCTAGTGTAGGTAGGTCATGTGCAGGCGAAACATCATCTATAGAAAAATAAGTTAGAAATTCACACAATGTGCATTTAAACTAATCAAGTATATAATTAGATAAATGATATACCTATCGAAGCAACCCATGAAGATGAAGACTGAGACTGGCTACCACTGTGACCTTCACGAACCATATTCTAACAAATAAAAACATCATACAATATATTCAAATATTGCAATACCTTCAAATCATTGCAATACATTTCAATACATTCAAATCATTCACATCAAATATTGTAATACATTAAAACATAAGATATGACATCACTTGCTAATAATAGATAACTTATCCTTAACTTGCAATACAATTGAATCAGTTACACAACTCTATATCTTCATGGATATATAATCAAATAAAAAACAACTTCATGCAAGATATTCAAATATTGTAATACATTCAAATCATTCAAATAATTCAAATCATTGCAAAACGTTTAAATCATAACTCTATACTTATTGAAGATACATAATCAAATCGAACATAACTTCATTCAATATATTCAAACATTGCAAAACCTTCAAATCATTGCATTACATTTTAATATATTCAAATCATTCACATCAAATATTGCAATACATTAAAACATAAGATATGACATCACTTTCTAATCATGGATAACTTATCCTTAACTTGAAATACAATTGGATCAGTTACACAACTCTATATTTTCATGGATACATAATCAAATCGAAAATAATTTCATGCAAGACATTCAAATATTGCAATACATTCAAATCATTCAAATACATTACAATACATTCAAATCATAACTCTATACTTATCAAAGATACATAATCAAATAAAAAATTATTTCATGCAATATATTCAAACATTGCAATACCGTCAAATCATTCAAATGATTGCAATACATTTTAGTATATTCAAATCATTCACATCAAATATTGCAATACATTAAAACATAAGATATGACATCACTTGCTAATCATGGATAACTTATCCTTGACTTGCAATACAATTAAATCAGTTACACAACTTTATATCTTCATAGATACATAATCAAATAAAAAATAACTTCATGCAAGACATTCAAATATTGCAATACATTCACTAGTTGAAGAACTATAAACAAGATAGTGTGACTCTCGCAACCATTCCAAAGTGGCTCATCAACATCTCTAAGTAAATCATAAGCTGCATCGTTTGCTGATTCTTCCTCTATCCCAGTTAGTACATCAATAGGATTCATAGTAGAACTCAGTTCTGGTTTTGAGACATCAAATATCAAATCCACATATAGATTATCGTGCACCACATCCACCCGTGCATCAAAATTGTTCATAAATTCTTCACCATGAAGCATCCAATTCTGCTAATCACTCACAAAACCCTTCCTGTATAGGTGATGTCTAACGCCATGAGGTTCTATAAATCGATTGTTCTTACACATCGTGCAAGGACACATAATTTGACCTGTGGGATCCACACTACTGACACTTGTTGTTGTAAATTCAATAAAATTGCCAACACTATCCATATATTTAAGCGATACCTCCTTGTCAACTATCCTATGGTGCATTCATTCATGGTTTATAGTCATTTTGTCCTATGATGTTACATATATTATCCTAACTAGTTAAAAGAGAATCATAAGAATGCTATAATAAAGAAAATATCAAATTTATTATGCATTCGTGGTAGATGTAATGATTTGACACACACACACACATATATATATATATATAATGTCATTCAATCACAAGAACTATGATGCATGCATTGATAACTTATCATTCATTTTTATGTGCAAACTCATTCATAACATGGAAGTCATTTGAAGCATGTTTGCATGATACAATTTCACATGAAAGTCATAATCAAATTGAAAGTAACTTCATGCAAGCATCAATACAATCACATAAAACATTGCAATACATTCAAATTATTTATATCAAAATAATGTCAAACATGTACTTACAACAAACACACTCCAATATCCTGCTAAGTACTACCATGACTAGCATGGAATTCGAACTCCAAAAATAAGAACACTTCTATTTTCATACATTAAAATCATGCTCAACATGATCTCCGAACTCCATCAAAGCAGTCCTAGATATCTACAACTAAGTGAGTGTGTGAACAGAAAAGTGTTGCATTCAAAAAATTAAATAACATATGATAGTCATGCATCACTTACTCACCACGGATATCTACCCAATTTGCATTGCTTTTGTCACTTACGCACCACGAGTCGCGGGGCACAAGCAGGATCCGTTGTGAAATCTACAAAAGACACTGTGTTAAAATAAAGTTTATTACCCAATGACAAGAGGAGTGACACCCTCTGTCAGAAATGAGCCCAGACAGGGAGACACAACCATCTGCTGAAAGCGAGACAGGCAGGGACGCTGCCCCTGCCGGCAGTAAGGTTGAGGCAGGGAGCAAAACCCCTTGTCGGAACATTCACAAGAGGCAAGGGGTGAGACCCTTCGAAGGAAAGCATCATGAGGTTGGGGCTGAGCCCCCTGCCAGGAATCAATCATGAGGTAGGGGGTCTCGCCCCCTACCGAGGCAAAATTTTCCGACAGGGGGTTCCTCTCCCTATCAGGAAAACAAACAAAGGGCAGGGGGCTTTTCCCTCTATCGAAATTATCGAGGATCGGGGGGGGGGGGGGGGGGGGAATCCACCCTTTGCCAGGGAAAACAAAAGGGCAGGGGGCTTCTCCCCCTGTCAAAATTATCGAGGACAGAGGGGGCGAAGCCACCCCCTGCCAGAGAAAACAAAAGAGCAAGGGGCTTCTCTCCATGCCGATCATAATGAGGACAGAGGGGAGGAGCCCCATTGCCAGAGAAGTCAAGAGGACAGGAGGAGAAGCCCCCTGTCGGTATTCGAAAGGACAAGGGCGAAGCCCCTTGTCCTGCCAGAGATTGAGGCAAGGAGAGGGCCTCATAGAGGCGATCGGGGCTTCTGCCAGCCCTCGTCGACTATAGAGGGGTGGGGAGGGCCCGACAGAGGCTGTCAGGCCGTTACTGGCCCTCCAACAACCATAGGGGGAAGGGGGAGGCTTCTGCAAAGGTTGGCGACCCTCTGTCGGACCGCCAACGACCCTTATTTCAAGGGGAAAAGTAAGGGGGAAAGGGAGAGGGTTACATGCAGGAGGCGTCGACAAGAGGTCACTGGCAAGGTCATCATAGGCTGGGGTCGTCGGCTCGCCAAAAATGCAGAGGAGGAGCAACGAGAGAGAGAACGAGAGGGGAATGAGAAAGGAGGTCACCGGACGGGGCTCGTCGGAAAACACAAAAGGGGAGCAATGAGAGAGGAGGTCGTCGGGCGGCGGGCGGGCAACAGATGAAACAGAAAGGGAAAAGAGGCTCGCATTAGGGTTTTACGGGGGAAATTAGTGACGAAATAATTTCATCTCTACTTCATCGCTACTTGGCGACGAAATTTTTTTGCCGATGATTCGTCGCTAAAGTACGAAGGAACTTGAGACAGAATTTTTTCATCGCTAATTACACAAATGTTAGCGACGGATAGTTTTCTCTATCTAATCCATCACAAATTGGCGACGGATTATTTCCGTCTCAAACATCCGTCGCTAATTAAAGTTTTTCTTGTAGTGCAGGTCTTTGTTCTGGATGCGGTTTAAATAAAAAAAGCATTTTTCATCCTTTTTTTTTCTTAATTTTCTCCTAATCCACCCTCTCCTCATACCCTTGATAGCACTTGAAAAGTGAAAGCTCTAATGAAGGGCAAGGATTAGGGGTGTCAACGGGTCTGGTTTGGTTCAGGGAACCAAACCCAGACCATACCCGGCAAAATAATATTTTTATTCTTTTTACAATGAAAATTTGTGGATCTTAGTCGGAACTCAGGTCAAGCCTGGGTCTGGTATGAAATTTCACAAACCATACCCGACTCCATATATTAATCGGACCCTTTGGGTCTAACCCGGATTGTAATCGGACCTTCTTATTTATCACCAAACCCTGACCCGGGTTGGGTCTAGGTCGAACCTGACCCATTGACACCCCTAGCAAGGATAACTCCTAGGAATTGGAGCTGAGCACATTTGGACTGCACATGCATGCACTGGAATTCCCTTTCATAGTTGAGTGAAAATGTTCTTATTGGGTTGGGTTGATCCATCCTTATTTGGGTGGCCCATTTCGAGAGCCCTCTTGTATAGAGGGTCAATTGTGTGGTTTGATTTACGAAAGTTTACTTTTTGGCCATGATTTAAGTAAATAGGTCTAATATTTTTTAGTTCTCCATTCCTTGTGGGGAGACGAGATAGAGACTGAGGTTCTTTTACCTACTTTGAATAAAGAGAGAGAGAGAAAGAGAGAGAGATTCTTATATGAGTGGAGAACAAGTTTTAGAACATAAGTATTGCAACAATAATAGATTTTCCTTAGCATCCATGCTTTATTTCTTTTGTAGGGAGGGCTTTCCACATAAAATTTGTGTTTCTTCCTTCGTCTTAAATTATTTGATGTTTCTCTACTTGCATTGCATTGTTTGGACTTTGGATCGTGTGTTCGAGATGATGGGGGTGGTTGCATAAGATTAGTTTTTTTTAACGGCTTTTAACTAATAGATCTCTCATCTGAGAGAGAGAGAGAGAGAGAGAGAGAGAGAGAGAGAGAAAGAGAGAGAGAGAGAGAGAGAGAGAGAGTGAGAGAGAGAGACTAGCAGATATAACAAAAAAGTTGGTCTTGTTTTGAAAATTTCCCTTTTTTTTCTTCTGAGAGGCAGGTTTTTAGACATAGAAAATGCATACAGTACCTTCACAAATCACAATGGTTTAAAGAAATATTTGAAGGTGAAACTTGTGATAGTTTGCACTAATAATATTGTTAGGAAAACCATGAGCAAGAAACAACCAAAAAGAAACAAAGAACACGAACGATCAAACAAAAACCAAGAAGAACACAAATTTATGTGGAAAAACCTCTCCTCAAATTTGAGAGAGAGTAAAAAACCACGGCTGCCCAGAGAAAAATCTTATTACTCTTATCCAAGAGTTACAAGATGGGGAAAGAAAAGCAAGAATATAAACAAGGTAAGGGCGACAACCCTAACCCTAACCAAATCGGGTCTGATCCACTCGAAACCGGGTCCCAAACATAAGTCCAAAAAAATTTCTTCTAGACTCGCGCCGGGGGGAGCCCCCGGACCCCCCTTCCTGCAAGAGCAAAAAACAATGAATCAGGCTCTTTAATTCATCAAATACTGCACAAAATGATGTCACGATTCATTAGTGTATATGAAAAACAAGCCTTCATTGTTATTTGTTGCGACATTACAAGCTAATGGATCTCCTTCCCCAAATCTTTAATATGATCTCATCTCGGACAACTGGCCTTATAGCATCATCAGAGCTTGAATTTTGTGTTTTACCCGGGTCAAGGGTCGAACAAGACAGACTTAAATACTTTTTTGTTTTGTTTTTTTGAAACCTACCTTGTCTTCATTCTTCTATTATAGTTGCATTTTAGTGCGCTCATATTTAAGTAGGGATGTCAATGGGTTGGGGTTGACCCAGAGCCGACCCGTATCACACCCTATATGATCAAGGTTTGGTGATAAACAAGAAGTCTTGATTAGAATCCAGGTCGGACTTCGGGTCTGATTAATATATGGATCTGATTATGGTTTGTAAAATTTCATATCAGACTCGGGCTTGACCCAAGTTCCAATTAAGATCCACAAATTTTCAATGTAAAAATGCTAAAAAAGTATTATTTTACTAGGTATAGTTCGGTTCCAGACCCAATACCATAATCTAAAGTTAGGTTTGGGTCTGATTCTACATAAATCTTAACCAAACCCAACCCCGTTGACACCCTTATATCTAAGGATTAAAATTGGCCTACCCCTTAAAAGTTTGCACATGAAAATATTAAGTTATCAATGCATGCATCAAAATTCTTGTTATTGTTTGACATAGTATATTGCATGATAAATTTGATATTTTCTTCATCGTAGCATTCTGATTGTTTTTTTCTTAATTCGTTAGGATACTATTCGTAACATCATACGACAGAATGACTGCAAACCGTGAATGGATGTACCGTAGGATAGTGGACAATGAGTTATCGCATGAATATATGGATGGTGTCGATAGTTTTATTGAATTTGCAACGGCGAGTGTCAGTACGGTAGATCCCACAGGTCGGATTAGGTGTCTCTGCAAGATTTGTAAGAATAATCGATTTGTAGAACCTCATGGCGTTAGACATCACCTATACAGGAAGGGTTTTGTGAGTGATTATCAGAACTGGACGTTTCATGGAGAAGAATTTAGAAACGATTTTGATGCACGGGTGAATGTGGTGCACGATAATCCATATACGAATTTGATATTTGATGCTGCAGGAACAGAACTGGGTTCTGCTATGAGTTCTAGTGATGTAAGAACTGCCGTAGATGAAGAATCACCAAACGATGCAGCTAGTAGATTTTATGATTTACTTAAAGATGCTGATGAGCCACTTTGGAACGGTTGTGAGAGTCACACTATCTTGTCTGCAGTTCTTCAACTAATGAATTTGAAGTCCGAGTATAATTTGAGTCAATCATGTTTTGACCGTTTGTGCATGATTGTGAAGAGTATGTTGCCTAAAGATGAGAAATTGCCACAAAATTTCTATCATGCGAAAGTTATGGTCAACGCTCTAGGTATGGGTTACAAAAAGATTGATGCTTGTCCAAATCACTGCATGTTGTATTTCAAGGAGCAGGAAAACAACATATCATGCCCATCATGTGGGCATCCTCGGTTCAAGCCAAAGACAAGAGGCAATGGTAGCACGAGATCAAAGGAAGTTTCATACAAGTCGCTCCGCTACTTTCCTATCACTCCTAGATTGCAGCGATTGTATATGTCTTCAAAGACAGCTAAACACATGAGATGGCATGCAAATAAAGTTCGACACGATGAAAACAAGATCACGCATCCTGTTGACGCTGAAGCTTGGAAGCACTTTGATCGTACTCATCAGAACTTCGCAATGGAAGTGCGAAATGTTAGACTCGGTCTATGTACAGATGGATTTAATCCATTTGGGGGTAGATCAACTCCATACTCATGCTGGCCAGTATTTGTAACTCCATACAACCTTCCACCAAGCTTGTGTATGAAACGTCCAAATCTTTTCTTGTCTCTGTTGATCCCTGGTCCGACCTCACCTGGCCAAAATCTTGATGTATATCTAAGGCCATTGATTGATGAATTAAAAGTACTGTGGGATGACGGTGTTACCACGTATGATGCCCACAAAAAACAAAATTTCAACATGAAGGCCGCTGTTCTATGGACAATCAGTGACTTCCCTGCATATGGTATGTTATCTGGTTGGAGCACACATGAGAGGTTGGCTTGTCCGTACTGCATGGAGGATTCCAAAGCTTTTAGATTGAGGCATGGAAGGAAGCCTTGCTGGTTTGATTGCCATCGTCGATTTCTACCCAGCGATCATCCGTTCCGACGTCAAAAGAATGCATTTACAGCAGGCACAACTGAAATGGAAGATCCATCCTCAAGATTGTCTGGCATAGAGATTTTAAGAAGATTGCGATACTTTCCAGATGTATTAACAGATGCCCGCAGTCCTACACCCTTCCGTGGATTTGGGAAGGAACACAATTGGACGAAAAAATCTATTTTTTGGGAACTACCGTATTGGCCGACCCTATTGATACGACATAATTTGGATGTGATGCATGTAGAGAAAAATGTGTTTGATAATGTGTTCAATACAGTAATGAATATTAAAGGAAAAACGAAGGATAATCCGAAGGCCCGTATGGATTTAAAATTAATATGTAAAAGACCAGAATTGGAACTCAAAGAGTATAATGGCAAAGTACTGAAACCAAAGGCGAAGTACGTGCTCGGACCTGATCAAATAAAACATGTATGTCAATGGTTGAGACAACTGAGATTTTCAGATGGATATGTCTCTAACATTGCTCGGGCTGTGAAGATTGACGATGGACAGTTATATGGGTTGAAGAGCCATGATTGTCATATCTTTATGCAACGATTGATACCCCTAGCATTCCATGATATGTTAGACAAACCTATATGGGGGGTATTGTCTGAGTTGAGCGGATTTTTCAGAACATTGTGCGCATCGGAGGTCATTGTATCAGATGTAAAGAATCTCGAGGACTCTGTCATCACCACTGTTTGTCTGTTAGAAAAGATATTTACGCCATCATTTTTCGATGTTATGGAACATTTGATCATACATTTGCCATATGAACTAAGGGTTGGTGGCCCTGTGCAATATCGATGGATGTACCCATTTGAAAGGTATATGTTTTTTTATATTTGTCTCTTTAATAACAGATATTTAAAATTTGAAATGTATATTCTTGTCAGATGCATGTTCGACCTAAAAAAAAAGGTTCGTAATAAAGCAAGAGTAGAAGGCTCTATTTGTGAGGCGTACACTTTAGAAGAGATTTCAAATTTCTCATCTATGTACTTCGAACCTCATATTTCAACACGTTACACATGCCCGCCCCGTAACGATGATGGAGAACAAGTAACTGTAGCTGACAAGCTGTCGATATTTCAACGACTTGGGCATGCATTTGGTAGTTGCCGATCAAGGCTATTGACAGATCGAGAGCAAGATGCAGCACACATCTATATTCTTTTTAATTGTTCAGCGATCGACCCATACATCGAGTAAGTATATGTATATGCAACTCAATTATAAATCCTTTTATGTTCTATATGTGGATACATGGCTCGGTAATATAAGTATTTGTGGTTTGCAGACGATTTGATCTGGAGTTGCAAAGCAAAGTTTCACATCTCACTAATGCAGAAGTACAAAAAGAACGTGAAACTAAGTTTGTGGAGTGGTTGAAACAGTTGGTAAAGAAGCTAACATAAATTTTGTACTTATAAACAACACTAAGTTACTTAATTGATCGTGATCACAATAATTGTTTATGTCTGTGCGTAGGTTCGCCATGGTGATGTTAAAGATCAAGGAATATGTGATTTAGAAAATGGTCCAACCAAAGTTGTGCAATGCTACAACGTGTATATCGTAAATGGTTATCGATTCCATACAAAAGACTATGGTATAAACAAATCAACGATAAATAGTGGCGTGTGTGTCAAGGGTAGCAGCTACGGTGAAAATGAACATGATTACTACGGTGTTATAGAGGAAATAATGGAGTTGACTTACTTAGGCATGAATAACAGGGTTACGGTATTCAAGTGTCATTGGTTTGATCCAACTGCAACAAGACTCGACAAAGCTTCAGGCATTGTGGAGGTGAATCATAAATCCAGGTTTGGAACATATGAACCATTCATATTAGCCTCGCAAGCTCAACAAGTTTATTATACTTCATATCCGAGTATAAAAAAGTCAGATAGAAATGAATGGTGGGCAGTTTGCAAGGTGAAATCCAAACTATACCCCGAGTATGATCAGTTACAGGAAGATGAGTTAGCTGAAGACAGTGATTACTATCAATCAGATGATGTCTGTAACTTCGCTTATGGTCACGATGTTGCGCATGATATGCATGTCATATCTCCATTGGCTGATGAAACATTCATAGAGGAATGTGATCCAAATGATGTACCAAGTGGATGGGCAAACAATGAAGAAGAAGAAGAAAAAGAAGAAGAAGAAGAAGAAGAAGAAGAAGAAAGTCAAACTAGTGACGAGAAAGAATTCTCAAGCTAGTGAGCAAAATCTTATACTACAAACCTCTATTTAAATGCATTGTAATACTTGATGTGAGTTGTATTGCAATACTTGGTGTGAATGATTAAAAATTTTATTTCAATGTATTGTAATACTTGATACGAATGATTCGAATGCATTGTAATACTTGATGTGAATGATTTCAATTATCTGAATGTATTATAATTTATGCAATTAACGAATGATTTGAATTAATGCAATACTTGATGTCAATGATTTGAATTATTTGAATGCATTGCAATGCTTGATGTGAATGACTTGAATGCATTGTAATACTTGATGTGAATTATTTGAATGTATTGTATGACATATGTTATTTGTTAGAATATGGTTCGTGGAGGTTATAGTGGTCGCTCATCCAGTAGTAGCCAGGCTCAACCTTCATCTTCACGGGCTCCTGTGATAGGTATATCATATAACTAATTAGATGCTTGATTAGTTCAAATGCACATTCTGAGAATTTCTAATGTATTTTTTTACAGATGATGTTGCGCCTGTACACGACCCACCTACACCAGTTGATCGCACAAGTCAACAACCAACACAGGAAACAGGGTCTTCTCAGGCTGGCACAAGAAGACTCATTCGAATAGTGTATATCGATAATCGACCGTAAGTATTTTGTTTTCAATTATTGCATATCTTTTAAATATTTTATATTGATATTTACTGTGTAACAATTCATGTGCAGCACGAGGTTTGAGTCACAAGAAGTAGTACGGGAGATTAGGAATTCACTTCTTCAACATCTACCAGGACCAGTTGCTCAATGGAAAGAGTACCCAAAGGAGGTGTTAGACAGATTGTGGTCCTCATTCATGGTATACAGTTGTTCCTCATAGTTAATGTGTTTCATATTTAATTTATTTAAGCAATGTCTACTAATTTTCTGAAAATATTTGTAGGCTTCGAATCGCTTTGCAACTACGGTGGAAGAAAATGATGCAAGGAAGGTGTGGCAGAAGGTGGCTGCCAATCGATTTGCAGACATGCTGCACACTATGAAGACTGCAGAAAAAAAAGCATCTGGCGTAGTAGATGATCCATTACTGTGGAAGGGCCATGGTCCTATTACTATCAGGAGAGATTACTGGGATGAAATGTGTGATATGTGGGCGGGAGATGCATTTAAAAATCGCTCTGCGAAGGCTTCACAAAATCGATCGAAGATGCCCGAAGCCCATCTACACACAGGTGGATCTAAGACATTTGGGAGCCACCTAAAGAAAATGGTAACTCATCAATATATAATATTAATTTTATAAGTATTGTTGCAAATTTGTGTACTAAATCTTTTGTCATTTAACTTCGCAGGAAGCAGAAAAAGGAGGCAGTGTACCATATAAGGATGTGTTTGTAGAAACACATAAACGGAAGACCACGGGAGTCTTCGTATCAGAGAAGGCGAGAACGACAACGGTATGTATTAATTCTATTAATAATCATTGCAATATATATGCAAGTCATCATAATGTTATCATTAATTATTAATGAATACTTTAAACATTATTTTGTAGGAGGCATATGAGCAACAGATGGTAGAGCGATATGGCGAATACGCTACTCAGCATCCATCATTTGATCCTACAGCATGGGTGACTGCAGCAGGTGAACCCAAAAAAGGTCGCGTGTTCGGGTTTGGGAGTAATATGAACACTTCACCAGTTATTGGTTCTTCCAGTTACGGCTCACCGACTTCTTGCACCGACATAAGCTCCAAGCAGCCGACTATTCTTTCCGGTGATGATGTACGCGAGATCATTAATGAATCACTGAATAACTACTTCCAATACACCGTCGCCCCCTTTCTCCGAAATGAGATCAAGGCCGCTGTTCAGGATAGGGGATCTTCGATTCCAGGTCCCTCTCAGGTATAATCACATATATAGTTTTTTTGACTGTCTTAAAGCACATCTGAGCATGGTAGAATCACATATAGAGTTTTTCTAGATGCCTTAGAACACATATGAATATGCTATAATCACATATTCAATTTTTTTACTGCCTTAGCACACATATGAGCATGATAGAATCACATATAAAGTTGCTTTGCCTGCCTTAGAGCACATATGAGCATGCTATATTCACATATTCAATTTTTTTACTGCCTTAGCACACATACGAGCATGATCGAATCACATATATAGTTTTTTGCCTGCCTTAAAGCACATCTGAGCATGGTAGAATCACATATAGAGTTTTTTTATATGCCTTAGAACACATATGAACATGCTATAATCACATATTCAATTTTTTGACTGCCTTAGCACACATATGAGCATGATAGAATCACATATATATATTTAACTTTTTGTCTGTCTTAGAGCACATATGAGCATGATAGAATCACATATAAAGTTTTTTTGATTGTATTAGAACACATAAGCATGCTATAATCACATATTCAGTTTTTTTACTGCCTAAGAACACATATGAGCATATTATAATCACATATTCTGTTTTTTGACTGCCTTAGCACACATATGAGCATGCTATAATAACATATAGAGTTTTTTAACTGCCTTAGAACACATATGAATATGTTATATATCATTTATGATAGAATCACATATAAAATTTTTGGCTTTGCCTGCCTTAGAGCACATATGAGCATGCTATATTCACATATTCAATTTTTTTACTGCCTTAGCACACATACGAGCATGATCGAATCACATATATAGTTTTTTGCCTGCCTTAAAGCACATCTGAGCATGGTAGAATCACATATAGAGTTTTTTTATATGCCTTAGAACACATATGAACATGCTATAATCACATATTCAATTTTTTGACTGCCTTAGCACACATATGAGCATGATAGAATCACATATAGAGTTTTTTTATTGCCTTAGATCACACATGAGCACATGATAGAATCACATATAGTGTGTAATTTATTTCATTATATTTTGTTTATCAATACTGATTGTTCTTTTCTTGTGTAGGCTGCTAGCGATAATCAGGGTAGTGGAGCTGAAGGGACAGATAAAGACAATGAACAAGAAGACGCACAAAATCTTGGCGATGATTAGAGGACTGTGTTGAAGAAGTTCTATTTTTTTTATTTTTCCTAATTGTAATTGTTGAATTGTAAATAATTAAACTTCTTAGTTTTAAGGTGGAACGATTAATTATTATAGATACTTGTTATATGAATTTTTTTGTGTGGTTTGTTTTTTATTTACAGGAAATATAAATTGTACAGGAAATATAAATTGTACAGTTCTCGGTAATTAATTTTTAAATAAATTTTTTTTTTATTTTTTTTCGTTTTTGCGACGGATGATTCCGTCGCTATTCATATTAATCTAGCGACGGCTTAGCGACGGAATTAAATCCGTCGCCACGCCTGGTCGCCGTTTAGTACCGGCGGATTGGCGACGGAATATAGCGCTCGTTATTCCGTCGCAATTAGCGACGGACTTGGCGACGGAATTATTCCGTCGCCAGTTAGCGTCGAAATATTCGCGACGTAAGCATACTGTCGCCGCGTTGTCGCTAATCCGTCGCTAACATGGTTAGCGACGGATTAGTGACGGAATGTGGTCATCGCTAATCTACTGCTTTGTTGTAGTGGAATGAGAAAGGAGGTCACCGGACGGGGCTCGTCGGAAAACACAAAAGGGGAGCAATGAGAGAGTGAATGAGAGAGGAGGTCGTCGGGCGGCGGGCGGGCAACAGATGAAACAGAAAGGGAAAAGAGGCTCGCATTAGGGTTTTACGGGGGAAATTAGTGACGAAATAATTTCATCTCTACTTCATCGCTACTTGGCGACGAAAATTTTTTGCCGATGATTCGTCGCTAAAGTACGAAGGAACTTGAGACAGAATTTTTTCATCGCTAATTACACAAATGTTAGCGACGGATAATTTTCTCTATCTAATCCATCACAAATTGGCGACGGATTATTTCCGTCTCAAACATCCGTCGCTAATTAAAGTTTTTCTTGTAGTGCAGGTCTTTGTTCTGGATGCGGTTTAAATAAAAAAAGCATTTTTCATCCTTTTTTTTCTTAATTTTCTCCTAATCCACCCTCTCCTCATACCCTTGATAGCACTTGAAAAGTGAAAGCTCTAATGAAGGGCAAGGATTAGGGGTGTCAACGGGTCTGGTTTGGTTCAGGGAACCAAACCCAGACCATACCCGGCAAAATAATATTTTTATTCTTTTTACAATGAAAATTTGTGGATCTTAGTCGGAACTCAGGTCAAGCCTGGGTCTGGTATGAAATTTCACAAACCATACCCGACTCCATATATTAATCGGACCCTTTGGGTCTAACCCGGATTGTAATCGGACCTTCTTATTTATCACCAAACCCTGACCCGGGTTGGGTCTAGGTCGAACCTGACCCATTGACACCCCTAGCAAGGATAACTCCTAGGAATTGGAGCTGAGCACATTTGGACTGCACATGCATGCACTGGAATTCCCTTTCATAGTTGAGTGAAAATGTTCTTATTGGGTTGGGTTGATCCATCCTCATTTGGGTGGCCCACTTCGAGAGCCCTCTTGTATAGAGGGTCAATTGTGTGGTTTGATTTACGAAAGTTTACTTTTTGGCCATGATTTAAGTAAATAGGTCTAATATTTTTTAGTTCTCCATTCCTTGTGGGGAGACGAGATAGAGACTGAGGTTCTTTTACCTACTTTGAATAAAGAGAGAGAGAGAGAGAGAAAGAAAGAGAGAGAGATTCTTATATGAGTGGAGAACAAGTTTTAGAACATAAGTATTGCAACAATAATAGATTTTCCTTAGCATCCATGCTTTATTTCTTTTGTAGGGAGGGCTTTCCACATAAAATTTGTGTTTCTTCCTTCGTCTTAAATTATTTGATGTTTCTCTACTTGCATTGCATTGTTTGGACTTTGGATCGTGTGTTCGAGATGATGGGGGTGGTTGCATAAGATTAGTTTATTTTAATGGCTTTTAACTAATAGATCTCTCATCTGAGAGAGAGAGAGAGAGAGAGAGAGAGAGAGAGAGAGAGAGAGAGAGAGAGAGAGAGAGAGAGAGAGAGAGAGAGACTAGCAGATATAACAAAAAAGTTGGTCTTGTTTTGAAAATTTCCCTTTTTTTTCTTCTGAGAGGCAGGTTTTTAGACATAGAAAATGCATACAGTACCTTCACAAATCACAATGGTTTAAAGAAATATTTGAAGGTGAAACTTGTGATAGTTTGCACTAATAATATTGTTAGGAAAACCATGAGCAAGAAACAACCAAAAGGAAACAAAGAACACGAACGATCAAACAAAAACCAAGAAGAACACAAATTTACGTGGAAAAACCTCTCCTCAAATTTGAGAGAGAGTAAAAAACCACGGCTGCCCAGAGAAAAATCTTATTACTCTTATCCAAGAGTTACAAGATGGGGAAAGAAAAGCAAGAATATAAACAAGGTAAGGGCGACAACCCTAACCCTAACCAAATCGGGTCTGATCCACTCGAAACCGGGTCCCAAACATAAGTCCAAAAAAATTTCTTCTGGACTCGCACCGGGGGGAGCCCCCGGACCCCCCTTCCTGCAAGAGCAAAAAACAATGAATCAGGCTCTTTAATTCATCAAATACTGCACAAAATGATGTCACGATTCATTAGTGTATATGAAAAACAAGCCTTCATTGTTATTTGTTGCGACATTACAAGCTAATGGATCTCCTTCCCCAAATCTTTAATATGATCTCATCTCGGACAACTGGCCTTATAGCATCATCAAAGCTTGAATTTTGTGTTTTACCCGGGTCAAGGGTCGAACAAGACAGACTTAAATACTTTTTTGTTTTGTTTTTTTGAAACCTACCTTGTCTTCATTCTTCTATTATAGTTGCATTTTAGTGCGCTCATATTTAAGTAGGGATGTCAATGGGTTGGGGTTGACCCAGAGCCGACCCGTATCACACCCTATATGATCAAGGTTTGGTGATAAACAAGAAGTCTTGATTAGAATCCAGGTCGGACTTCGGGTCTGATTAATATATGGATCTGATTATGGTTTGTAAAATTTCATATCAGACTCGGGCTTGACCCAAGTTCCAATTAAGATCCACAAATTTTCAATGTAAAAATGCTAAAAAAGTATTATTTTACTAGGTATAGTTCGGTTCCAGACCCAATACCATAATCTAAAGTTAGGTTTGGGTCTGATTCTACATAAATCTTAACCAAACCCAACCCCGTTGACACCCTTATATCTAAGGATTAAAATTGGCCTACCCCTTAAAAAAAGATGTGTTTGTATATATAATGAAATTTTATACTTAATTGAAAACATATGTTACTCGATTGATAATATTTTTTTGTAGTATTTGATTTTCTTAAAATTTATAAGTTATTTTTTAAATCATATCCTACAACATTTTTCAACAAAATCTACATTCCTAAATCATCTCAGATGAGGGTGAGGAAGAGGAGGGAGACACAGCAGTTGACGAGGTTGGAGCCAAGGACGTGGAGGGTGTTTGTCTGCTCAGAGACCTGCATCGTGCCGAGCTCATCGCAAAGGCGCTGCCGATGCAGCCGACGATGACGATGGAGGTGATGACAGGGCTGAGCATGCAAAAGAAGGCGAGGGGGAGGATGCTGCTGATGGAGGTGAATTTCTTCATGAACGGAAAGAGAAAGAGGGAGGCAACTGTTGCCTCTCTTCCTTAATCGGGTTCCCCTATTTTTTTTTCATTTTGAAACTAAAATAACCAACTATAAAAATAGTACGATAAATTATCGTAGGCAATGTGAGTTTTAAAAATAAACATAGTCAACCATAAAAATCGTCGGCTATAATTCTTATACCGACGATAAATTATTGTCGGCTAAGTTCAATTCTTATTTTTTTAATTTTGAAACTCACATAGCTGACGATAATTTATGTATATGAATTATTGCTGACGTTTTTATTGTCGACTATGTTCAATCTTTGTTTTTGTTTTTTCTTTTTGAAACTCACATAGTCGACGATAATTTATCGTTAGTACAAAAATTATAACCAACGATTTTTACCACCGATTATGTGCAAAATATTTTTTTTTTATATTTTAAAACTCACATAGTCGACGATCATTTATTGTCGGCTATGTGAGTTTTAAAATAAATTTTTTTTTTTGGATATAACCGACAAAAAGCGTCAGTTATAATTCTTATACCGATGATAAATTATCGTCGAACATGTGAGTTTCAAAATTAAAAACGATGGATATAGTCGACGATAATAATTGTCGGCTATATGCCTCACACTGATGATAAATTATTGTTAGTTACATTAGTATCAAAAATACAAAAAATGAACATAACTGACAATAAAAATCATCCATTATGTACCTTATACCAACGATAAATTATTGTCGGTTATGTTCGTTTAAAACCAACGATAAATATCATCAGCTATATGATTTTAACATTGGCTATTGATTAAAATCGACAATAATTATCCTTATGTGATCGTTGTAATTATAAATGATATTTGGCGATAATTAATTATCATCTTAATATGAACTTGACGATAATATCATCGGCAATATCTCTTCTCGACCATCTTTCACGTCTTCCTATTTATATTACCGACGGGAAAAGAGTGATGATAAAATATTGTTGACAATAGTTGTTTTTCCTATGACATAAACTATCGATTCAATTATTATTGATGATGATAATTTATCGTCACTATTTTTTTAGTTGGTAATGACCTATTTTCTTATAGTGTTTGATTAGGCTCAAAAGCAACTACCAATCACTGTATGTATATGTATATATATAGAAAGAGTAAGAAAAATTGGTAGATGCTCGTGCAAAATTATAGGTGCTAAGTGGTTTTTCTACCTTTTCAATATTTTTTCCCAGTTTTGACCCCATAAATGTGTCTGGCATGGTTGATTTACGAGGAATATACACATGAAAAAAAATGATCTTTGGAGCCTCGAAAATTTACAAAGATTTCGGACCATTGATTTTTTTGAACTTTATAAAAACCCACCCATGTGTCAACACTTCAGAATAAAATCAATTACATAGATCACATCTCTACGGTCAGAATTTTAAAATAAAATAAAAAAAGCTAAAAAAACTATTTAGCACGGGCATTTTATACCTAACGTGTGAGCAGCTACCAATCACGATATATATATAATGTATGGTGGGATTTTCCCTTCTACATGGGGCTTAAGTGATATATGGTAGGGTCTGCCTTACCCATCTTGCTTAAAAAAAAAAAAGAAGTGTACTGAACCAGATGAGTCCCAACAAGTGTTGAGAATTTAAATTTATGTCTGGGTTGGGTCCATTGGATGACGTTGTCGGCTATTCACACTGAGCAGAATTCTGATGTTTGGTATGGACATTGATCTTATGCAATTAAATGGACCCCAAAATGGACCAAACCAAGGGCCCATGAGATTTCCATGATTATGAGATCAATTAGCATGTCAAATCATGCCCGTTAGGCATCTAATTTGTTTGGTCATGATCATTTTAAGCAATGTTGATAGTATCAATACGTATCGTATCAACCTGTGTCGATAAAAATCATATCAACAGAAAATCGATACGCTTTACTTATGAATCAGCTTTGAATCAAATTTATTAAATTAAGGTTTTTTGTAGTTAATTTAATTATGGTTTTTATTTGATTTTCTATGATTAGAGCTTTGAATCAAAAATTTTAAATTAGGATTTTTTTATAGTTAATTTGATTAGAGTTTTCTTTGATTTAATTAGAGTTTTTTAATTTCTATGATTAGGGCTTTTAATTATTTTTTTAATTAAGGCTTATTATAGTTAATTTAACTAGGGCTGTTTTTCTTCTTTGATTAAGTTTTGAATTAGAGTTTTTTTTATTTCATTTTATGTTTTATTTTTCTTATAATTTATGGTTTTTTGATTTATTTTCTTGCGTTTTAAGGTTTTATGATTTAATAGGATTTGATAATTTGATTTTTATAGTTAATTTGATTTTAGCGTTAGATATTTTTATGATAAAATTTCATAATTAGATGTAATATAATATCAATTAAAGCATTTATATATATATAATATCAATTCTTATTTTTTCTCAAATTACTCAAATTTTAAATATTTTTTTAGTATTTAAATCAAATCTGAGATCCATATTTGAGGCCAAAATACATAGTAAACATGTTAAAACACTCAAATGGTTGGGCAGATCGAGTTGTATATATGATCTAAAATAAAGTTATTTGACTCATTATACGTGTGTGTTCACGTGATCCACACACAACATAAAACAAACATTGGGCACAAGGAGCACAACTTCTTGTACAGTCAAAACAAACGCTAATACAGAACATGTTGTCATGTTCATTCGTCCTGTCTAATCTTGATGGAGGCATCAAACAAGCCCTTAATGAATGTTGTTAAAAAGTCAATATCCCGGGAGCAGATCCGGTGCAAGTACACAGAAAACTGTCTAAGACACCTCCCATATTATCCATCAAAAAGATGAAAGGCATCCAAAACCCATGAAATAAGGTGGCCTCCCATTCAGATGAGCAGCACAAGAATTTTCGATGCAGCTTAATTATTTCTTAGATGAATGGCATCAAGCGCTGAAAAATGAACGGCCCAAATTCATCCAAGAAGCGAAAGTACGTTTTTGGGTGCACGTTCGTTTTACACTCATATGTAGACGACCACACAAAAACATGTGGACCTCCCTTTCTTGTCCCTTATTCACCAACCTCACATTGCGTGCCTTTTTCATTATATAATTACCTTTTTTTCTGCCTGTTTATGCATATTCCAAACGAGGAGCTCTCATTCAATCATTCATTCATTTGGCAAAGACCAGTTCCTTGTTTGCTTGCTCATAAATTTATTCTTTTGCTTAACTTTTAAAATCTACAAGTTAAAAGATTTTACAAGTGTAACCAATGGGGGAACTAAGGGATAAGCTTGCACTGCAGATAGAGACAGAATCAGGTGCCATCACATGGCACACTTTGTGTGCCTCTCCACCTCGTAGGTGCATATATTATACAAAGTGAATAATTTACGAAATGATGGAGACTGTTGATCGGCATGTGTCGTGTTTGTATGCTGCAAGTACGGGTCTATTGGATGGCCAAGTCGGTACTCTTGCATTTGAAAGAGTAAAATTTCCATAAGGACCCCTGGAAAATAATAATGGAAGGAAACTACACAAACTTTGATAAATTGTTGATATAGAAGGCTCGATTTGGAGCTGATGTGGCGTTCCCGGTACACGTTTCATTGATATACACTTGTAGATCTCAATTTAAAATCCAAAATAATGTGTCATATTTCGACTCACATCCAACTTTCCTCTTTTAACAGGTACGGATCTACCAACCAAAAATCCATATATCCAAATATATAGGTCTTTATTGATTCAGGGCCAAATTTGGTTAAGCTTTCTGTTTCTGAATTAGATAGTAAAAGATAACGAATCCAGCCAGATTACAGCCCTTGATGGGACCATGTTTGATAATATGTAGGGGTGTCAATGGGTCGGGTTTGGTTCAGATCCAGGTGAAACCAGGCCCTGATTTTTGGGTATGATATCGGGTTCTGACCCGAGTCTAATCGGACCCACCATAAGAGAAACCATACCCAGACCTGACAAGAACTACATGAACCAGGCACGGGCCACACCCGGTAAAATAATATATTATTATTATTTTTACATTGAAAAATTACGTGCCTTAAGCCTTAATCGAAACTCGGATCAGGCCTGGGTCTGGTATAAAATTTCACAAACTATACCCGGCTCCATGTATTAATCAGACTTTTGGGTCTGGACCTAGGTCTTAATCGGGTCTTCTTATTTAACACTAGACCCGGACCCCATAGGGTTTGTTTCGGGTCGGGTCTGGGCAAACCCGACCCGTTAACACCCCTAATCATATGTGTTTGGTCTTTTCAAGTTGCAATTTTTTTCCCTCACAGCTGAGCAGATCAGACCCTTTTGAATACGAAATGAAGATGAAATTGCACCTGGAAACAAAGGAAAATTTTCAAAAACACACCTATAGATTTTTATGAAAATAAAAAATACATCAGCTTTTGATATTATTAAAAGCACATCTAAATTTATGCGCCGTTAAAAAAATTACACTTTCATAATTTTTTCTTGGGTTATCATTAACACAATTTTGAGTTAAATAAAGTTATTGATTTATATGAGACAATCTTTTTTTTGTTGGAAACTTTTTCAAAAAATGCACCTAAAATTTTGGCAATGGTTAAAAAACACACTTAAGTTTTTTTTTGAAGGGCAACTTTTGCTGAAGCAGCAAACCTTCGGCTTGTTTTATTAATCATGAAAACATTTAGATGTGTTTTTTAACAATATAAAAAACAGAGGCTTGTTTTTTATTATTACTGTGTTTTTAATTTTTTTTGAAAAAATTAAAATAAAGCATCCAGGGTGTTGCGTGTGCACCTCAAACACGCACCGTAGCTACAGTGCGTGTTCCTGGGTCTCCACTGAGCACCGCCTGGTGCTCAGTGGGGTGTACAGGAGAGCCGTACACCGCCGTACATTAGATTGCAGGATGTACGGCCCGTACACACCACTGAACGCCGGTGCTCAGTGGAGACCCAGTAACACACATTGTAGCTACAGTGGGTGTTCTTGGGGGAAACATATAACCCGCCCGCCATCCAAAAGGACCAAAACCAAAATCTTGACCGCCTACACAATCATTTTTAATTTCGGCAGTTTTGGTTGCTTTATTTAATTTGTCTATTTGACATGAATTAAATATTTCTGCCAGCTTGGTTGTATTATTTAATTTGCCCTATTTGACATGAATTACATCTTCTTCATTAGTGTGTGGGTGCAGAGACCTAGCCGCACTGACTCAGTCTTCTGTACTTACGGTCTTTGTTCATGTCCATGAACCCAGATTGCTCAACGGTCTAGGCTCCATCCCTCAAAGTCGAACCCCTTGGGTCTCGAAATGGGTCAATATTTTATATCCACAATCATGCTAAATAAATCATCATTATCAACATCTATCAATGATTATATCATCTTTTCTATTATACAACATTTGGAAAGAGATGTTATATTGCCAATAAATGGAAGGGATAAAAAAGCCAGTTTAAGACAAACAAGTTTACTAGGGCACGTGCATTGACGTGTAAAGTAATAAATTATTTGATATTTAAAGTGTTAATACTAATCCTTTCACGTGCCTAGATCGTGCTTGATGCTTTAATTTTTTTACCTTTCCATGATTGAAAAAATGACGTCAGCTATCTCCTCGTCAACTTATTTCCAGCTTGATCCTTGTTGGCCCATCAGATCCGCATGTAGGGCTGGTAAACCGAACAAAGGGTGTTCAAGCTTGGCTCATTTTTTGTTTCGAGCGGAGCTAAGCTTGAGCTCATGAAAAGCGCGAGCTAAACGAGCTGAGCATGAGCAAGCTCATTTACAAAAAAGAAAAATATTTTTTTAAAAGTTGAAAATAATAGAATTTGGATGTGAAACCTATTAAGCCAAGCTCATTTGCAATATATATTTTGTAAGCTCATTTACAAATATTGTATGCATTCTTCTTTTTATATATTGTATTTTAAATGCATATTATACATAAAAATATATGTAATTTATCCATACGAGCTCTCTCTAGCTGAGCCGAGCCAAACACCTTATGTTCAGGCTCGACTCATTTAAGCTAAATGAGCTGCTCGTGGCTGGGCTCGCCAACTACACAAACCGATAATGAACGATGAGTTAAACCGAGATGAGTCACGAGCTTCTCAGTTCGTTTACCAGCCATATATGGGAGCTACTTACAGTTTTCCCAACACCTTTGCTGGTTGGAAGAGTGACGTTCCCACAATATTGCACTGGGGATGGAGTTGGCAATCCCAAATAAACAGTATTCACAAGATGATATTGGCCAACTCCCATCAGATGTTTGGAACACCATATTTTAGCAAGATCTCTTTTTGGCAAAACCTTATTTTGGTGTGAAAACATGTTTTCATTCAATGTCCCAAACATAGCCCTTGAATTCAAAGATTCCCCCATCAAAAAAAAAAAAAAAAAACTAAGAAAGCTAAATATTTAGACTCACTTTTTTCTTAGGGATAATCTTATAAATATGAATATTGGGGGGGTTCTCGCCTTTCAAGTAGCAATTTAGGGATGGCAGCGGACCAGGACAGGGGTCCGCTGCCATCCCAATTTTATGTCCTCCATCCCCGATCCAAATGGGGCAATGCGGGGCCTCATTTCTCTCCGGTCCATTGCCATCCCTAAACAGCATTGACGGGGCATTTGAAAGCATTGGTTTCAAATACTAGGGCTTGAGGCTAGGGCTGTCAACAGGTCAGGTTTGTAGCGTGTACCTGATCTGAGCCCAAACCCGAATTATTAAATATGAGCATAAAAAATGCTGAGCCAAACCAAACCCAAGCAATATGCTAGCTGGGTTTGGGTTATAGTTTTTGCGGGGTACCCGACCTGATTTATATGTATTTTAAATTAAAGTAAACTTCTGACATTATACAGATCCACGTTTGAAATTTCATTTTTTAACCCGGGAAAGCAGAACCCAAATCCAAAGCCGACACTTTATTATTTGGACTAATGATGGGTCAGGTACGTGTGGACCCCACGTCCAAATTGAGGCTATTCAAGTGAGACAAGGATGCAAACCCCTCATATATATATATATATATATAATGCCAGATCCACGGATTTAAAAACGAAACAGGGTGGGGTCCATTGTCAAATACCTTATACCTCAGATCAGAGAATCTCTCTCAGATTTGAGATCCGAAGACTTTCAAACACAGCCTAAGTTGGTTGAAACTTGATAGGTCAGCTTGGATTTTACAGTCAATCTTGGTCTTGCCTAACATGGATTTTTACAGTATTCACCGAGGCGTGGTCCAGTCTTCGATACTTTGCCACTTTTAATAGGGATTTGGGGCGAGTCATGAACGTGTTAGCCTAGTCATGCATATATATATATATATATATATATATATATATATATATATATATATATATATATATATATATATATATATATATATATATATGTGTGTGTGTGAAATATAATATAAATATATGTATATTTTATATAAAAATATGGTTATACATATATTAATAAAATTATATTATAAAAATATCATATAATGCATATTATATATAATATATTAAAGGATACTCTAAAATATATAGTATATACATATATTTATATAATTTTATATAAAATATAAAGTTAACATGACCTGGCGTGGGTCACTCAAGGATGAGTCTATGGACGAGTCAACGAGTTTTAAAACCATGGCCCTTGATGAAATCTTTATTTATGGAATTTTGGGCTTCCAAAATGTCAAGTTCCTAATTAGGTAAAAAAAATTGGAAAGTAACCACCGAGGTGGTATCCCATGTTTGTAAGCAGGGTCCTTGTGTAAAGCTGAATTCCCAGGATCAAATCCCTCTCTCACGTGGGGCGGCTGTTGTTTTGGTAGGGGTCCGCCTAACCCAAACTTGACTTTAAAAAAAAAAAAAATTGAAATTTGAAAAATCCAGAAATTTGTGGTCATCCCTTTGTGTCTGTCCATACACTTTGAAATGATAAAATTTTGAACTTTTTTTCTTGAAATTAGCATAGACAATCTCTGCATTTGTAGCTGCAAAAAAAGTTCCCTTATTTTTTGCCATCGACACTGATTGCATAGTAATTAATGAGAGAGGATCAGGTCATGAGAGCCGTCTGAGGAGCCTTGCATGACTCCAACACCCATCCAATAATGAACAAGGCTCATTGTAGACCATTTAGATAGGGATGGCAGTGGACTGGGGGAAAGCGGGGCCCCGCCCCGCCTCGCCCCGTTTGGACCGGGGATGAAGGGTATGAAACGGGGATGGAGGCGGGGGTGGAGGATAAAATCCATCCCCGCCGCGGAGGCGGGGCGGGGGTGGACATGCACTTTTCCCCACCCCGCCCCGTCCCCGCCACGATCCCCGCCCCAACCCCGCCCCGACCACTTTTCCCCGCAATATCCCCGCCCCGCCCCACCTCATCCCCGTTTGGACCGGGGATGGAGGCGGGGGTTGAGGATAAAATCCATCCCCGCCGCGGAGGCGGGGCGGGGGTGGAGGATAAAATTTTGAGGCGGGGCGGGGGTGGAAACCTTGTCCCCCGCCCCGCCCCACTGCCATCCCTACGGTAACTTGATCCTCTAGAACTCTTTTTTTTATCCTCAATCACGTTGACCTCTTGAGTTGGAACGATATTGGCCTCTTTAACTGTAACGATAAACTTGAGCTTATCGAGTTTAATTATCATTATCGTGACCTGCTGTTAGGGTGATAAACTGGGGTTTATCAAGTTTCCCATTTGATGACAGATGATCTTGGATAAACTCAAGCTTACAGAGTTTATCATTTGGATTATCTTTGCTAACATCACTAGCCCTCCATCTTTTTCAATTGTCACTTTTTTCCCTACGACAGAGACGAAAAACATTTGTCTTGTGTTTGGTCCCTACATGTTCGGTCGTTATTGCGGTTGAAAAAAAAAGCTTCTCTCGTGCTTGGTGCTGATGTAGCCAGCGTGTTTTTTCGTCCATTTTGATGGATAAGTTACATCTCGGTGTACTGAGCGTCATGGTTGATGTGTACTGGACGTGACAGATCAAGAAATGAATTCAAGATAATTATGTGTATACATAATACTGTCACAATTCATCTTATTTCGTCTAATGTCAAATGTGATATGATTTGAAGGATGAACCAAATATGTATAGTTCTAATAAGATCTACCAACGAGGGCTCTGCTTGAGCAGCACTTCACCTTATGTTGGGACGTTGCAGGTTCAAAGCTCAAAGCTCAATGGTATAGTTGTATAACTGGTAGGGGTCTGCCTAACCCCAGCTTGCATTTAAAAAAAACAAAAATAGTTCTAATAAGAAGTTAAGAACTCATTCTTGAACAAAAGGTGATATGGAACCATGTGATAAGTTCATATTGAAACTAAAATTTTGGTAAGGAAGCATTGATTTAAATGCCCCAAGGAGAAGTGGCGTAGTGGGGTGGGGCCTTGGCTGCTAGATGGGCTGTCAAGGTTCGATATTCAAGGGTGTTGCCCCTTTGCACAAGCCAATGCTTAACATAGGCCCCGGGGCTAGGAATCCTTGCATCAGAGTTTTACGCTGCCAGCACAATGACTGTAGGTAAGGTTTCTTCGGGTTATAAATAAAAAAAAACATTGATTTAAATGCATGCTAATTGGTACATTAACACATGCCATTTTCATCCGTTATGTGTCTTTTAGGGGCAGTTTGATGCACCCACAATGCAATATCCCAGCTTCTCCCTTGCATCCTTCTAGATAACTGGGTGAATAAAATTCCTCCATAGGTGGTGTTTGGATGCACCCATTGTTGGATCATTTTTCGGATCACGCAGTTTCACAATCATAATCATGATATAAAACATGATATAAATCATAATATGCAGTAGAGTACAAATCATGATTTTCAACAAATCGAAACAGAAACAAGGAGCAAGCATGTCGGTTTCCACATACAACCAAAATCCAGACAACAACATACGAACAAACAGATGCAAAGAACATAATGAAAGCAACAAAAACATGTTTAGATTATGTAATAGGCTAAAGCGTACGAAAATACTCTCCTTAGAGAAGATTC
The DNA here is from genome assembly GCF_984573655.1 of Nuphar pumila. NCBI lineage: Eukaryota > Viridiplantae > Streptophyta > Magnoliopsida > Nymphaeales > Nymphaeaceae > Nuphar > Nuphar pumila. The sequence continues at coordinate 39,166,532 of NC_143251.1, forward strand.
ACCCCCACATACAGTGCAATCAGGGTCTGACGTCCTTCCCCCAGGATACAATAGCCACGACGATCTTGTCATTCGAAAACAACCTCTACAAACCAATGTTACAGAACAACCCCTTTCGGGATAACTCATGAGAGAAAGAGAGCAACAGGGAAAAGAGAAAACTGCAGAGCTTCTGAAACCAGAGCGTTTGCCTCAGCATATCCGTAACCCCAGCCCTGATCACACTTTTATAACCCACGAACGATTATGAAATGTGGAAGGAGCCCGTTACGGAATCTGAGGAGACGTGACCCGTTAACGGACTTCGACACAGAAACTTTGGGTAAAAAGGTACTTTGGTCTTGATGGCCCTAAAGGGCCAATTACCCGAACCCGAACCGGCCCAGCTCGGCACGGCACGACGGGCGGGCGGGCGTGTGTGTGTGTGACAGTCATCCCAACCCCTTGTTCTCAGGAACAAGTGTAAGAGTTTACATGTGGGTTATAAACCCCACAACAAACTCTAGCACAATCAATATGGGACTATTCAAAACCAACCCTTTTCCAAAATGTAAAACAACCCACGCTTCTTCTTGGAATTTCTCTCCCCTCCCTTCTTGCACCTAACACCCATTTCTCTAGAAAAGTCTGAGCAAGCTGGAACGTGTTGCGCTGCCTAATGCAAATTCAAACATCATGCTACTTTTCCATTTCTCATCCCTTTTTTTTCTCTTAATTTTCTCCTAATCCACCCTCTCCTCATACCCTTGATAGCACTTGAAAAGTGAAAGCTCTAATGAAGGGCAAGGATTAGGGGTATCAACAGGTCGGGTTTGGTTTGGACCTAGGTGGAACCAGACCCGATTTGAGATTTTGGTACTGTGTCTGAAACCAAGTCCAATCGGACCCACTATAAGAGAAACTATACCCAACGTGTATAAGGATTACATGAACCAGACCTGGACCATACCCGGCAAAATAATATTTTTATCCTTTTTGCATTGGAAATTTATGGATCTTAGTCAGAATTCAGGCCGGGCCCGGGTTTGATATGAAATTTCACAAACCTTACCTGACTCCATATATTAATCGGACCCGAAGGGTCCAACCCGGATTGTAATCAGACCTTCTTGTTTATCACCAAACCTTGACCCAGGTTGGGTCTAGGTCAAACCCGACCCATTGACACCCCTAGCAAGGATAACTCCTAGGAATTGGAGCTGAGCACATTTGGACTACACATGCATGCGCTGGAATTCCCTTTGAAAATGTTCTTGTTGAGTTGGGTTGATCCATCCTCATTTGGTTGTCTTCACTTGAGCCCTCTTGTAAAGCAGGTCAATTATGTGAGTTGATTTACGAAAGTTTACTTTTTGGCCATGATTTAAGTAAATAGGACTAATATGTTTTGGTTCTCCATTCCTTGTGGGAGAGATAGAGACTGAAGTTTTTGGGATACTTTGAATGTAGAGAGAGAGAGAGAGAGAGAGAGAGAGAGAGAGAGAGAGAGAGAGAGAGAGAGAGAGAGAGATTCTTATATAAGTGGAAAACAAATTTTAGAACATAAGAAGAAAGTAATTCAACGATAATAGATTTTCCTTAGCATCCATGTTTTTTTTCTTTTGCAGGGAGGGCTTTCCACATAAAATTTGTGTTTCTTCCTGTCTTAATTTGTTTGAGGTTTCTCTACTTGGATTGCATTGTTTGGACTTTGGATCGTGTGTTCGAGATGATGCGGGTGGTTGCATAAGATTAGTTTATTTGGGGTTTATATTAATCAACTTAATTACAACACGTTTCTTGAATTTCTTATGAGATTCATATAAAAAGAGCTTTCTGTAAACTTTTGGTGTCTTACTAACGGCTTTAACTATAATAGATCTCTCATCTGAGAGAGAGAGAGACTATCAGATATATCAAAAAAGTTGGGCTTGTTTTGAAAATTTTACTTCTTTTTTTTCTTCTGAAGGAAAGGTTTTTTGACATAGAAAATGCATACAGTACCTTCACAAATCACAATGGTTTAAAAAAATATTTTAAATAGATTGCTATCTTTGTTCCTCTACGGTGAGTCATTTGCTTCAGACAATTTTAAATGGATTTTTTTACAAAGGCACCTAAACTTCATGTTTTTTTCTTTCCAAAAAGTCTCCTTCATGGTTACTTGACAAACAAAGTTTTTGCAGAAAAACTTTGACAACGTGTGTTACATTACTATTTTGTATTAAAAAAAGTATTTTAGAAGAAGCACCTTGTTATTCCAACCTTGTGAAAAATGGATTTCAGAAAAGAAATTTCAAGCCTAGAGGCACGTTCTTAAGATCGCTATCTTTAGAACTTCAATCGCCCCACTTCGGGAATTCCGAAGATGCGAAAAAGGGTTTTGTTATAACTGAGTTCCTAGGATACAACTAGGCTTGAACCTCAATAGAGTCACTGCTTCACAAGAACAGATGACCTCTCCCACACATGAACTCTGCAAGCCAAACTGAGAAGAAATAAAGGAGAAAAGTGGAGAGTCAGAAATTCTGATAATTCAAAAGACGAAAAAGGAAGAGAATTATAGACTTGTGAGAAAGGCCAAAACGTTTTGAGATAAATGAGATTAATGGTCATAATCCAGACGGTTTGAAAATAAAACGAAAAGGTCCTTGAACGGTCACCCACCTTTGACTGTCAATCAAAGGTCTTTAAAACCGTCCAACAATCACAATGCAACATAAACTTAATATAAATGCTATTAAAACCTTTCAAACGACCAAATATCTCAAAACTGAAAATCCAAAATGGACATTTGCACCTCGCACCGCTGCGAGCGTGCGAAGTGCAAAGTGCGCAATCAAAATGACACATTGCGCCTCAAGCGCCCTTGCGCGCGTGCGTGCACGTGTGCGCAAACAACGCGTCTGTTGTTGCACGATGCGCAACAACGTCCGCAATCCACCTAAAGACTCAAGGCTTACCAAAGTAAAGAATAGATAACAAACTCTCTATTTAAACCCCTTGAAAAGCTTTTCTCTCTTAGATATGAGACTAAACTTTTTCAAAACACTTTTGGTAGTAAACAAAATATTTTAAAACTTTCCTAACAATCCCCCACTAGTTTTAAAATATATTTGGCTTGCATAGAAACTTATGCATCAGTGAGAGTGTTTGCATGACTTGAACCCCCACTATTTGAAAGAAAACATAAATTAACCAAGGTGCTAAGTAGACTTACCTTGAACTTAGCTCCTTATATTGTTAACGGAGTTTTCAATCATACATAGGTTTCCAAAAGTTTGATTGTGTGGATTTCATGTTGGCACATTTAAAGCCTTGTGCTTTCCTGGATTCATGAGTGCTCTAGAGAATTGTCAATTCTCATAAGAAACGGCTCACGTTTCTACACTCATATAAGTGAGTTTGTATAGGTGTACTGTAACACACACCCTAGCCTTAAGGCCTACAAACTCATTAGGAGCTATTAGCTCAACCCTCATATTAGTTACAACTCATGAGCACACATCAATAATGGGCTTACATAAATATGCTCAATATCTATCATTCACCAATTCGTTTCCCATTGAACCTATGCGTGTGGGATCTCCAGCGCTCTAGGTTGGGTATCCTTAGGTGATGACTTAATTGGCTTAATTCTCATTCCCCTTGATATTTTATTGATGACATCTCTCGAAAGGCCTTTCGTAAATGGGTCTGCCAAATTTTGACAAGACTTCACATATTTCAATGAAATAATATTGTCATCAATCATTTGTCTTATAAAACTGTGTCTTAGACTAATATGTCTAGACTTTCCATTGTATTTCATATTACCTGCTTTATATATAGCTGATTGGCTATCACAAAACATTGAAATAGCAGGTATAGGCTTCTCACCTAGTGGAATATCTACTAGCAAATTCTTAAGCCATTTAGCTTCTCTACAAGCAGATGCCAAAGCAATAAACCCAGATTCCATTGTAGAATAAGTTATACAGGTCTGTTTCTTAGACCCCCATGCAACTGCTCCTTCACCAAGGGTAAAAACCCAACCACTTGTAGACTTGGAATCTTCAAAGTCGGTATTCTAACTTGCATCACTATACCCTTCAATAATAGCAGGAAACTCGGTATAGTGAATTCCATAGTCTAAAGTATGCTTTAGATATCTAAGAATCCTGTTCACTGCAATCCAATGTTGATGACCAAGATTATTAGTGTATCTACATACTTTACTCATTTCATAGGCAATATCAGGCCTTGTGTAGTTCATTGCATACATAAGGCTACCTACAACACTAGCATATTTTAATTGTTGAACACTTGCACCAACATTAGGAGTCAATTTCATATTTGGATCATATGGGGTGCATGCTGGTGAACTATTAAGATATCCATACTTTGTAATAATTTTCTCAATATAATGTGATTGACATAATACAATGCCATTTTTATTTCTTATAATTTTGATTCCTAAAATAACATCTGCAACACCCAAGTCTTTCATATAAAACAAGGAAGATAAAAATCTTTTTGTTTGATTTATGCATTCACTATTGTTACCCAAAATAAGCATATCATCAACATATAAATATATAATAATAATTGAGCTACTGTCTACTTTACTGTAGACACATTTGTCAGCATCATGAATTTTAAAACCATTATGTACCAGCGAACTATCAAATTTTTTATGCCATTGCTTAGGGGCTTGCTTTAATCCATATAAAGATTTCTCAAGTTTGCAAACTTTGTGCTCTTGCCCTAGCACTACAAAACCTTCAGGTTGATCCATATATATCTCTTCATCTAATTCTCCATTCAAAAAGGTCATTTTTATATCCATTTGATGGATTTGAAGCTTATAAATGGCAGCCATGGCAATTAGAATTCTAATAGTAGATATTCTGGTTACAGGAGCAAAAGTATCAAAACAATCAATACCTTCTTTTGTTTAAAGCCTTTTGCAACCAAACACGCTTTAAATTTATCGATTGTACCATCAACTTTTAATTTCTTTTTGAAAATCCATTTGCATCCAATAGTTTTGCAACCAACAGGTAAATCCACTAATTTCCAAACATTATTAGACATAATAGATTCTATTTCATCATTAATAGCTTCTCTCCAAAAGGCAACATCTTGAGAAGACATGGCCTCTTGAAAAGACACTGGATCATTCTCAATTAAAAATATATAAAAGTTAGAACCAAAATTAGTTGGTTTTCTAATGCGTTTACTGTGTCTAACTTCAGTTTCTGGTTCATCAGCACAATCATTAGAATATTCAGTCATGTCATTAACAGGATGTTCATCTACTGTAATGCGATTTCCATCAAGAAGAGATTCAAATGCATTTTTATGTTCTATGAAAGATGCATCTCTAGATTCTATAATAACATCATTAACAATGTCCAGAAATCTATATGCTTTACTATGTTTAGCATACCCAACAAATGCATATTTAAATGCTTTAGGTCCAACCTTTTTCCTTTTATTTTCTGGAATTTTAACATATGCTAAACAACCCTAAACACGAAAATAACTAAGATTAGGTTTCTTACCAAAACACAATTCATAAGGTGATTTTTCAGATTTGGAATAAGGAACTCGGTTAAGAATATTACAAGTAGAAAGTATAGCCTCTCCCCATAAGTTGGAATGAAAACCTGTATTAAAAAGCATAGCATTCATCATTTCTACAAGTGTTATGTTTTTCCTTTCTGCTACTCCATTTTGTTCAGGAGTTCTAGGTGCTGAAGTTTGATGGATAATGCCATTATCTCCACAGAATTTATCAAATTCTCCTCCTAAGTATTCACCTCCTCTATATGTTCTTAAATGTACAATATTTGTTTTAAACCTATTTTATACTTCAGGAAGATAAATAAGAAATTTGGAAAATGCTTCAGATTTATGTTTCATCAAATAAACATAACATAATTTCAAGTAATCATCTATAAAGGTAATGAAGTACCTATTTCCAACACGACTTAAAACATTATCCATCATACACACATCAGAATGCACTAATTCAAGCAATTTATAATTCTTTTCTACACTAGGAAACAGGATTCTAGTTAGCTTAGTTTGAATGCATGTCTCACACTTATGTTTATGTTCTATTCTAATATGACAAGGAAGAAGACCAAAGTTATTCATATTATGAATGCAATGAGAATTTATATGTCCTAATCTTGAATGCCAAAGAAAATAGGAGTCAACCATATAAACAGAAGTAGTAGCTTCATTTATGCTCATCTTGAACATACCACCAGTGGCAAACCCTTTTCCTACAAAGATTTTTCCTTTGGTCACAGTTACAATCTCAGACTCAATAACAATCTTAAAGCCATTTCGTGACAGTAGATCTGTAGAGATTAAATTTTTCTGAACTTCTGAAGCATAGTGGACATTCTCAAGTGTAAAGACTTTCCCGGAGGTGAACTTAATTTTCACACTCCCTTTTCCCAGCACTTTAGTTAAGGAAGAGTTTCCCATAAAGAGATTGCATCCCTCCCCCACTACTTCATACGACTTGAACAAGTTCTTGTCGTTTGCCACATGAACAGTGCTTCCAGTATCCAGGTATCAGTCCTTATTTGCAGCCACCATAAAGGTTTCAGAGATTACAGCAACAAGCCTCTCTTCTGACTCATTTGACTTAGGACCAGTCCTCTTCCGTTCTCTGCATTCTCTAGCAAAATGGCCAAACTTGCCATAAACATAGAAACTAATTTTCTTTTTATCAGTTGGCTTTTTCCCTTTCACGAAATTCTTTTTGATTTTCTTGATTTTCATGATTTTGCCACCCTTGTTACTAACAAAATTCACTTTAGGATAACCTTCTTTAGGACTCAAATTCTTTTTGTCATGAAGACGAGTCTCCTCCTCAATTCGGATGTCCTTAAGAAGACCACTAAAGTGATTTTCTAATTTTTATGTTTTAGGTGATTCCTATATTCTTTCCAGGAATCCGGCAGTTTCCCAATGATAACAACAACTTGGAAGTCATCATCAAGATACATACCTTCTCCTTTGATCTTATAGGCCAGAATTTGCATCTCATGAATTTGAGCAAGTATCGACTTATCATCAACAATAGAAAAATTAACATACTGATCTACGATAAACCTTTTGTTACCAGCATCTTCTGCATTGTACTTGATCTCGAGAGCATTCCACAACTCTCCAACCGACTCCAATGGTGAATACAGGTCAAAGAGAGAATCGACTAAAGTGTTCAGGATATGCCCTTTGCATCGGTAGTTGTCAGTATGCCACTTCTCTCACTCTTTCTTTTATTTTTGTCTCAACTTCTCCAGCAACGATAGTGGGACAGGGCTTTTTGAGGACATAGTCGATATGCAGCTCGGACAACAAGAAAGAGACCTTTGATTGCCATTGCTTGAAGTTTGACCCATCAAATCGATATAGTTTTTCAAGGTCACGGCTAAGCAGATTGATGAAGTTGAATGTCGAACCAGAGGCAATATATGAAGTTCTAAAATTGTTATTCCAACCTTGTGAAAAATGGATTTCAAAAAAGAGATTTCAAGCCTAGAGGCACGTTCTTAAGATCGCTATCTTTAGAACTTCAATCGCCCCACTCCAGGAATTCCAAAGATGCGAAAAAGGGTTTTGTTACGATTGAGTTCCCAAGATACAACTAGGCTTGAACCTCAATAGAATCACTGCTTCGCAAGAACAGATGATCTCTCCCACACATGAACTCTGCAAGCCAAACTGAGAAGAAAGAAAGGAGAAAATTGGAGAGTCAGAAATTCCGATAATTCAAAAGACGAAAAAGGAAGAGATTTATAGACTTGTGAGAAAGGCCAAAATGTTTTGAGACAAATGAGATTAATGGCCATAATCCAGACAGTTTGAAAATTGGACGAAAAGGTCCTTGAACAGTCATCCACCTTTGACTGTCAATCAAAGGCCTTCAAAACCGTCCAACAGTCACAATGCAACATAAACTTAATATAAATGCTATTAAAACCTTTCAAACGGCCAAATATCTCAAAACCAAAAAACCAAAACGGACATTTGCACCTCGCACCGCTGCGAGCGTGCGAAGTGCAAAGTGCGCCATCAAAATGCCATATTGCGCCTCAAGCGCCCTTGCGCGCGCGCGTGTGTGCGAACGACGCGTTCGTTGTTGCATGATGTGCAACACCGTCCGCAATCCACCTAAAGACTCAAGGCTTACCAAAGTAAAGAATAGATAACAAACTCTCTATTTAAACCTGTTGAAAAACTTTTCTCTCTTAGATATGGGACTAAACTTTTTCAAAACACTTTTGGTAGTAAAAAAAATATTTTAAAACTTTCCTAACACACCTAACTTTAAAAAACAATCCAAAACTATGCCTTTGGATTGCACACTTTTAGCGAGCTGCTAAACTTGATCACCCTCCATCTTTGAGATACAGCCTAAGCAATGATGGAGATTGATCAGGTGCATCAGCAAACTAAAAGTGTGCAATTACATTGCACCTGATCCTTCCTCATCCAAAGACTCTCCCATTCCCGCGCACACTTGACTTAACGTGTTCACACCTCTTGCTTTTAGGCAGTGAAAGAATGAAAGAAATTTAGGGACTGTTGGCCAAACAATTTTTTGTGCATACCCGCTATAGTCACATAACTCATTTTGAACTCATTCTTGGAAAACTATTAGAAGGAAAAATCTCACGATATGTATATATATAGTGATTGGTATATATATAGGTGCGAAATAAACATGTTAAATGAGGTTTTCAGCTTTATTTTTATTTTATTTTTAAATTCTCACGGTACAGATGTAATCTATGTACTTGATTTTATAGGGATCAACTCTCGAAGCATTCAATTCCAACACATGGGTGGGTTTTTATATGGTTTAAAAAATCAAAGGTCCAAAATTTTTATAAAATATCATTTTTTGTCATCGAAAACACATGATCCAACTGTGAATTCTTGGTAAATCGACCCTGATCCAAGTATGAGCCGCTACCAATTTCTCTCTCTCTCTCTCTCTCTATATATATATATAATGATTGGTAGCGGCCTGACACTTTTGAACCTGACCGAACACTACAAGAAAATAGTTCATTACTGACCAAAAAAATAGCGATGATAAATTATCGTCATCAATAATAATTCAATCCCGACGATATTTTATGTCGTAATAAAAACAACTATTGTCGACGACATTCTATCGTCATTCTTATCCCGTTGGTAATATGAATAGAGACACAAAAGATGATCGAAAAAAGATATTGTTGACGATATTATCGTCGAGTTCAAATTACGATGATAATTAATCATCACCAAATATCATTTATAATTATGATGATAATTAATCCTCACCAATAATCACACAATGATAATTATCATTGGCTTAAAATCATATAGCTAATGATGTTTATCATCGGTTTTAAACCAACATAACCGACGATAATTTATCGTTGGGATAAGGTACATAGCTGGTGATTTTTATCATCGGTTATGTCCATTTTTTATCATTTTGATACTAATATAACCAACAATAATTTATCGTCGGTATAAGGCATGTAGTGATTATTATCAACAACTTAAAATCATATAGTTGATGATATTGTTGTTGGCTATGTCCAATGTTTTTAATTTTGAAACTCACATAGCCCACGATGATAATTTATTGTCATTATAAGAATTATAGCCAACAATTTTTATTATCGGCTATATCCAAAATTTATTTTTTTTTTATTTTTGAAACTCACATAGCCGGCGATAAATTATCGTCAGTATAAGAATTATAGCCAACAATTTTTATATTCAGCTATATCCAAAAATTGTTTTTTTTTAAACTCACATAGCTGACGATAAATTACCGTCGGTATAAGAATTATAGCCAACGATTTTTATTTTCGGCTATATCCAAAAATTGTTTTTTTATTTATTTTGAAACTCACATAGCCAACGATAAATTATCGTCGATGAATTTTAAAATTAAAACAAAAACAAAAACTGAACATAGCCGACGATAAAAATTATCGGTTATTATTCTTATATTGATGATAAATTATCGTCAGCTATGTGAGTTTCAAAATAAATAAATAAAACAATTTTTGTATATAACCAACAATAAAAATCGTCGGCTATAATTCTTATACTAATGATAAATTATCGTTGGGTCTGTGAGTTTCAAAATTAAAAGAAAAATAAAGATTAAATATAGTTGATGATAAAAAATGTCGGCTATAATTCTTATGCCAACAAAAAATCTTGTCGGCTATTTGAGTTTCAAACTTAAAAAAAAACAAAAATTAAACATAGCCGACAATAATTTATCGACGTTTTAAGAATTATAGCCGATGATTTTTATCGTCGACTATATCCAATTTTTGTTTTATATTTTGAAACTCACATAGCCGATGATAAATTATCATCGGTATAAAATTATATCCAATGATTTTTATCATCGGTTATATTCATATTTTTTGGCGCACAAGTTGTATGTGTTCACATAGAGAATCTACCTCCATGAGCTTGTTATGATCAGAAATGTGTAATATGCTACATTAGGGAGAGTTTGCAAGTAAACAGATTGGTTATCTTTGGAATAAAAGATTAAATTGATACTGGGACAAACAAGCAATTCAAATAGTCATATTCCCTCCAATATTCAATAGACTTCTGCATGTGATGTGTTGATGCAGTGCAGCGTGTTTGTGGGAGCTACACCACTTTGTTGAGTTTTTTTTCTCCCTTTATGTTTTTTCTCTCTAAGTGACTTGCTTTTTTCACTTGGGTTGATTTGTGCATTTTTTTTTGTGGGAATCTGAATTTTCTTTGATTTATCTTTTCTTTCTAAATTCAGTAAATACTCTGAAACTATCTGTTTAGTAGAAGTACCATGGTGAATCATTTTTATTGATTTATAGAGTAACTCAAGTCATTATGTATCACATTTATATTGAACATGTCATAATGCATTCTGGACTCTTCAGCTGCATACAATCTAGTCTTAAGTCTTTCCAATAACATATGATTTTGGTATCTTGGCAACCAGTCTGTGAAAAGAGAATGGTCAAAGCCATTGGCTGAATGTGGCTTAGATTAGGTCTTGTTGTAAAACCAAAAGAAGCTAAAATATTTTTATTATTGGCTTCAACTGAAACATCTTGTGAATGTTATACTGTTTTTTATACTCTGTGTTATAAAATATGTCAAACTTATGAAATCTAAACTTTGGAAACAATAAAGTATGACTTAGATAGGCCTGTTTTAATGCTTAGCATGCTATGCGACTTAATAGTCAAGTTTATGACGTATGAGTCACTTATATTATACGAAGCAACTTGAAGATCACAAGATTCATTTTAACTTTTATTCATTTCTGTTGTTGGTACGACTGAATTGAACTATTAATAAAAAACCCTTTTACATGTGTTTCGTTTCATATATTTTGCACATTGCTATCAACTGAACAAAGTCATACATGCACTTAGGTGTTCAGAAATTTAAAAGAAATATCTCATTTTAATTGCCACAGTTTCACTTGCAGATATACTTGAATTTGGTTGTTAGATACTGATGTGGTCTTTTTCTTTCAATACTCCAGAAGTGATTACTTATTGACATGAAATTTCCCTAAAAAAATTCTCTCTTATTGCTTATTGTAGGGCCAGGACCAGGAAGTGCCAAACTTGGAATTAGAACAATTGCTGCAATTATATTTGGACGTGATCATGTTGGGTGCCCTTCAATTTATGATGATGTGTTTTTTGCTACTTGATTATTGAAAATGAGCATAAAATTGACTGAAAAAATTTGCTACTTGATTATTGGATCAGCTACGTACTTGCCATCCCCTTCATGTGCGTGAGCATCAAACACGTTGGCATGAGCATCAAATTGATTGAAAAAATTTGCTACTTGATTATTGGATCAGCGTACTTGCCATCTCCTTCATGTGTTTTTTTATCTACTCTTCTCATGGTATCCTTTGTCTAATCCTCTTTTACTAGGACATCTTTGGAGGCTATGGTTGAAGCTTAAATTTTTTTCTTTTCCCGCTTTTTCAGGAGCAGATACATTTTGACCCTGAGGCATAAGTATTATCTTGCCCTTGCTCTATTTGTAGATGATGTACAAGCATCAGATGATAGTGCAGGGATGCTAGTGAATTCCCCAGCTTTAGTTATGTTCGTGTCCCATTAGCATCATAAAATCCATTTTGAACTTCTTCTTCTTCTTCTTCTTCTTGTTGAAAATGTAGTTACTTCTGTGGATATATCTGGTTGATTTCATGGATCAAGTACTCTAGGATTATCAATGCGTAATTAATTCTTTTCTTTTTCCAGCTATGTTAGATTAGATGTAACTGCATTTGGGTAAGGGTATCTTTTTGGTGTTACAGAAGCAGAAAACTGCCGGGTGAGCCAAAGTCCTCCTTGAGACAGTGCCTGTTCACAGATTGGCAGATATATTTGTTGCAAGCTTTGAAATTTGTTTTGAGGAACAACTATCAATGCTGGATTCAATCGATCTGAAAGTTAGGATTTCAAAAGCTACTGAGCTAATTGACTGACATTTACAGGTGAAAATTGGATTCTCTTGGTTTTGAACTTGAGCATTCATGAAGTTGCATTATCAGATTTTCAACCTAGCTTTGTAACCTTTCATCTTTTGTAGCATCCAGGTACAATATATAGTTTCATTTAAATTTGCTACCATTGTCTATTGTCTTTGGCTTGAACCAAGGATGCCCACATAATGGACATGAAATGTTATTTTCTTGATCTTTGAAATACAACATGCAGTGATTTGGACAAGCATCTATCTTTTGATACCCCATACCTAGAGCGTTGACCATAACCTTTGTACGATAGAAATTTTGTAACAATTTCTCATCTTTGAGCAACATACTCTTCACAATAGAGCACAAACGATCAAAACATAATTAACTCAAATTATACTCTGACTTCAAATTCAGTAGTTAAAAAACTATAGACAAGATAGTGTGACTCTCGCAACCATTCTACAGTGGTTCATTAGCATATCTAAGTAAGTCATAAAATCTACTAGCTGTATCATTTGGTGTTTCTTCCTCTACCCCAATTAGTATATCACTAGGACCCATAGCAGAACCCAGTTATGGTCCTGCGACATCAAATATCAAATCCATATATGAATTATCGTGCACCACATCCACCCGAATGTAAAAATTGTTCCAAAATTCTTCACCATGAAGTGTCCAATTCTGATAATCACTCACAAAACCCTTCTTATATAGGTGATGTCTAACGTCATGAGGTTCTACAAATTGATTGTTCTTACATATCGTGCAAGGGTACCTGATTTGACTGATGGGATCCACTATACTGTCACCTGTCGTTGCAAATTCAATAAAACTGTCAACACCATCCATATATTCGAGCAATACTTTATGATCAACTATCATACAGTACATTCATTCACGATTTGCAGACATTTTATCCTATGATGTTACGGATATTATCTTCAGCAGTTAAAAGATAATAATAATAATGCTATGATGAAAAAAATATCTAATTTATCATGCATTGATGGCGGATGTAATGATTTGATATATATATATATATATATATATATATCACACACACACACACACACATATATATATATATATATATATATATATATATATATATATATATATATATGTGTGTGTGTGTGTGTGTGTGTGTGTGTGTGATGTCATTCAATCACAAAAATTATGATACATGCATTGATAACCTAATATTTTATGTGCAAAACCATCACATCATATTTATACTCATCACAAGGATATTTAGAATGATGAAATCACATTCATCAACACGATACATTCATTTGAAACATGTTTTCATGATACAATTTCACAAGGAAGGCATAATCAAATTGAAATAACTTCATGCAAGCATGAATACAGTCACATCAAACATAGTAATACAATCACTCATTCATACCACAATAATGTCAAACATGTACCTGTAGCAAACACACTGTAATATCCCGCTAACTATTACCATGACTAGCCTGAAATCCAAAGTCCAAAAATAAGAACACTTCTATTTTCATACATTCAAATCATGCTCAGCATGATCTCCGAACTTCAGCAAAGCAGTCCTAGATATCCACAATTAAGTGAGTGTGTGAATAGAAAAGTGTTGTATCCAAGAAAGTAAATAATTTATGATGCGTCGGCATCACTTACTCACCATGGGTATTTACCCAATTTGCATGCTTTTGCTTTTGATTTTTTTTATTTTTTTTGCATGGCATTTTTAGCTGCATGTGATGCTTATCACTAAGCATCGCATAATTAGCTCAACTACATACCTACAAAGCACAAATATACAAATAGGAACTCGATTTCTCCAAATCAAACGAGAAATCGATCCCACGAATCAAAGAGGAACATGAACTCTGTTTGGAGACAGGAAGGAGGCCAAGCACCTCATAGCAAAAACACAGTGCATAGCCATGATGGCTTTGGGTACCAAAGCCAACCCCACTCATGCCCAAAGCGTGCACAGCAGGCCTGAAACTCCCCCCACTAGTTGGCACAACCGCCGAATGAGTGAGCAAGCAAGTCAGGGGCACCGACACACTGAACGCGAGAGAGGGGGAGCGCAAGGAGCCGGGAGGGTCTCACCCTCCCCTGCTGCAATAGGGAGACAAGGAATACTGGAAGGGGCTTTAGCCCTTGCTGAACTGCCATGGTTGCCGACCTGATAGAATACTGGCAAGGGCTTCAACCCCTTGTCGAATGTCCATGGCTGCCAAAAAAGACAGACAGGCAAGGATTTAACCACTGTTGGTCGGCAGGAAAGAAAAAGAAGGACAAGAAGAAGAAGACATGCAAAGGGGAAAGAGGTTACCTGTGAAGGCAGCTGGCATTGCGGATTACCCGGTAAGGGTCGCCGGTGAGAGCACACGAGGGAGGCAACCGAGAGGGTTGCCTGCATCGATCCTGCTAAACAAAAGAAGAGGACAAAGGAGCGGGAAGCAGTGGTGGTGGCTCTGTCACCTGGCGATGGTGCTCGTCTACGATGGCGGGTCAGGAAAGGCGATGAGAGGGAGAGTGCTTAGGGGTTATCGGTGGTG
Source organism: Nuphar pumila (assembly GCF_984573655.1). Classification (NCBI taxonomy): domain Eukaryota; kingdom Viridiplantae; phylum Streptophyta; class Magnoliopsida; order Nymphaeales; family Nymphaeaceae; genus Nuphar; species Nuphar pumila. Next base: position 39,181,595 of record NC_143251.1, read on the forward strand.
GCACACGGCGACGAGAGAGATGGAGTGAGGGAAGAAGGAGGAGGTGAAGGAGAGGGCGCTGGGCGGCAGGCGATGGGCGAGAGGCGACGAGATGAAACAAAAAGAGAAAAGAAAGGGGCTCGCATTAGTGTTTTATGAGAAATTTAGCGACAAAAAAAATTCATCGCAAATGTCATCATAAATTTGTGATGGAGTAGCGATGGAAAAATATTGTCGCTCATCCGTCATGAAGTTGTGATGGAGTTTGAGACAAAATTTTTCCGTCGCTAATCCATCGCAAATTGGCGATGGTGTTTGTGATGAAATATTTCTGTCGCTAATTCTGTAATTAATTCCAAATTTATGGATGGATAGTTTTCACTCGCTAATCCATTGCAACTTGGCGATGGTGGTATACCAATAACAATAGTTGTGTCTACACACCACTCCCAGGTAAAGTAGCAGAATTCTCCTAAAATTGTGGCCAGAAGGTGAACCGTCTAATTGGGTTCAGGGGCACAATTGTACATGAAGTTTTAGTATCCTCATGATTCTCCAAAACTGCCATTTAAGATTCCCACACTATAGAAGAGACATCCAGGAAGAAACATTAATTACACTATTCTATTCATTTTATCTTTTTATCAAAAGATAAGTTATTTACACAAGATTCATTTTGCAAATCAACATGCAAAACACAATACGAGACCTTGGCCCGATACAATATTTAATAGTGTAATTAGTTTAAAAACTAATAAGTTTAAATGAATTTTTGCAATGCATTTAACAACTTAGAGCAACACCTGCTCACGACCCACATGGCCTACAATGGTGCACATTCTGACCACCCACACATCACATGCAAAAACCATAATAAACATGTAATTTATGCAATCATTCAACGTGCTCACAAATGCACATTCACACACCTTAAGAATGCACATGTACAACAATTTCATATGCATATGAACATAGGCTTGAAAACACACATATTTGTCTTATGCATTTCATTCAAATCTGCACGTGCCTATGTTAATGCCTCATAAGCTACTTCCAAAATTCAACCATTAGTGATATGTATATTTGTATCATGAAAATTCTGCACATATGTGGTGTTGTGTATGACACTAAGCCATGTAAAACCATTGTGACACTTTGTGACACATGATTATACATGCAAAAGTTTGCATAACAAATGTATAGAAGCATGCATGTCAGTCCAATATTGCATAATGTAAATAACATTTTTTATCACATTAATACATATATGCATGTCTAACTTATATGTATTCTGGTCACATGACAGCTGGCATGACATAACACATAACACATAACACATTAATCATGTATGCAACTAACATTCAACATATATGTATAAATCTGAACCTTTATAACATGAGTATGTGTAACATATGTAAATCTGGATAATGGTAGCACACAAATCAGAATTTTAAACATGCCTAAATCTATATATTTAATGTGCATAAATCTGAGTATTAAATCTGTCAAATATCTAAACATACAACAAGAATAAGTCTGAATAGTTGACAGGCAAAAAATCAGCATATGCATCAATTTGCATACTTGACATGTATAAATTTGGAACATTGACAAGTACCTCTCTCTCTCTCTCTCTCTCTCTCTCTCTCTATATATATATATATATATATATATATATATATATATATATATATATATATGTGTGTGTGTGTGTGTGTGTGTGTGTGTTTAATGTGGCTCAGCCCAACTGAACCAGTCGGTCAGGACTGAGCAACTAACCAGTCTGTCCAACCGACCGACGACTTTGCCAGGTCAGTTTAGTCCATAATATATTCTTTTATATTCTGTTATTGATAGGCAAGCTTAGGTCAGACTGACCCCACCAGTTGTTATTCCACTTACCACTGAGGTTTGAACCTGTAGCGTTCCACCTCAAGGAGACCTGCACTGTCAGCTCCTACCAACCATGCAGAGTTGGTCAAGTTATTTTTTGTATGATATTGCTACCTAGCCAACAGTCAATTGGCTTTACATGTCAAGTGACTGCCTAATCGACTGCCGACTGGGACTAAACCGTACAAAGTTCTGCCTAGCTTTCTTTGAGTTTTAAAAATTTTGTTTAAGAAAATCTTTGGGTTTTAAAATTTGTTCGAAATTGATTCCACTTGATAGGCCTGGTTAATCCTGATCCAAACCAGCCCAACGCGGGTCTGGGTTAACCCTGGCATATATATATATATGGGATGTTGTAGCAGACTCGGTTTGGGTTGAATCTGGCCCAAACCACGATTGCATCCCACCTAACTGAGTATATATATATATATTGAAACAACACATGCAATTGATCTGAGCCAAAATCTACACATGTGTGTACATGGCATATCTGTCCATAATATATATTGATGAAAAAGGGTATATATATACACAAAAAAACAAAATTTGCCTTTCTTCTGTACTTCCACTAAAACATTGCATAGAAATTGATCTATGCTCTTTTTTCCCATTTGAAAGAAGAGACGAACCCATACTTTATTTTTGAAGTTCGAAAAATAATGGAGAAAGTGTTAGATGATTGGAGAAGAGGGTGGATCATTTCTCTTCTTCTTCTCTTTTCCTTCTCCTTCCCTCCTTCTCTCTCTCTTTTCCTCTCTCTTTTCCTTTTTTCTTTTCTTTCTTTTTTTTTGTTTATTTAATGAGAGCCCCTAGAGGGTGACGCCCCCTCTAGGGTTTCTAGTATGGGGGCTGGAGATAGAGTTTTCATTCTATCTCCAATCCCACTTTCCTACTTTTCCTTAACTTCCTCCTTTTTGTTGACTTTTTTTTTCTAACCTCTTTATTACTTACCTTCTTTAAATTTTTCTTACTTTTTATACTCTTCTTATCTCATGGTCATATTGAACTCTTCTAGAGACACACCATTAGGTAACTTTTGAAATTTAGAATTAAATAATATTTAATATTAATTTAATTAATTATTAATAATTAAATATCCAAAAACATTTATAGGGTGCCTTATCCCTCTGGGAGTCTTTTTAGCTTTAAAATTCTTTAATTTAAACATGTATATTGTATTTAAAGTTTTATTTTAATTGGATCTAGATTTTGAATATCGATCTAGATCCAATATCCAAAATCTATTTAGATTTTAAGCTGAATCAGATCTTAATTAATATGGATCTTGAACTGAGTCCAGATCCATATTAATTTGGATCATATGGATTGGATCCAATATGATCCAATCTGGACCAAGCCCCCATCAAGGTGAGCCTTTTTTGTAAATTTGTGATTTTTGGGCCAACAGTAGCCTAAATTCAAAAAAGTAAAATATCGTTAAGCTCAAAATTCTAAGGCGCATCTAATGGTATATAATTCAAATTTTGCTTGAATTTAAAGGTTAAAAATAAAACTTTTTTTTATCTTCATTCAGTTGGCTCATTTAGGTCTTGTTGATGAGACTTGGGCCAAGCCCAGACTCGTTTAACACCACCTAATATCAAGCATTTATCGACTTTTCCTCAACACAGATAATTTTTTAGAAATCTTTAAATTTGACTAAGTATAAAAATACACGATATTACAGAGAGAGAGGACTTGTTGCTAACAAGCGACCAAACATCCATTTATTGGAAAAATGGAAAAAGAAACATAGAAGAATGCAATGACTAAATATAATAAAATGGAAGAAACAAGATACAAAGGCTAACAAGAGAGACCTGCATCCATTTATTGGGATGAATATGCAGATATGTGAGGACAATATCTGAATGAATAGATTGTAGATTTTTCACCTAGAACATTGCCATCATAGTTGTATCATTGGTTGTTGAATCCCTTTTTATGCCAGAATTATAGTCCACAATCCTATCCATAGTCATCTATCCTTCAAAGTGAGCATATATTTGCTCTATCCTACGTGAGAACTGGATGTTGAAATGCTTCATTGAACATGCTTCTAATCAACCACTAAAATATAGCTCATAAACGGTTAGAAACTTCTAATTGCTGCACTGAACATTTTTTGTCCCATAATCTAGCCATGAAATTAAAGAATGGAAAGGTATGCACTCTCACCTATCTTGAGGCTCATAACATATGTCACATAGGTGCAGGTGCGGATACAGGTGCAAATATGGTGATGCGACACTTTAAAAAAACTTGGGTGCGGGGGTGCAAGAAGGGCATATATATTTTGACAGTTTTAAGTTAACACTACATGTGTGTATGCATTTATGTATTTATTTTTATAATATAGATAAAGCAATACTTGGTTAGGGTTAACTGAATCTACTTTTATACAAAAATGGACCTCAGTGTGGTTGGCTTCACATGACAACAGAAGTTGTGTCCAAGTGTCGCACCCACATGGATGCGGGTGCGATGCGGGTGTGGTGCCCTGTTAGAAGAGTTCGTATTACATAGCTCATAACATTACAAGACATGCTACATCAACCTCTGTAATCATGTTTAAGAGGTGTTAAGATCCCCAACAGTCTTCAAATCTTGAACCTCCACAACTTATTTCAGTTGCCTTTTATGTGCAGACACACACAATGTATCAACCCGTCTTCTTGATGTTCTCTCATTCTGGATTGAATGCACAAGTCATGACCTATCATTGTGTAGGTACTTTGACTATCACCGCATGGTGGTACAAAACCACAATATATATAGCAAGATAAAAATCGAAAAGAGAAAAGGATGATCTTTGTCACATAGCACACTTTAAAGAAAACAATTCAAGAACAAAAAACTACACTTTTCAATCTTACTAAATTCAATGCTCAAAATACACAATGGGGACAGGATTTTAACAAACACATTGAATCCTGCCTACCACTATCCTCACATATTGATCAAATATGCCTAATTTCCCCCATACCAACAATCATCTATGAACTTTTATGTTTGATATGGCTAGGATGATGACCAAAATGCTTCTTCTTTTTTCCCTTTTGTGTGAATCACTGGAATAGTTTGAGGACACCACTAATAAGTGATTACTCTGACATGATTACTGCCATATCCATTTCCTATTTGAGAAAAATATGATACAGTCCCAAAAGGGAGTTATTAAAAGAATATATAAAAGCCAAAGATAATTACCAGAACAGGAAATGTACTTCCAAGCTGAAGAACAACTTTTGAATGGTCAGCCAATATAACACATTCTTTAGCCATGGAATCAACCATCTAGTGAAATGGAATAAAGCGATCAGATCAAATCAACTTGAAACTAACCATGACATGTTACTTGAGATGTGTCCAGAGAAGTGAAAATTTGTCAAGCAATTCCATCATTTATCCCACAACTAGTTTGAAAGGAATTTGTTTTCAGTGGGACGATGGTGTGAAGAGGAACACCAATATATTCTACAAATTGCTCAATTGAGTAAAAGCCAAAAGTCTATGAAATAGCACCTATAAGGCAATAAAAAATACCTAGTTCATGGACCTTTTCTCATTACCTTTTGCATTGTATGAACAACTCCACCACCCTACATAGGAAAAGGTGATCAATATCCCTTAGAAATGAAACTAACAGACAAAAACTTTGTATCATAAATACCGAGTATGAAAGACTGCCAGTAAGATCATGATGACAAATAGAACGACCCAAACCTTCAATAGTTTTTTTTTATGTCAACTTCATCTGATCCATCAAATGTAATGTCAATGTGACTAACATCATTCAAGTCAACCTGTAAATGACCCAAATAGAGAAAGAAGAAAAGGCTCCTTTTACATGAGAACATCAGAACTCATAGTTATTAGACCAAACTGTCTAGCCAGAACTCTGGATTGGTAATTTACTCCCACAGCAACAACATCCTCCAACTGGACAAACATGAAAATTTTCAAGCAGCAGTCATAATCCAAAATAAAAAAAACTACTAAGAAATAAATCATTTCAAAATTGCAAAATTTTCAAGCAAGCACTTTCCTCGATGCCCTACCCACCATGCATCTCAAGGCTTAATTAAGGCATACAACATTTTCACTGATGGTTATGATAAACTAAATTTTAAAGCTGCATTAAGTTCACAAGAAGGAACTTCTTAAAAATGCATATTCTTGTTCAAAAAATTAAGATGACTCTAATTTCTCAAAATGTGCTCTCTATGGAATCTTCCTAAAACAACATCCTAAATAGTTCATCAGAATAGCACAGTTAAACATACCAATATAAATAAGAACAAGACAATAAGAAAACAGATTAGAGGTCAACGACTCCCCTCTTTACAAAGTCTCTTAGTGTTCAAAAAAATAACAAGAGGATCAGTAAAAGGGAGCACGTGAGCAAAGCGATACAATTCTGGATTTATAAATTAGTAAATTTTCTATGGTAAAACAGAAATTAGGAAAATAATGCACAATAATTTATATGCATCAAATACACCATAAGCTTCTTCAAGAAAATTGTCACTCTTGACATGCTAAAGCAGAATAAACATTACACTACAGTTGTCACGGGCTTAGAAGTGAAGGCCCCAGCAATGTAGCTTCGAGTAATCACAAACACGAAAAGCATGCCTTTTTAGCGCATAAGCAACTCACACCACACGCGCATGAGCAAAAGAAGGAGTACGCGCATGCACAATCACAAAGAGAACAAAGAGGCAAGGATGCAAAAAGCTTCTTTATTGATACTTGAAAACAAAGTACATCAAGAGGAGAAGAGAGGGTCCGAATACACGGGGTTCTTAAGCTGTAAGGCCTTTTGGGGCACTCGAGAGTGCCAAAGAGGTATACATCAGAAACAAAAAGGTGAAAAACATGACGGTCTGAAACATGCTCCCCCGCCTAAGTTGGCACCATCCTCGAGGTCAATTGTTCATGGTAGTCTTCTACAAGTTGTTGATGCTGAAACATGCTAGCGGCCTTCTCCTAGGTAGCTTCACATTCTGGTAATCCCTTCCACTACACTAAGTACTTTTTGACTTCCTCAAGGTAGTTGTTGGAATGGTTGAGGATGGTTTCTGGTTCTCTGCCTGGGGTGTTGACCGTTGCGGGTGCACACTGCGGAATGGTAGCACATTGATGCATGCTTCAGTGAGGGTCTCCTTCATCTTCATGAAATGGCTTCAGGTTGCATATGTGGAATAGCGGATGCATTTGAAAGTTTGTTGGCAAGTCCGGTCGGTACGCCAAGTTTTCCATGCGCTTGATAATGGTGAAGGGGTCATTATACTTGCGAATAAGGCCTCGGTGGTAGCCTCGAAAGAAAGTTGTACGGTCGAGAAAGAGCTTCGCCAACACTTTGTTCTCAACACAAAATTTTGTTAGTCAACGCTTCTCATATGCCAATTTCTTCATGTGCTTGGTCGCCTTGTTCAAATATGCCTTTGCTAACTCTATCTGATCTTGAAATGCCCCGTTGTTCCTATCCAGCTCTGCAAGTTTCTCTGCAACCACAAGCGCTTCAGCTAGCATTTCAGGATCATATCGAATGAGTTTCGCATTCACCTATCCTTGTAGCTCATTTCTGAAGTAGAACAACCGATCATGATCATTCATTCTCTCAACTTCCAGCATTATCGAAGAGAATGCCTTGACATAGTCATGCACTGACTCTATCTGTTTCAATGCCAGCAGTTTTTTGTGGGTCATTTTCTCTTCATTTTTAGGCAAAAAGTAGTTTCATAATTCCTTTTTGAGGTCCTCCCATGAGACTATAACAACCAACCTATGTTGAACATCACCCAAGCGATGTCTCCACCAAAGAGTCGTTTCATCTTCAATGTACATTGTTGTGGTTCGTAGTTTATCTGTGTCTTCCTCCATTCTCACAACTTTCAAAAACTGGTCCATTTCGTAGATAAAGTTCTCGAGATCCTGTGAGTCCAGCATGCCCTTATAATTTATGGGCTCAGGTAGCCTATAACGTGGCCTATCCACGTGTGCTGCAACTCCTCCAACTGGGGCAATCCTCAACTACCGCTCCAACTGATCATTCTTTTGTCGGACAACATCCAATTCTGTCGCCATGATGTTGAACTGACCCAGTAGATCATCAAATTTCATGGCAAAGTCCTCCACCGAATTGCCGAATCTAGTGGGAAGACTTTTCACAGAGTCTTTCACTCCCTCTACCGTTGTCTTGATCTCCATGTTGAGATTCGTAAAGGCAACGCAAGTTTCATTGACCAATTTCTCCATGTTGGTCATTGTCCCAGTCAACTCAACCATCCCGAGCGAGATGGTTGTCACACAATCATCAATCATGAAGTCTTCTTCAGGAGGAATCACACTACCTGGATGAGTCATGGTAGTTTTCTTCGGTGCCATTGTCAATCTCAATGTCGACAAGGCTCTGGTACCAACTTGTCATGAGCTTACAAGCGAAGGCCCCTGCAACGTAGCTTCGGGTAATCATAAACATCGAAAGTAGGCCTTTTTAGCACACAAGCAACTCATAACACATGTGAAATTCCACTAGAGGGGGGGTGCATAGGGAATTACTAAACAGATCGATAAATTAAAAATATGATGCAATAAAGGCACAACACATAAACACAGAATATATACTGGTTCGGTCAAAACCCTGACCTACATCTAGTCCCCAAGCAAACCACTTGAGCTTTCCACTATAACATCCGAGTCACCGGATAAATAGTACAACACCCTCTTCCTCAGAGGTCTTCTTCTCTCAACAGAGAAGGGGCACACCCTCTTCCACAGAGGTCTTCTTCTCTCAACAGAGAAGGGGCACACCCTCTTCCACAGAGGTCTTCTTCTCTCAACAGAGAAGGACAACACCCTCTTTCACAGAGGTCTTCTCTCAACAGAGAAGGGAAACACCCTCTTTCTCAGAGGTCTACTTCTTTCAACAAAGAAGGAATACAGTGAATAACAGAAAGTTACAATACTTCCTATAGAACCTTCAGAATGATATGAATGTACGAATGAAGGATTCTAAGAATGTTCTGTTCTTTTCACTCAGAAGATACTCTTTGTCAAAGAGCTATTCTTGACTTTTTCTCTTTCTTTTTCTAGGCTCTCTTTCAAATATCGAATATGAATTTTTCTTGTTGTAAGCTCACATATCTATTCCTTCTTGGAATAGTTTATTTGAGTGTGTTTATATAGCTTTAAAAAAGTAGTCGTTACTTATTTGAAATCATAGTCTTTTTGAGATGTGAAATGTCATGTCATTTCAAAAACCAAATTTATAGGTGTTCGAAAAAGTCTTCTTTCCATAAAAGTAAAATATAGGGTACAATAGTCGTTATAATATTTTAGGTAATATATATTTTATGTTAAAAGTCTATTTCTTACAATAGTACATTGAACGTTGGATTGTAGGTTGTCATGTAGTTTTGTCTTTATCCTAATTAATGATTTGTGGTACATAAGTACTTCTTTACTTTAAATGAGTGCAAGTACAATAAATGCTTTGAGATATTTATTTATACATAGTCATATCAAGAGTTTTCTTTATGATGTGTTTTTCAATGTCTATAGAGAGAATGAAGCCTTTAAACAAGTCGACATTCTTGAGATGGATATTAACAAGGATTTCTTACAGGAGGTATTTAATGTTATATAAAGAGAATGATGACTTCAAGTAAGTCGACATTCTATGGGTTTGTAAAAAGGTAACTAAAGTCTTTTCACCAAGTATTATATTTGTTTTTCTTTATGTAGCCGATTTCCTTGTTTTGTCTTTTTCCTACACATTTAAAATCATTTCTTTAAAAAGGTAACTAAAGTCTTTTCAACAAGTATTATATTTGTTTTTCTTTGTCTAGCCGATTTTCATGTTTTGTCTTTTTCCTACTTTTTAAAATCATTACTTTTCAAGTTGTCTTGTATATGATAGAAGGTACAATTATTACATTTTGAAATCATGTCAAAAATACCTTTTTCATAAAGGGTTGTAAGAAGGTACAATTATTTGTTTTCAAAAAGGAGCTTTTTGAAACTATCGTATACTTTTATGGAATATAGCTTTTATGAATGAGTATGTAATATGCAATATGTATGCTTCTGAAGGTTCTGTTACATATGACACTATAGAAGAAAAAAAGTCTTCAACTTGAGGTAGCCGATCTCTTTAGATGGTCTTTAGGAATGCATGGCTCATCAAGCTTTTTCTTCAAGGAGTATGATTGCACCATAGTTGTACTTGAACAGGAGGTCTCCATCCTTTTTGAGTGAGATATCCTTGCATCAAATACTTGTTAGATATATGGCAAAACATATCCAGTCATAATATAATATTTTTCAAGAAGACATATTATCATATCATATAAAATCAAATAAGACAATGTATCATATTATGTGACATCAAAATAGAGTTTCTCAACATTCTCCCCCTTTTTGATGATGACAAAATATGCTCCCCCTGTCAAAAAGACATTATGCATAGAAATAAAAATATTGAAAAATGTCAAAGACAAGTATTTTTCTCCAATAATGGAGATAGGTTTTTCTCCCCCTTTGTCATGGACAAAAAAGAAGGGATCAGAGTAAGCAGAGTTATTACAGACCAAAAAAAAATAAAGTTAAACCAAAATAATGTAAAGTTATTACAGTCCCAAAAAAGTTTATTTTGATCCGGAGAAAGGGTGAAACTTTCGGAGTAATGCATCTTGACCAAGTTGTAGTGAAGCTTGATTCTTCAGAAGGAGATCTTGGGTGTTCTGGACATTGACAAGAGCTGAGAAGATGTCAAGGTCAGAAGTTGCTGCTTGATCTGCTTCTTGAGGGCCTTCATCGTCAGAGTTTAGGTGAGAGGACTCTTCTTCATGGAGAGAGGAGTCATCAAATATATTGTTTGAGTAGTAGACGACATCTGTTGCAAGAGGAATCTGGAAGAATTCAAGAACAAGTGTGATGAAATATCCGAAGGGAAGAGACTTAAAGGAACGAAAGTTGATCATGTTGTGGAAGATGACACTGGACCAGTTGATGGGAAAAGCAGAGAAGATGGCATAAAGAAGAATGGAGACTTCATTTGCAATAAATCCCCTAGAGGGCGACTTGGGGACGATATTGGAGGAAAGAATTTTGGACAACAATAGAGCATGAGATTGGAGATTGCTCTCATGCCATGGGAAGTGAGTGGAGCGAGTGGAGAGGAGGATTTTCTGAAACACAGAGTGGTCGAGAGGAACAATGTTGGGAAGCTCAATACCGTAAGAAGAAATATTCAAAATGTTGCCTAACTGAGATATGTCGAAGGAGAAAAATTTTCCATGTACCATGGAAGTGATAGAAGAGTGATCATGGTCGATAGAAAGGTTGGTGTAGAATATTTTGATAAGATGAGGATAGATGGGCATTCGTTTCGGAGAGGCTAGAACATGAATAAGTTCGGAAAGAGAAGTTTGTAAATCAAAAGCTGGAAAGGCTTCAAGGTGAACCAAACTGCCTGGTAGGATGGTCAAAGATTTTATGGAGTGATAAGTGTGAATGAGATCCGGAAATCTCAACTCCGAAGCTTGGAGTAAGTTGGATGTGCAAGAGAAAGACATTGCAAGAGCTTAGGAAAAACGAGCAAAAGAGAAGAGCTTGGAAGGAGTAGTAGTTTGTAAGAGATATTCGTGGGGAATTGGTGAGAGATGAATCAATCTATTAAATAGAAGGAGAAAAGTAATGGTGATAAGAAATGAATGACATTGGAAGTGAAGGATTTTTAGATTTTAGTTGAAAGAGGAAATGCGTGAGTTGGAAATAAAGAGGCTTGTGAATGACAAATCAAATCAGTTTTTTTGGATGATAGTGTATTGTATGTTAAGAAGGACATAGTTTTTAAATTTTTCTATATAGAGAAAGGTTTACTATGGGAGAGTTTGTCGAAGTTTGATATGTGTCATGTGATGCATATGGACTATCTTATTAGACTAGGATTTTAAAGAGTTTCGTGTGATGAAGAGATGTGAGAAAAGATGTATAGTGAAGGAAATAATGGCCTAATAAAACAAACAACTTTTTTTAAGCCAAATATTATGTTACTTTATATAAAAGCATACAAAATCCGTGAGAGATGAATTCGGAATAGGACAAGCAAGGATGCAATAATTTCTTATTTGAGAAGAATTTTTGTAGGAGAGTGAAAAAAAATTATAAAGACAGGTGAGTTGATATACGAATTTGAAAGAAAGAGAGAGAGAGATTATAAAGGACAACAATCACTTGATGTATGACATAAAGTCATGATTGATGTTTGGCTAAGAGGACATTGTTTTAATGGAGGGAGTTAATGGTTTTTAAAAACGATAAATTTAAATATGTAATGATCACAGATGGAGGTTCACTTCGTATTGGATGGAGAGAGACAAGAAAAGGGTGGTACTTAATAGTACATGTGAAAAAGAATGGAGGACAAGTTTTTGAAAATAATAATTTTTTTTATAAAGAGATGTGAAGGATGACACGATAGAAATAGAGCGTACGTAAGATATGATATAACAGATAATATAGTAAAACTATACGTGATACAACAACTTAACTTTTGAAGAAGGCAAAAAAAAAACTTGAAAAGGATAATCATCCGATTTTGACTAAACTTTGAAAAGCAACATTTCTCATAGAGTGGCTGAATACTATTCTTTGTTTAAGTTTGAGAGGAATACATTATCATGTTGAAGATGAACTAACTTATCGTAAGAGATGGTTTTCACAAAAAGACAAAAATAATAAAAGGTGTTATGAGATGAGTGATGTGAACAATGTCATGATAGCTTTTACTTAATATAATTAGTTCTTATGGATATGAGTGAAAGGAAATAGGACAAGGAGTCATTATAGATGTGTACTTGAAAGATGACAAGTTAAAAGACATAAAGAATGTGTCATGATGAATTTGTTTTTATAAGTGTTTAGAGTATACGTGAATATAGAAACATAGTTTGATTTTTTTAAAAAAAATAAATATAAGAAATCGATAAGAATGAAACCGAATAAAATAAAATTTTAATAGAACTCATAAGATGTTTTAGTCTTAGTAGGTGAGATTAATTATAAGTCACTTAGTTTGCATATTCCTAAATCTCTTCTAATTCGTGTAAAGTCTTCATGTTTTAATGGTTTAGTAAAGATGTCTGCTAACTGTTGATTAGTGGGTATGAATTCGAGTTTAATTATGTTGTTTAAGACTTGTTCTCTTAAGAAGTGGTGTCTTATTTGAATATGCTTAGTTCGTGAGTGTAAAATAGGATTTTTAGATAGGTTTATAGCACTAGTATTATCACAGAAAATAATTGTATTTTCAAAATTTAAACCAAAATCTTTCAAAGTTTGTTTCATCCAGATTACTTGTGTACAAGCTAGGCTAGCAGCAATGTATTCAGCTTCAGTAGTTGATAAGGATACACAGTTTTGTTTCTTACTGAACCATGAAACTAGTGAGTGCCCTAGCATATGACATGTTCCACTTGTGCTTTTTCTGTCAGATTTACTTCCAGCAAAGTCAGCATCGCTGTATGAGATTAGATCAAATGTAGAGGATTTTGAATAAAATAATCCAAAATCAACTGTGTCTTTTAAATATCTCATTATTCTTTTTATAGCTTTAAGATGTGATTCTTTTGGATTTGACTGAAATCTAGCACACAAGCAAACACTGAACATAATATCTGGACGGCTAGCAGTTAAATACAGAAGTGATCCTATCATACCTCGGTATACCTTTGTATCAACAGACTTACCATCTTCATCTTTGGCCAAAACAATGGTTGTGCTCATAGGAGTGGTTTTTGAAGCTGTTGAGTTCATGTTGAACATCTTTAGAAGTTCATGAGCATACTTGGATTGATTGATGAAAACTCCATCCTTGGTTTGCTTAATATGTAGTCCAAGAAAGTAGTTGAGTTCTCCCATCATACTCATTTCGAATTCCTTCTGCATGGACTTAGAAAATTCTTCACAGAGAGTGTTGTTAGTAGATCCAAAGATGATATCGTCCACATAAACTTGAACAATTAAGGTATGATTATCCACAACTTTTACAAATAGAGTAGAGTCTGCTTTGCCTACCGAAAAACCAGTTTTTAATAAAAAGGTTTTGAGTCTATCATACCAAGCACGATGTGCTTGTTTTAATCCATATAAGGCATGTTTTAGTTTGAAAACATGATCTGGATATTGTTCATTTTCAAAGCCTGGAGGTTGTTTTACATAAACTTCTTCATTTATAAAACCATTAAGAAAGGCACTTTTAACATCCATTTGATAAAGTTTAAAATCCATATAGCTTGCATATGCTAAAAACATCCTAATAGATTCAAGTCTAGCAGCAGGAGCAAATGTTTCATCAAAATCAATACCTTCCTTCTGGTTGTATCCTTGACCTACTAGTCTTGCCTTGTTTCTTATAACATTACCTGTTTCATCTAGCTTGTTTCTGAAGATCCATCTTGTCCCAATGATCTGATGATCCTTTGGTCTTGGTACAAGATCCGAAACTTCATTCCTTTGGAATTGATTCAGTTCTTCAGTCATGGCTAGCATCCAGAACTCATCGATGATGGCTTCATCAATCTTCTTTGGTTCAAGTTGAGAAATGAATGCCATATTTGCAATCCGTTCTAGTTGAGCTCTAGTCTGAACCCCCTTTGTCAGGTCTCCCAAAATCTGCTTTTGAGGATGATCTTTGATTTCGACAAATGTTCTTTGATGATCATCTTCATTAGATTTGGTTGTGTTATCTAGGAACAAATCTGTACTTTCAACATCATCATCGTTAGTCTGTTTAAGAATAGATTGATCAATAGATTCACAAAAACTGACATGCATAGATTCTTCAATAGTATATGAACTCTTATTAAAAACTCTATATGCTTTACTATGACTTGAATATCCTAAGAATATGCCTTCAATAGATTTAGCATCAAATTTATCCAGGCTATCTTTTGTGTTAAGGATAAAGCATTTACATTCAAAGACTTTGAAATAGTCTATTCTTGGAGTCCTGTCATAGAATAATTCATAGGAAGTTTTATTTAATAAGGGTCTAATAAGAACTCTATTTGTTATATAGCATGCAGTATTAACAGCTTCTGCCCAGAAAGATTTAGCAAGATTATTATGTTGGAGCATAGTTCTAGCAGATTCCTGAAGGGTTCTATTTTACTACCCCATTTTGAGGTGCAGCTCTAGGAAATGCAAAGTTATGAGAAATATCATGCAAGTTACAAAAATTTTCAAAAAGTTCATTTTCAAATTCTCCTCCATGGTCACTACGGATTTTTACAATGGAACAAGATTTTTCATTTTGTAATTTTTTGCACAAAATTTCAAATTGACAAAACGTGTCACTTTTGTTTTTTAAAAATATTACCGAAGTAAATCTTGAGTAGTCATCCACAATGACAAAAACGTATTTATTGTGATTAAGACTAGCTACTCTAGAAGGACCAAAAAGATCCAGGTGGAGAAGCTCTAAAGGTCTTTTGCTTGAAATGATATTTTTTGATTTGAAAGATGATTTTGATAGTTTTCCTAGTTGACATGCATCAAAAAAATAATCCTTTTTAAAAGATATTTTGGGTAACCCACGTACTAACTTATCTTTAGCTAATTTAGACATGTATTTGGAGTTGACATGACCCATTCTCATGTGCCATAAATATTGAGTGTCATTATTAGCTATAAGGCAATGTTCAGTGATGTTTTCTAGGTATAGTTCATATATATTATTTCTTCTTATACCTTTTAAGATGATGTTCTCGTTGGTGTCTGCTATAAGACAAGCATCATGATTAAAGCTAACATTATAACCTGTGTCACACATTTGACTAATACTTAGAAGGTTATGTTTTAAGCCTTTAACCAGGAGAACGTCTTTGATAAGAGGTTTATCAATATTACCAATATTATCAATACCAATTATTAAACCTTTGTTGTTATCTCCAAAGGTGACCGTTCCTCCTTCTTTATGAAGAAGAACAACAAAAATGTCTGGATGTCCTGTCATGTGCTTTGAACATCCACTGTCTAGTATCCATCTGTTCTTCTTCTTTGAAGCCTGCAAAACATTAAGTAAAACTTCTTTTTGGTACCCAGTCGGGTCCCTTTTTGTTAGATTTTGGAACCCAAATCCATTTTGATTTAGGTTTGTCTATAGCTTTTAAGGAGTTTAAGGAATTAAAATTACAATACTCCTTTTTTTGGTTCAGAAGAACTTTTCACAAAAGTGGTCTTTTGATTCATACAAGAAGGCTTGTTGAAATGAGAGTAGCCAATACCATTCTTGTAGAAAGAGACTTTTTGAGAGGATAGGAGTTTATCCAAGTTCTCTTTTCCTTAAGTAAACTTGAAAACCGTTTTCATAAGGTTCTCAATTTTACTTTTTAATTCTGAAATTTCTACTTGCAGATTTTTAGTCTTGGAGCTAGTAGAAGAGATTTCAGAAGTAATAAGAAGATTTTTCTTTTGTAACTCAGAATTTTCAATACTGAGTTTTTCATTTTTCAGAATGAGCTCTAGATTCTCAGATTTCAAATGTCTATTTTTGAGAATCGTTTTCCTTGATTCTTCAAAAAGTTCCTGAAAAGCATTTTGAAGTTCTTCAAAGGAGAAATCAAGGGATTCACTTACAGAGCTTTCTGCCATGAAGCACATGTTGGCGGTTTTTGCTTCATCATCATTTGACTCTTCACTTGTGGATGGTTCTGAATCATCCCATTGAGCATGCAGAGCCTTTTTCTTGAAGAACCTTTTCTTTAGTTCCTCAGTCTTGGATTTTCTTTTGAGAAGAGGACAGTCACGTCTCAAGTGACCTGGCTTATTACACTGGTAGCACATAGAATCTTCCTTTGGGTCTTTTCTTTCTTTGTGCTTATTTGGAAGCTGGTTCTTTCTCATAAAGCGCTGGAATTTTCTGGTGAGTAGCGCAATCTCAGTTTCTTTTTCTGAGTCCTCATCCTCAAAAAGGGCTGGGAAGGCTAGAGTTTTCTTTAAAGGTTGTTTCTCTTCCCTTCTTTCCTTCATGTGGACTTCATAGGCCATAAGATTGCCTATTAAATCGTCCAGGGTAAGCTTGGACAAATCTTGAGCTTCTTCAATAGCAGTAGTTTTTTTCTCCTAATCAGTTGTGAGAGATCTCAAGATTTTCTTCACATTTTCTATCTGAGAGTGGGTTACACCCAGAGATTTCAGATCGTTGGTGATGTTGGTGAATCTGGTGAACATCTCTGTGATGGGTTCATCTTTGTTCATTTTGAACAACTTATATTTTCTGACAAGAGATGAGATTTTGGCTTCTTTCACTTTGTTGGTTCCTTCATGAATAACCTCCAAAGAATGCCAAATATCATATGCAGATTCACATATAGATATTCTATTGAATTCATTCTGATCAATGGCACAATATAAGACATTCATAGCCTTTGCATTTAGATTTGCCATTTTCTTTTCTTCATCAGACCATAAGTTATAGTCTGTGGATGGAGATGTGTATGGATGCTCAACAATTTTTCATACAGCAAAATCTATGGACTTGAGAAATATAGTCATTCTGCACTTCCAGTATCCATAGTTGGAGCCATTGAAGAAATGAGGATGAGATGCGTGTTAACCTTCAATATCACGAGCATAGGAGGTAGATGTCATTTGTGCTGGAAGACTTGTTATGTCGAAACCAACAAACCTGCTCTGATACCAAATGAAATTCCACTAGAGGGGGGGGTGAATAGGGAATTACTAAACAGATCGATAAATTAAAAATATGATGCAATAAAGGCACAACACATAAACACAAAATATATACTTGTTCGGTCAAAACCCTGACCTACATCCAGTCCCCAAGCAAACCACTATAACATCCGAGTCACCGGATAAATAGTACAACACCCTCTTCCTCAGAGGTCTTCTTCTCTCAACAGAGAAGGGGCACACCCTCTTCCACAGAGGTCTTCTTCTCTCAACAGAGAAGGACAACACCCTCTTTCACAGAGGTCTTCTTCTCTCAACAGAGAAGGGCAACACCCTTTTTCTCAGAGGTCTACTTCTTTCAACAAAGAAGGAATACAGTGAATAACAGAAAGTTACAATACTTCCTATAGAACCTTCAGAATGATATGAATGCACGAATGAAGGATTCTCAGAATGTTCTGTTCTTTTCACTCAGAAGATACTCTTTGTCAAAGAACTATTCTTGACTTTTTTTCTTTCTTTTCTCTTTCTTTTTCTAGGCTCTCTTTCAAATATCGAATATGAATTTTTCTCGTTGTAAGCTCACATATTCATTCCTTGTTGGAATAGTTTATTTGAGTGTGTTTATATAGCTTTAAAAAAGTAGTCGTTACTTATTTGAAATCGTAGTCTTTTTGAGATGTGAAATGTCATGTCATTTCAAAAACCAAATTTATGGGTTTTCGAAAAAGTCTTCTTTTCATAAAAGTAAAATATAGGGTACAATAGTCGTTGTAATATTTTAGGTAATATATATTTTATGTAAAAAGTCTATTTCTTACAATAGTACATTGAACGTTGGATTGTAGGCTGTCATGTAGTTTTGTCTTTATCCTAATTAATGATTTGTGGTACATAAGTACTTCTTTACTTTAAATGAGTGCAAGTACAATAAATGCTTTGAGATATTTATTTGTACATAGTCATATCAAGAGTTTTCTTTATGATGTGTTTTTCAATGTCTATAGAGAGAATGAAGACTTTAAACACGTCGACATTCTTAAGATGGATATTAACAAGGATTTCTTACAGAAGGTATTTAATGCTATACAAAGAGAATGATGACTTCAAGTAAGTCGACATTCTATGGGTTTGTAAAAAGGTAACTAAAGTCTTTTCACCAAGTATTATATTTGTTTTTCTTTGTGTAGCTGATTTCCATGTTTTGTCTTATTCCTACACATTTGAAATCATTTCTTTAAAAAGGTAACTAAAGTCTTTTCAACAAGTATTATATTTGTTTTTCTTTGTCTAGCCGATTTTCATGTTTTGTCTTTTTCCTACTTTTTAAAATCATTACTTTTCAAGTTGTCTTGTATATGATAGAATGTACAATTATTATATTTTGAAATCATGTCAAAAATACATTTTTCATAAAGGGTTGTAAGAAGGTACAATTATTTGTTTTCAAAAAAGAGCTTTTTGAAACTATCGTATACTTTTATGGAATATAGCTTTTATGAATGAGTATGTAATATGCAATATGTATGCTTCTGAAGGTTCTGTTACATATGACACTAAAGAAGAAAAAAAGTCTTCAACTTGAGGTAGCCGATCTCTTTAGATGGTCTTTAGGAATGCATGACTCATCAAGCTTTTTCTTCAAGGAGTATGATTGCACCATAGTTGTACTTGAACAAGAGGTCTCCATCCTTTTTGAGTGAGATATCCTTGCATCAAATACTCGTTAGATATATGGCAAAACATATCCAGTCATAATATAACATTTTTCAAGAAGACATATTATCATATCATATGAAATCAAATAAGACAGTGTATCATATTATGTGGCATCAAAATAGAGTTTCTCAACAACATGTGCACAAGCGAAAGCAGGAATACGTGCATGCACAATCACAAAGAGAGTAAAGAGGAAATGATGCAAAAAGCTTCTTTATAGATATTTAAAAGCAAAGTACATCAAGAGGGGAAGAGAGGGTTCGAATACACGGAGGTTTTAAGCTATAAGGCCTTTTGAGGCACCTGAGAGTGTCAAAGGGGTATATACATCAAAAACAAAAAGGTAAAAAACATTGCAGTCCGAAACACGACAATATAATAATATAAAAGAAACAACATGCGATTGCCCCTTCCTATTGCCAGAAATTTCTAGCTGCATTAAGAGGACTCAGGGCACATGCAAGTGCAACTCCTCATAATGTGAAATACATGCTCAACAAATATAATTCAACCTATATCCTATCCTCACTGACACCCACCTCGATTGCATTTCCATTACAAATTGTCTTGCATGACAAAATGAAAGAAACACAAAAAGAACAAAAAGATAAAACCTTATCGTTTTATGTTGCACCGTAACAATTACTATATCTAAAACTATAGACATGGATATATATCATATTGATACCTGCAAGAAACTACATAAAAACGCGAATCAACTGCAACAGTTTCGCAGTAAAGCAGATAAGCTACTTTATGAAGGTGCCCACTGCATTGTACAAGAGATACACATGCAGATTTTGCTGAGTGGCCAAAATATGCCCAAGCACTGGCCTACACAGCACTTTCTCGTAGATGCCGATGATAAGAGTTACGTACAACTAAATTTGAAGAGAACACTAGCACTATAACCGCAAGCTGGTGATAGTAAGCATTCTTGTCATCCAA
Organism: Nuphar pumila; assembly: GCF_984573655.1. NCBI lineage: Eukaryota > Viridiplantae > Streptophyta > Magnoliopsida > Nymphaeales > Nymphaeaceae > Nuphar > Nuphar pumila. Next base: position 39,201,839 of record NC_143251.1, read on the forward strand.
AAAGACAGTACCGATTCTTATGTAATAACCATGGTATGCAGCAATATAAAATTAACTATCTAACTTACGACAGGAACAACAATATAATATGCATAAAAAGATCAAACTGGATTAATATGAAAACCGTCACCAAATACAGAAACGAAAACAAAAGGGAAGAAATTAATAAATATTATGTTCTACATCGCATGGTACCCTCTTGGATGTAAGATGAAGAAAGGAACAAAGAACACTGATCATTTAAAACCCAGATAGAGCTTTGGAAAAGCACGACATCAAGGACTAAAAAGATTAATCCAAAGTATTATATACAGATAGATAGAGCACGGTAAAAGTCAGAGAACCGACCTGAGGAATCCCGGTGGAATTCCTTGGAATCTTTTGTGGTTTGTTCAGAGAGAGCACCGCCGTTAATCCCTTCATAGCTACAACGAAAAAGACATAAAGCCAGAATCATGAGACGAAGAACCCTACTTTTACCATTAGGGTTTTTCACCTAAACCGGGATCCGGCGGCAACCCAGATAAGAGATCAAAAGGGGTGGGAAGAAAACATGGGTTTCCTTCATCATGCAATCGAGAACACGAAGGAAGAGACTAGAACGAAGTTGGTAATAGAATCAACAGAAGCACAAGGCAGAAAAGAGGAAATTACCGCTAGGAAGAGGTAAAGTGACCTCTGGGCGACAACCATCGTCTCTAAAACGACGGCCTCCATCAGCGAAGCAGCCATCTGCCTGAGAGCAACTGCTTCCACGGAGTAGGAATCCCCCACGACTTCCATCCCCCAAAAAATCAGAGAAAACCCCCAAAACCTTAGGGGAAAAAAAGGATAAGGACAATGGATACTCGAGGCAAAAGAAAACCCAAAAACCAAGAAAAAAACGAAGAAAACCAGAAAAATAAACCTTAAAAAACAACAATGGAAGAAGAAAAAACGTACCTTGGACGAGAGAAAAAGTGGTAGGGTTGGCGGAAAGAGAAGGAGGGCTAGGAGATGCAGTAGGTGAGAGAGAGGAGGGATGCCATGAGAGAGAGAGGGGGGGTTCGTGTCTAAGCGGGTTAGAAGGGAGAGAGAGAGATAGAAAAAGAGAGAGGGCAAATGGCCCACTTTTCCCTTGATCCCGCCAAAATCTTCACCGGCGCCCTTTCTCAGTTCGCCAGTACAAAAGCAGCATGACGGGCGCACTTCTTGGTTTCGCCATAAAAATTTGTTTTCACTGCCACACTTTCAGAGTGCGCAAAAAATGAATTTTACTGTAAATAAATTTTACCTTTTCACTGGCAATAAGAAAATAACACCAGTAAAGTTCACATTTTCACTAGTGCCCATAAATTTGTTATCTCTATGGTGTGCATTTTTCTTAAGAATATATTGTATACCATAAAAACTTGAGGTTATCTTTTATAAAACCCATCAATGCATGAACAGAAAAATAAGAACATGTATTAAAAATTGATCTTCTTTTCGATCAGTCTTAATGAAACCTAGTGATCCTCGTTTAGTCATTATCAAATATTGATTGCAATATGCATAAAGCATCATGAAGAACTCTTCAAATAAATCATATATCGCATCTATGGCCAATTCTCATTCATGCCATGCTTGTTTATAACTAACTTCAACATCTTTCTTGTGATTTAAGTTATTCATGATTTCTCTTAGAATCATCTTCAGGTTATCGTGCAAACATTCTTGAATAACAAATGAAATTCACGTGGAAGATACTTTTTTCACTACGAGGTTACCCAGTGCTTCACCAATGTACGTTTTATTTCATACCTCTTCACTAGAAATAACATTGCTCAACACATCGTTGTCCAACAAATCTTTTAGGGGCAATCACTATATTCAGCGAGTTCTTTCTAGAGGATACAATAATAACTATGTTATTGCAGCTCTTCACGAATTTTTCTTTATAATTATTTTTTGTTATATGATAACTAACAAATTATAACAGTACTTAAGATCATTAAACCTTTTACCGCAAGCAATTTTTTTCATCGTTTGAGTATGTTATTAACTACTGAAACTGTATACAATCATTGAGTTTTTTGTGGACCAACTCGTCATATAATTCAGTTGCCTCCACTTTAATGATTTTCAATTGCTCTTAAGTTAGTGAGAAAACATTGAACGAGAACCAAAGGTTTGACTTCACAAATATCATTTATGCATTGTTTTTACCTATCATTATTTGTTGCATATCATTATTACTGTCTTAGTCCTCTCCTATCATTTTTTATTTCAGCTCAACTGACATGATATAATTATCATCATCATTATCTTATGATTCTTCATTGTGGTCGGCATTTCTATTACCCCAAATGGACTGATCGACTATATAAACTAAAGCAAAATTTATTGTATATATCACTTTATTTGCTTCTATTTATGTTACATTTATGCATTTCCAGCTTTTAAGATTAACAATAAAACAACACCTCCAACTCAAGCATAAATTAAAAAGCCAACAACATTTAATTAGATTTTTCATCTGCATTGGAAGGTTGGTATCATCCAATGTAATGTGATAAAGATCACCAACACTGGTTGGTCCACGTGATTTCACATCCTCTGCAGTGATCCTTTCATCATTAACTGTTTAGAATAGTGAGATGTTATTCAAAGGACTAAACTCAATACATAAATGTGTCAAATAGATAAGCATTATTCACAAGTTTTTTATCATTTCATTCATCAATTGCTTCTTATACATAGCTTATGATTGCTTCTTGTACATCACTTTCGATTGCTTCTTGTGTAACATTACAACCAATAATTTCTTATTTAACTTCTCAATCAATGTCTTCTTAATTACCTTTACTAGCAACTAAGTAAACATCAACTCTATATAACATTGATTTTACATCATCATCATTCACGACATATATCCATATATATTGGTCATCTAATTTTGAACAACACTTATATTGGAGGATCATTGACTCTTCTGCATATCCTTTTTTATGAGATATTAATGCTACAAATTTTTTATAATTGTTTTTAAAGGCCAATATAGATCTCCAAATAGGTTGGTCAGTGTTACAGTAAAATACTCATTGTGACACACCAAAATTTAAAACCAAAAAATTTACCAAGAAATTTTAAGAAATTTTATTTTTAAATAATAATAGCAAAAAATGATTTAATATTGAGTCCGAATTTCAAAAGTTTGAGTGAGCCACAGGAGTGAAATAACACAAAGCTATTATCAGAGTGAAAACTAAAATATTCTTTACATCATTTTTGACAAAAAATGTACAGACAGTTCAAAACTTGAGAATACAAAATAATATGAACAAAAAATCTCAATTTGGTCATGGATCCTTCGGAGAATGCTAGTCCCTAATGTTGCTCGTGACTCATTGCATTCACTGACTTGTACCTAAACATAAACCCATTAAAGAGCCAGACCTTTGATAGTCTGGTAAGTTTTTACTAATTTCGATAATTTAGAATATTAAACATATTTAAATAATTCAGATAAAGCATTTTTATAGAAAAGTATGACAAAATACAAAACTTTTTGCATTATTAGGGCATGTTTTTATTTCAAACTATGATTCAAAATTTCTTTGTTTCGATAATTAACCATCCATCCAGATACATGGGAAAAGAAAATCGTTGATAGCTGAAGCATTCCTGGAGTATATTATTCTCAGATGTTGTAAACACATGTACTTGACTGTAGCAGACCCAAAGAAAATGGACTGTGACTGGAAGAATCATGGCTAAGGCAGAACAAAAAGTAGGATGCATCTTAGATTACTGCAATAGTTGGGGATCTATCATATAGGACACGTGGATAACCCCAACCTCCGAAGACATACGAGTGAGTGAAGACCACTGAGGCATCTCACTCTAAAAAAATGAGAATAGAATCACTCAAGGTTTTATCATCTACCTTTTTCATATATAAACAAAAAAAAAGAAAAATAAACACAAATCCCTAAACATATACAATTTAATTTGCATGCTAAAACAAAATCTCGCATTAGTTAAAGTTGACAACATGTGAAAGTCCATATACATTTCGCAAACTTTTTATGAATATTGCATCGAAAGACAACTTTCACAACTACCAACGCAAAACTCTTGATGAAATTCATACTCTAATCGCTTATATATATATATTCACATGCTAAGGAATTTTGCATGCGAAAGTCTGTGAATTACATAAAAGATGATTTTTGCATCGACAAGTAGACTTTCACAACCACCAACGTGAAACTCTTGATAAAATTTGCAAGGGATTTTTACAAAAAGTATCACAGTTTTTGTACCATTTATGCGAAATATGTGATTTCTGTGAAAATATCATGCAAATTTTATTTTAATGAATTTTAGCGAGATTGAAGAGCATTGCAATGTAACACACAAAAGTCGAGGAGTTTCGCAAGTGCTAAGGGTAAAAAGGTCCTAAAAAATAAAAAAACATGCAAAATTGGTCATCAAGCGGATTTTGACAAATTGTAAGGTTTTTGAACAACACATCAAATTTGTCATACAATACGGCCATTTCGTTTTAAATATTGGATCAGATGAATATCCAACTTCGTCATATCCCCTTTCCTTTTGAGACTGGGATCTTCTATTCGATTCTTTTGAAATCCATATTTGAAGTTGGGATCGGATCTATTCATTAAAGAAAATCTAAAAGGAGTCATTTTCATTGTTATTGTACCAGCTGTTAAAATAAGGTAATCTTGCGTAGGAATTGATCTTGGCACCACTGCAAAATCCAATCCAATTTATTATAATCGATTGGTCTGTCCCATGTTAATTCCAACTTAACAAATATAATTTGTTCTCTTTAATAATCTTGTATTCATCTCTACTTGGTGATAATTAAACCATCTGTTCTTCTTTTAATAGCTCGGAGCCAGCCCAAGCTCGGCTCGAACCTGTGTTGTGTGCAGTCCTAGCTGTAAATGAAGAGAGAGACCCCTGTGCATTGTTAACTGTCCATGGACCCAGCGAGGCTTTCAAGAAAATGTGATCCCAACAAAAAAGTATTTGCAGTCACTGTATGAGATTCACGGGTCGGATTAAGCTCCCAATGAAATTCACGTGTGTGTCTTGTAGCAAACTTTGAAAATTAAACCAACGGGGGCTCCACTTGGTTGGTAGGAGCTGTCAGCGCACGTCACTTTGTGGTTGGACGTTGAAGTTTCAAAACCCAATGATATGTTGAATAACTAGTGGGGTCTGCCTAACCCCAGTTAGGAGTGAGCAAACCGATGGGCCAATTTGACCCAGCCCAAGTTAGGAGTGAGCAAACCGATGGGCCAAGTTGACCCAGCCCATCATGGGCTGGGTTTGAGACATGATTTTTAGGCCCAAGCCCATTAGGTACTGGGCCGAAACCCAGCCCGTTATATACATGGGCCAGAATCGCGGGCCGGCTCAATGCCCCTGAGTTATTTATTATACAAGTTTTTAAAATTAACTATTACATAGTAACTTGGATATTACTTAATGCATGAAAACTTGCTATTTGATAATTATTACTATTTACTTAATTAGTTAGTCAAATTATGAGTTAGTTGCATGAAAACTTGCTATTCTTTCATTAATCCATAATTTCAGTCAAGCATTTATGCATTTTAAGATTGAGTCAGGCCGAGCGGGGCTGGACCCGGCCCACTTCACATTGGCTCGTTGAGACAATGGATCGGGCCATGGGCTTCTTTTCAAACCTCAGCTCGTTAAGAACCGGGTCAAAACTCAGCCTGTTAATAAACAGGCTAGGCTGTTGATCGAGCAGCCTGGTGAATGGCTCTATCGGCCCAATCCATTAGCGGGCCGGGACGATGCCCACCCCTAATCCAGCTTGCCTATCTAGTTTCAAAATTAAAGCTTGGGAAATTTTATGCCCATTCTCTATAATTAAAAAGGAAAATAAAATAGCCTTTTCCCCTCCAGATCTAGACTTACTAGATAATAGCTACAAACCATATCATCTATGTCACGGGACATGCTAATTTGGATCAACATGATTCTGTGGCACAGAATGCAAGGCACGCTATACGACATCATAAGCCACATGTTTTATTTTTATTTTTATTTTTATTTTTATGAGCTGATTTGAGATCATCATGTATGATACTGACCTGAATGGGCTATTTTTTAATAAATATAAAACATTTCTTAAAATTAAATTTTTAATATTATTTTAATGGTTTTAACATGTCTGATTGACACGTAATATTTTTTAATTATTTTTTAGCCGATTGAAAACGATACACATGAGTATCAGGTCAGCCCGATACACCTGAATCGTTGGCCAAACGATACAGGTCCGATTCTGACACTGACCACAATGCTTTAAACCAAGCCAAGCCTGAATTGGCTACAAAATAGAACATTGTTCCTGACATATTGCTTGCCTCCAAACACTTCAACATCTATGCTCTATAATAGAAAACATAAGTAAAATATCTTTATTACTAACCAACGAGTCTGCACGAACTGAGTCAAGCCTACCTTTTTTTTGTTTTCAGATTACTGAGCTCATTTTACGAGTTTGAACGAAGGCTTTATTGGGTGAATATGAGCTCATCTCGTTTTTCAGCGCTACCAATAAGTGTTGGGCCCAACCCAATACATAGAAAACGGGCCTGGTCTCAGGTAAGGGTATGAGTGATCAATTCAATTGGGTTTAGACCAGCCGTGCCCGATTAATATTTTTTGGTGCAATGTGATTTCACACTTTTAAATTTGCTGATGCACCTGATCACCCACCATCTTTCAGTATGGTGCCCAAAGACAGATGATAGGTGATGAGGTGCCAGCAGAACACCTTTTTGTTATTTACACGGAGAAACTGCCACCAGAATTAGAGATCTAGTCGGGCTAGGGCTGCCTGCCATACTTACTGACAGTGTAAAACCCCGTGGGGCTTGCCCTTTGCCTCCATAGAGTCACCACGCTTTTGTGTAAGCAACCCTAGGCCAAGACCTTGTATAAGTCCTCAGTAGAGTGTATGGACGCTTGTGTGTTTCATTTGTTTCTTTTTTTTTATTCTTTTTTTAAAGGCAAGCTGGGTTAGTCCGACCCCTACCAGTTGTATAACTATACCATTTGGTTTTGAACCTGCAAAATCTTGCCCTCCATCCCCACCTTCATCTTTGCCCGGGTTTTGATTTTAACCTCCATCCCTTTGCCCGGTTTTTTATTTTAACCTCCATCCCTTTGCCCGGTTTTTTATTTTAACCTCCATCCCTGGTTCAAACGGGGCGAGGCGGGGCAGACCCCCATTCTCCCTCAGTCAATTGCCATCCCTAAGGGTATGTTTGATGGTTTGCTAAGGGTTGGACGGAATGAACAAAAAAGATGGAACAAAACATTGGTTCTATTTGTTTCGATTGTTCCAAGTCCAACGTTTGTTTGGACCGTACTCATATGATATGTTCCAAATGTCTGTTGTTTGATGTCCGATACCAAGAAACCTCTGCATTAATTAGAATCCGGCAGAGGGATAGCTTTTCAGCACCGCGACCCCGACACGTTTATACGAAAACCATTGAATGTGCACTGACCGATGGACCGATGACAATCCCTGCTGGAGAAGGAGCTTACCGTTTGCGAAGGTCGTTGGCGCAGGTGCTTGCCGTTTGCGGAGATCACCGGTGCAAGTGTTCATAGAGGCTGGTACTTGCCATTCACGGAGGTAGATGGCGGCAACCCCTCCTGAAGAAGGAGCTTGCCGGGGAGCGAAAACAAGAAAAAGAACAGTGAAAACTATCAGCCCAAATGGACTCCATCCTTTAGAGAAGCAAAAACAAGAAGAAGAGGAATCCTTCTATATTTGTCCTAATCTCTCTCTCTCTCTCTCTCTCTCTCTCTCTCTCTCTATATATATATATATATATATATATATATATATATATATATATATATAGAAGGGGAAGGTTGTGGCGATGGCATCGACCGCGGCAGTTGAAGCCTCGAAAATGGCAACCCAGAACAGTTGCATAAAAGATTACAAGTTTTGTGTGCAAGAACTCATTTTCTGAATAAGACTTACCGTTTGTTAAAACTCATAGCTCAACATAATGTAAACCCATGAATCAAGAACACGACAATGAAATGACATGGTTCGGCATTCATCCTACATCCACGATAGAAAACCTCACATACTCTCATTTATTAAATGAATAAACTCTGCAGAGGATACAACCTATTTATAATGCATCGATGCCTTGAAGATAACCATAAAAGCACGGATAGACTCCACGGCTACATAGGATAAGCATGAGACGGTCTTCTGAATAAAACGGACTTCCATATGAAGAGTCCTTAACAATCTCCCCCTCAAGTTGGTGGGAAAATATCGATCTCCCCCAACTTGCACAAAATTTCAAGGTGCTTTTCTTTACCCAAGCCTTTGGTGAAAATATCTACAAGTTGATCTTGGCTTTTAACATGAGGAGTATTGATTACGTGAGCTTAAATTTTTTCACGCACAAAATGGCAGTCGAGCTCTATGTGCTTTGTTTGTTCATGAAACACTGGATTAGCTTCAATATAAATAGCATCTTGATTCTCACATCTCAAGTACATTGGTTCATCAACCTTGATTCATATATCAGATAGAAGGGACTTGATCCATATAAGCTCACAGGTTCGAAGGGTCATGGATCGATACTCGGCTTCAGCACTAGATCGAGCAACAACATTTTGCTTCTTACTGTGCTATGACAGCAAGTTTCCTCCAATAAATACGTAGTAGCTAGATGTAGATCTTTGATCATTAGGATCCCCAACCCAATCAACATCTGTATATCCGATGACCTTTAGGTTGCCGTTTCTTTTCATTAAAATTTCATTTCCAATAGTTCCTTTCAAGTATCTGAGGATTCTGTAAACAACCTCAAGATGTGGTTCTTTGGGTTTATGCATGAATTGGTTTATCAGATTTACAACATAAGTAATATGTGGTCGGGTGATAGTAAGATAAATGAGCTGACCCACTAGTCTTTGAAACTCACCAACATGTCACTTGGTTGCCATCTTCTTTTCTTAATTTGCAGCTTGGATCAATGGGTGTGTCAACGGATTTGGCACCAAGCATCCTTGCATCATTAAGGAGATCAAGAGTGTACTTGCATTGGCAAATAAAAACCCTTTTGCTCGAGTGAGTAACTTCCAAACCCAGAAAATATTTAAGAGTCTTCAAATCTTTGATCTCAAATTTTTTATGAAGCTTCTCTTTCACTTGCTTAATTAAACCTTCGTCATTACCTGTCATTATTATGTCATCAACATATACCAGAATAATAACCGTCATCGATCCCTGAACATATATAAACATTGAGTAATCAACTGAGCTTCCTTCAAAACCCATTTCAACAAGAACCGTACTCAGTTTGGCAAACCATGCTCGTGGAGATTGCTTGAGACCATATATAGTCTTTTTTAATTTGCAGGCCAGCTTGTCATGGTTTTGAGAATTATAGCCCGGAAGAAGTTACATGTATATTTCTTCTTTTAAGTCTTCATGAAGAAAGGCATTTTTGACGTCAGATTGATACATTTTCCAATTTTTGTTTATAGCTACAGAAACTAAAACTCTTATGAAAGTCATTTTGGCTATCGGGGCAAATGTTTTATTATAATCTATTCATTTAATTTGAGTGTATCCTTTTGTGAACAATCTAGCTTTGTATCGTTCAATGGTGTCATTGTTGTTATACTTAATCTTATAAATCCATCAACATCCGACCAACTTTTTTTCTTCTGGCCGTGCAACCATTTTCCAGGTATAATTCTTTTCGAGTGCTTGGATCTCTTCGGTCATGGCTTGTCTCCATTTTGGATCAAGATTGGCTTCTTGGAAGGAACTGGGTTCATGATGAGAATAAATATTGAGTGTATAGGAAATATAAGATGATGAGAAGCCTTTAAAAGACACATAATTCTAAATAAGATGAGTAGTGGAATGAGTGGCAGCAGATGAAGCCAAATAGGTGTAGAAGTCGCTTAAGTGCTCTGGAGGTCTGGTGATACGAGTTGATCTTCTAGGAGGGGTGACAACTATTTCATTTTGATTTGACTCATTTGAGTTTGGTTCATCGGCCAGAGGTTGATTTGGCTCAGTTTGAATAGCAGAAGAGGATAGGTCATCATGGTTTGGTATATTAGGAAGGACAAGTTTGGGTTCGGTTTCCCTAATTTCCCTCTGCCAATGGGACTCGTCAAAGAATGTGACCGGTTCATGAAAAAAACTTCCATGTTCAAAGAAGTGCACATCTCTTGAAATGTAGAATTTTTTCTATTTGGGATCAAAACACTGGTAGCCCTTTTTAACAGTAGAGTAGCCCAAAAAAACACACTTGACAGATTTAGGTTCAAGTTTATTTTTGTCTTTGGCTTGTAGGTGAACAAACACTTTGCAACCAAATACGCGCAGATGAAGAATAGACATAGTTTTGCCATAAACAATTTCGAGGGGTATACGACCTTCAATAGCAGAACTGGGAAGCCAATTAGAGATGTAGCAGGCAGTTTCAATGGCTTCAAACCAGTATTCTTTAGGAACATTTTTTTTAACATAATGGCTCAGGCAACATTAAGCAATTGCCTATTTTTACATTCTGCAACTCCATTTTGTTGTGGAGTTTCAACACATAAATACTGAGAAAGAATCCCATGTTTGGAGAAAAACTCTCTCATGGTGTCATTGACAAACTCACCCCCATTATCGGATCGCAGAATTTTAATTTTTTTTCAAACTGGGTGAAGACAAGTTGATAAAACTCTTAGAAAACTTTAGAAACTTTACTCTTATTTTTAAGAAAATAAATCCAAGTAGTGCTGGAATGATCATCAATAAAGGTAACAAAATAATTAAATCCCAAATGTGATGTAATTGGAGCAGGCCCCCTGACATCAGAATGAATCAATTAAAAACTAACATCAAATCTATTATTTATAGGAGCAAACAAAAGACGAGTAGCTTTAGCATATTCACATGCATTACAAGCATCTAACATATAAGGATAATGTGAAAGAAGTCTATTTTGAACCTTTTGAGAGGGATGACCTAATCTCATGTGTCACAATCTGCTTAACTCAGTGGGTTTATAGGTCGTCAAGGCTTTAGCGTTTTCATCCAAGAAATACAACCCATCACGTTGATATCCCTTACCAATCATTTTCTTAGTCTTTTGATCCTAAAAAATCACATTGTTAGCTGAGAAAATGGCAACACAATCATGGCTTTTGGTAATGCAACTAAGTGAAAGAAGACTGGTAGGGAAACTAGGGATATAGATCACTCTGAACTTATCATATTTATCGAAGAACCAGGTGGAACCGATTCCTTCGACAAGGACCTTGCTTTCGTTAGCGATGCAAATGGATCTATCTTTAGTCACTTGCATGTCATGTAATTTCGAAGTTTGACCAGTCATGTGATCAGAAGTTCCAGTATCCACAATCCACTTCTCAGGAAAAGACTGAGAGAGATACACAACATTACCTGCCGTAGGATCTTGAGGAAGAGGGTCAAATCACTGGAAGTCGATCGAGTTTTATTCAATTTTTGCATAACGCTAGTGAGGTCAGCAATAGAAACAAGATTTGCCACATAGGAGTCTCTGGGCTGAATTTTGGCAGGTCTTTCATGCAGTTCCCAGCATCGATCCTTAATTTGTATGACTGGTTTTTTTGTAATAGTTACACTTAAACTTTGGTTTTTTTGAAGCATCTTTTTTATCAAGCACACTTGTGGTCGAATGAGTAGACTCGATTTTGGCAGGCATTTTTCCAGCAAACTCAGTTTGAAAAGTCTTTTTTTTAAAGGGGTTTGTTTGAAAAAATAGAGGGATTCATGACTTTTCGTCTAGTCTCCTCACGTTGAATAATGGAGCAAACATTGTTAAATGATGGCAACGGGAAAGACAAAAGAATCTTACCTATAAGGGATTCGTACTAGGGCCTAAGTTCGGCCAAAATTTTGAATAATTATCTTCCTGAGAACGCCTTTTGATAATTTTCGGATCAGTGGTAATAGGGCGATACTGAGCCAGCTCGTCCCATAAACCTCTAAGCATTCCCATATACGAGTGAGAAGGTTTATCTTGTTGATTATACAATAAAATTTCTTGTTGGATTTGATATATCCGAGCAAGATTGTTTTGCTCACCATACATGTCTCGAATAGTTTCCCACATTTCCTAAGCAGTTTCGAGAAAGAGAAACCCCTCGACAATGCTTGGGTTCATGGAGTTAAGCAGCCAGCGTGCATCATTGCATTCAGAGCGTGCAATTTTTCTTTTCGCTTATCCCAATTTGCCTTTTTCGCTAAGAAATAAACTTGCAGATTTGGACCAGCTGAGATAATTAGTTCCATTTAATGGAACAGTTAATTTTAAGGTCGGGATTCTGCTCCTGAATCACCATCTTAGTAGCCAAAGAGCTTTGCAAGACATCCATAGCAAAGAGCTAGAAAACAATACCTGGAAGCGAGAACTCTAAGCACACACTGGAGAACTATGAATCACGGCTGTGGAGCATATCAGAAAAGCTTGCTCTGATACCATGTTAAAACTCATAGCTCAACACAATGTAAACCCATGAATCAAGAACATGACAAGGAAATAACGTGGTTCGGCATTCAGCCTACATCCACGACAAAAAACCTCACATACTTTCATTTATTGAATGAATAAACTCTGCACGGGATACAGCCTATTTATAATGCATCGATGCCTTGAAGATAACCATGAAAAGCACAAATAGACTCCACGGCTACACAAGATAAGCATGAGACGATCTTCTGAATAAAATGGACTCCCGTATGAAGAGTCCTTAACATCGTTCTTGATGATCTGGTCATGGATTTGCTTACCTCCAAACAAGGACCTTTGGTACGCAAATCCCTGCAATATCTCCCCAAAAATATCATGACCAATCTGAATACGATCTCTCATTTGGTTGAAAATGGCAATGGCTTCTTTGAGCCGACCATCTTCGCATAGTATGGAGATTTCGTCAAGAGAACGGAAATAGTGGTTGGAGTTCAGGTGGGAAGGCTTGGTTTTGGCGGATTGAGAGAATGTGAGGGAAGATGAAGCTCGAGAATGTCAGGCATGGAGATGGATGGTGTAGTTTTGTTGGGGAAGATTGGATGGTGGGGAGGATGAAGGAGCAGGCCATTGTTGTGGATGAAGAGCATAGAAAAGGTGGACCAACAAGGACTACGAGAAACTTGGCCAGCCCCTCCCCACCGCTCTCAACAAGGAGCTCTCCCTCTTCAAATCCCACGAGGAAGCTTGTTTTTTTAATAGTTTCGCCTGTCCTTATTGTTTTTGTAACAGGGGGGTATGTGGAACAATAAGAACATGGAATAATAGACGCGTTGGATGCGCAGAACACCGTTCGTCGTGTCTCGCATTTGTTAAAAAATGTGATCCTTTTGTGCTTTTGTCTTGCGGGTCGACGTCCCATCAAACATTCCCTAAAGAAGGATTGGGGGTAGGGTAGGGTAGGGTGGGGCAAGGATGAGATCGGGACCCGGCGGGGTGAGGGAAAGAGTAAGTCCATCCCTGCCTCCGGTTTTGATTTTAACCTTCATCACCATTTCATGTCCTCTATCCCCCCGTCCAAACTGGTGGAGGCAGGGGTTTTCACCCGGTCCAATGCCATCCCTACTAGCTGCTCCTACCAGACAAGTCGAGCCCCCGTTAGTGTGTATGCGCCCTTTTTCTCAAAAGAAATGTGGCATTCACTGATTGGTAGTCGGTCCTATCATTGGATCTGCTCGTCAATGAGTTTAATCCATAGGTGCTCAAATTTCCACATTTTATATATCATCATGATAATAATGTAGGTGAACACGAACTTAGATAAGAATTCATGTGGCCCCCAAAACGCTTGGACAAGGGGGATGGCTGATGACTGACACACATGGTACACTCAACAAGATCATCAAAACAAAGTGTGATTCTTGCCTTTGCCTTAACCATAAGGTCAATGCATATAATAATGAAAATGGTAGGTGTGATCACCAGCAGCATCATGTAAGACAAACCTCAAGGAAGATTATAACCCGTGATGGTTCTAAAATAAATCTACAAAATCAAATGCAATATGCAAAAGAAAGGAAAAAGGAGAAGATTTCAAAGTCAAGAAAATACCGCAGCAACTTTATATTGGGAAAATTGGGATTGGGTTTGATTTTCAGAATATCATCATATATGGTAGGTGTGATTATTTTATAGGAAAGAAATGGCTGAGCAACCCACAAAAACTAAAGGTTTTTTTTTTGGGAGGGAAAATATTTGTTACTAATGAAGGTAAGGAACAAATGAACTAGAAATCATAAGTGCAAGTTGTATCAACATCTAACCAGGTAGATGTGTTCAGCATCCTTTGTTTGCTAAGGATCAAGTTATGGATTGTGCGGGCACTTTTTTTATGTAAAAATGTGATTTTTTGAGTAATGAAATTTTAACACATTGTGGGGCACCTTAATTTTTTATTGTCATAATCACATGATTTAAAACAAGTCTTCTACTAAAAAAGCTATGTTACACTTGATCCACAAAAAATTAAGAAAAAAGTGATTTCTACTCATTAAGTTTCTTACCTTCAATAGTAGCCAATATTTACCCTTTTTTGGAAGCTCAAAATTGGTTCACTGTGGATTGTAAGCCAGTTTTCCAAAACACATGCTCGTCTCAAGTTTGGTCAGGCCTGCATGATGTCCAAACAAGGACCTTTCACGAGTGTAGTTGAGTCTCTAAGGGTTTTTTTCCCACACTAGGCATGGATGTATTCAGCTATCCCTCAAAGTAAAGCTCATCTAAGACAAGGTTAACCATATATAACTATGAATGATAGTCACATAAGCTTTCCTTAGGGCCCTCCATGGGTATTGCCAGAAAATCGATACGCTTCACCCCTGAATCGGCTATTTTTTTTCGAAAGGCAAGTTGGGGTTAAGGAAGAACCTACCAGTTATACAATTATACCATTGGGTTTTGAACCTGCAGCGTTTCTTCTTCTTTTTTGACATTTTAAATGTGTCACTATAGCCCCAAGGGGTTTTGGCATAGTAGGTTGGGGCCTTGGCTGCTAGACGGGCAGTCAAGGTTTGATTCTATCGGGCATAGCCCTTCTGCGCAAGCCAACGCGTAGCATAGGCCCCGGAGGCAGGGGTCCTGGCCTTGGAGTTTTACGCTGCTGGCACAATGACCATAGGTATGGCAGACTGAGCCAGCGCAACCAGGTCTTCGTGCCCGGTGAGGTTTTTTTCGGTTATAAATAAAAAAAACGTGTCACTGTATATGATCCGTAGTGGAATTGAATTTGAATTCTAAATTCCTTGATCATTCTCAACACGCCTGCCATGTCTCTTATCCAGAAATGACAACACCTTGGGGCCTTTATTATCTGGAAAAGGAATTGCATGAAACAAGAGCAACTGCCGTTCATCTTTTTATGGCACTCAAAACGTGGGATAGCTATGGTTAATGGTGGGTCCGCTTGGTAGCATGTGATGTTTAGGGGGCCCCACCCACCACCAGTAGCAACTAGGTTTTGGTTTTGAATAGCATATCTTATTCAGCATTTGCAGAATGTACCCTTTTTGTATCATTTTGTAGTTTTTATATTGCTAACCACTACTAATCACTGTTTAAGGTGCCATAAATGGATCGGGTATCCGACTCATTAGGGTGCGCTTGAATCCGCCCAAATAACAAAAAGCATTGAGTTTGAGTTGTGTATTGAGAAAATGAAATCCAAGCTCGACCCACATAACATATTTTCTTTTACATGAAGACATAAACGGCCCCAAGGGGGATTGGCGTAGTGGGGTGGGGCCTAGAGTGCTACACGGTCAGTCAAGGTTTGATTCTCATGGGTGTAGCCTTTTTGCGCAAGCCAACACCTAGCATAGGCCCTTGGGGCAGGAGTCCTAGCCTTTGAGTTTTAAGCTTTTGGCACAATGACCGTAAGTATGGCGGGCTGAGCCAGAGCGAGCAGGTCTTTGTGCCGGGTGCTGTTTCTTCAGTTTATAAATCAAAAAATAATAATAGATGTATAAATGATTTATAAGAGAACACATGCACCAATCGGCTTGTTTGGCAGGAGCTGTTAGTGCGGACGTTGCAAGTTCAAAACCCAATGATACATTGTATAACTGGTGGGGGCTTGCCTATATATATATATATATATATATATATATATATATATATATATATATATATATATATATATATATATATATATATATATATAAACACTGGAGTCAAACTGGTTTGGTTGAGTACCAGGCAAAAATCATAGTCCCAACCTGAATGATATGTTGCACAGAGGTTTTGAAACATTCTGATCAGCAATTTTTATGATCATATATACCCGGATATGTGGGTTCGGGTCTGATCGAGCTGCTGATACAAACCAAACTCTTTGCCAGCCATAGCATGAATGCTTTTGTTTTTGAAAGGCAAGCTGGGGTTAGGCAGACCCCTACCAGTTATACAACTATACCACTGGGTTTTGAACCTGCAACATCCCAACACAAGGTGACGTGCACTAGCAGCTCCTATTAAACAAGCGGAGCTCCAGTTCGTTAAATTTTACTCGGAGAAACCGCCTCCTACACAGAGACCTAGCGGCACTGGCTCAGCCTATCGTATCAATGGTCTCTGTCCATGTCAGCATAAAACTTCGAGGGCTTACCCTTCGACCCCAGGGAGTCGCCAAGCTTCGGTTTACTAGGAGGTGACACTCATGGAATTTGAACCTAGACTGCCCGTCAAACGGTGCAGCCCCCTTCCCACTATGCCAAACCCCTTGGGTCTACCATAGTATGAATGTTGGCAACGGCTGAAACTTAAGAGAATGAATGTTGAACCATGAACAAGCTTGAGCCAAGTTAGATAATATATTACGTGTTCATTAAACGCACCAACAAAGGAAATATTTTCCAAACCAAGCTGTAGCTCTAGGTGCCTGTCTAAAATTTCAAACATGAAGACTTGTTTGAGTTCAGAAACTCCACTGTAGGAAAGTCAGATTGACACACGATTCTTAAGAAAAAAGAAACTATATTGTTGATGTCAATTTAATGCACAAGTGACATAAAGATACAACCAACTCGAATCGGCTCTGAGTCTTCCTCGTCTTAGTGACTACCTAACATTTAGCTACAAAGGAATCCACTTTACAATGGCATCCGCATCAACTTTTAACAAATTAGATATAAATTACAAAGGAGGGGATTCATTTTATGGGAATAAATGCTCATTGGATGTAAATTCTCATTGACTAACATAGCATTCAATATAGCAAAGCAGGCTTTGTTTTAAACTTTGAAGGATGAGCATAGGGGACAGATTTTATTGGGGTGTGCAGTTATATTAAATAAAAAAAGGAAATCATAAAGTTTTTTTTTTTTTAGGGAAAGGGAAATCATAAAGTATTGAACGAGAATATTAAGGTGGCAAATATTTGGGGAGTACAATGGGGAATTTACCGTATACGCCAACAAAACGAAACATTGTGCTTTAATAATCTTTTCTTTGGTTTTGGTTTTGTTTTTGTTAATAAACAAAATCAACTTTTCTAATAGCGAATAAATTTGAATTAATTCTTGTCAAAAAATAAATTGGAATTAATTAACCAACTGCTATACCTTTTGTGGTGAATACATCCAACTGCCACAAACTAGGTCAGATTGTCCATACCTAACATTTTGTACACCCAAAGATGCTCCTCCATCCCCATCTGTCACCTACCAATCTCTCTCTCTCTCTCTCTCTCTCTCTCTCTCTCTCTCTCTCTCTCTCTCTCTCTCTCTCTCTCTCTCTCTCTCTGAAACAATTAGAACTACCAACCGTGGTCATGTCTGAATTTCTTCGGAAAAAAGAAATTCTAAAAACACAAATTTCCCTCTCTCTACGTTGAATGAAACAACTATGAATTTCTTTGGGAAAAATCAAACTTCTAAGACAAATTTTCTTATATGTCACTACAACAGAGCATAGGCTGCTCTTGCTATGTAGTTGTTAACCACACCAGCATAACCTCTCCCGCCCCCCCACACCACCACCTCTTTCTCTCTCTCTCCGGTGTATAAGAAAAAAATGAAGAAGGTAGGAGAAACCATAACAGAAACAGAGATGCAATATTCACAAAACCATCTTAAAAGCTACACTTTCTTTCTATGGAAAGCTTGAAATATTGCAAACTGCACAAGGAGTCGATTTTTACATGTATTCTTATTTTCCTTTTTCCTTTACTATCTCTTCTTTTTCCGCTACCACAAACTCTATGCGCCCCATAACAGTAGATTGGAAGAAGCTAAGAGAGAGAGAGAGATTCCAATCAAAGGACGCATTTATCTATCGATAGAAGGAGAGAGCCTGATAACGAGACCAGGGAAGACATCATCAGGGTCGTGGATGTGGGGATTCCTCTCAACAATATAAGGGTCACCACACTTGTCGCTGATCGTATGAAGCGTCTCCCCTTCCTCAACCACGTATATCTCATCGCAGGGCCGCCGGGGAATCGCCACCGCTCCGGCGACGCTTGGCCGCGCCTGAGAGAACAAACCCACCAAGATGAGCGCCACTAACACCACAGCGCAGTACCATGACACTGCGTCCACTGCAGCTGCCGCTGCTCGACTCGGCCTATGAAACCTCGCCATAACCATTACCACCACCACCACAGTTTATGGAAGAGTGGAAACGAGGGATGCGTGAAGCGAAGCAGACGTTACTCCTGCTTAAGTAGAGGGGGGGTGGGGAAGGCTCCAAGGGATAGAATATCCCATTCCTTTCAACTTTTCTTAAAATTACTGTGGTGTCCTTTGATTTGGGATAGTCATATAATAACAAATGACTGAGTGGATAAGGGCTCTGCACACTTGGCTAGGTTGATCTGCTTAAGCCTTCCAAGTTGAAGGAAGTTAAGAGTTTGATTTCAGAAGCATGTGGCCAAATGGGAAGCTGTCTTTAGTGGGCACAGAGGGACAGACCATGACTCAAATTTATGGTCGATGTAACATTTCTTGGCCTGCAATGAGAGAGGGTGGACGTGTCGGGTGCTATCACATTGTACACTTCCAGTGTGCTGCTGCACCTGACCACCCTCTATCGCTTGTTTTATTTATAAAAAAAAAATATGATTCAGTAGGTTGGTGATGGTTTCTTTCTTGTGTGACTCGTGTAAGGGAAAATGCGTTTTATCCTCCTACTTTTGTTGTCATACAAAGTTTTGGTGGAAGGCATCACGTTTCCAGAATGAATTTTTATTGACATAAATTGGCATAGTTAGTTTGGTTGCGGACGACTTTGACCTTAGTCTAGGTCCCACTCTTCTTATCGTGCTCAGAGAGAGAGAGAGTAAAGTATAACCTCCCATCTTAAAATAGGCAGCATAATCCCTAGCTACACCTAACTCCAATAGCTTCAGTCTCTGTGTGTGTGTGTGTGTGTGTGTGTGTGTGTGTGTGTGTGAGAGAGAGAGAGAGAGAGAAGTATAACCTCCCATCTTAAAATAGGCAACATAATCTCCACACCTTACTCCAATAGCTTCAGTATCTGAGAGAGAGAGAGTAAAGTATAACCTCCCATCTTAAAATAGGCAACATAATCTCCACACCTAACTCCAATAGCTTCAGCATCTTTCTACTCTTCAACAGTAACCATATCCAACACGGTTTCCATTTCAGTAGCAAAGTTGCTGGCTTTTTTCATTCTCTAGAGGCTAGAATATAGAAGGAAAAGGAATGCCAGGGCATTCTTTCTTGGGGAAGCTGTGGCTACAATTTCCACTGATCAGTTTTTAAATATTCCTCCATATAGTAACTGAATAGTTTAACAATCAAGCCTTGCACATTCCTTTCTAGCCACATGCTTTTTATATTATTTAATATATATATATATATATATATATATATATATATACATACATATCCCCCCACAAAAAGATGAGATATCCTTATGATAGCTTTTGAGCATTATCTATATATTCTGTGCATAGGGTGAATACATTTTCTCCCCTGCAAAAAATATGGAAAACCCTTCATCATAACTTTAATGTATGATCGTATATGATCTGGATGCATTGATAATACAATATGTACTTGACCGTTACTTTAACCCTTAATGATAACTTTAATGTATGATCTATATGATCTGGATGCATTGATACTACAATATGTACTTGACTGTTACTTTATTGTACAAATCCTTTTGATTTACGTATATCCAATCAAAATAGGAATATACCTAACAAAAACTTTGTTGGTAATCCTATACTTTGAGTCCAATACATAGAGGTTAATTCAGTTCAATTTGAACCATTCATTCTTTTACCCCCCACAGCTTTCATATGTTAAATTTGAATCTTGTTGCCTATTGGCATTGATTGAACCCATTAAAATTGCCAGTCCATATGTAGAGCATAGATCTTGAAGGCTACATCTTTTATTTGATGATGTTATTTGCTAATCATATTGATACCCCAGCAGATTAACTCAATAAACTCAAATCAAATCTTAATCATGAGTCTTACTTTTCAAACTTACGAATGTCTCCGCCCACGAGGGCTCCTTTGATACGACAAGAGCTAACTTGTAAGTGTCATCAAGTCGATGGGACGTCACAAGTTCGAAACCCATAGGTGACATCCTTTGCCATATAAAGTTGAAGCCAGGTGTAAGGAGGACCTTGAGGGTTTTACCAAACAGAGGTCATCCAATGTACAGTCGTTGACGAATTGCATGTATTTTCAGTTTATATTAGGGGTGTCAACGGGTCTGGTTTACCAGAACCCAACCTGGACCAAACCCTATAGGTTCTGGCTATAGTGACAAATAAGAAGACTCAGGTCCAGACCTGAAGGTCCGATTGATTCATGGACCCAGATATAGTTTGTGAAATTTTATACCCCACCCGAGTTTGGATTAAGACCTGCAATTTTTCAATGTAAAAATGATCAAAAATATTTTTTTAATGAGTATGGTTCAGGTCTGGTTCATGTAGTTCTTATCGGGTCCGGGTATGGTTTCTCTTATAGTAGTCCAGATTAAACTTCAGTCCTAGCCCAGCCCTGATTCCATATGAAATAGATTTTTATCCATTTTTGTAGCCCAGTCCAGTCCTAGCCCAGCCCTGACTGCAGCAAATAGTTTGATTTGTCCATATGAAATAGATTTTTATTAATAATTGTAGCCATTTTTTATTTTATCTCAAAAAATTTTTTTTTGGGGGCGCTGCCCTCGAACCCCCGACTATCGCACAAATAAATTTTTTTTTGCTACACCCCTATTTGCCCCTCCCTCACATGAATCCTAGATATGCCCCTGCTCGATACCACACCCGAAAATCTGGTCCAAGCTGTCTGATTTCAGCTAGGTTTGAACCAAACCCGACCAGTGATATCTCTAGTTTTTATATATATATATATATATGTGTGTGTGTGTGTGAACATGTATGCCATTTTGGAAAGGTTCAAGAGCAATGAAGGCCTTGTGGTGTTTCAATTAGAACTGTTTAGGGCGGTCTTGAGTGGATGGGCGGTTGAGTCTTCTTGTGACGGACCACAACCCCACGCCACTGCCCTGTTTTACACGTCGGTTGGGGTGGGGGCATCAACATCTGTGTTCTTGTCACAATGGGTGTGCAGACATGGGGGCCCACAGATCTCATGATGTACACACATCGTTGGCCCCTCTCTTTGTGTACGCATGCATGGCGTATGTGGGCCCGCGTGGCTGCACTATCCAGGGGACCATCACTCACCTCAAACCCATTGTTGTACTTGTCTCTCATAAGTCTCCCTTTCCCTGCTTTTCCTTTCATACTTGATATATACGCATGGTTTAGTGGGGGGAATATGAGAGATTGTCAAAGTCCTTTAAGATTTGTTTTCGGGGACCAAAGAGCTTAAAGGGGTTTTTTTTCTTTTTTTTTTAAGAAAAAGAGCTTTGGGATTGAATGCATGAAAATGACAAACTTGTCTTTGTGGAATAAGTTTGGTTTCTCAAATCAAAATGATTTTTAGGGTTTTTGTTTACTCTTTTAGTGTTTTCGGGCTTAGTGACAAGGGTTTTTGTGTACTCTTTTAGTGTTTTCGGGCTTAGTGACAAAAGTTAAAAATGGCAAAATCTCGGGAGTAAAAAAGTCGGGAGATTTTGAAAATTTTCATAAATTTTGCATTTTTTGGCAAAATATTGGCAATAAAAAATAAATTATAAAAAATTATTTTTTATAAGAAAATATAAACAAAACACATTTAAAAAAAAATCTCACGATAATTATCAGATAAAACCGTAAATATCGTGATATTTGTCACAGTTTGAAAATCTCGTGAGAACCGTGTTAAACTTTCAGGCAATTTCTCGCAATATTATCACAAGATTTTATAAAAATCTCGGGATATTTGTTACAGAGTTTTTGGGATGTTGGTATGATTCTTTTCTTGGTGAACTTTTGTGTAAGGCTCTGTTTGGGAGTAGTTGTTGGATTTAACAACATCCTCGTGGGGACGGTTTTGAAATCCACCCATTTATAACACCGTCTCCCCTCCCAACGCTACTTTCATTTCTGCCTTCCCTCCCAAAGCGGTGACTCCAATCAACTTTTGTGGGGATTTCGTTTCTAGTGTTTGTTTAAAAAGAAAATCTTTTTTTTTTTTCAACATGGAGGAGATACGATCCAACCGTCTATATAAACCCATCTACATCATCAAAAAAGAGTCTGCAACAAGATTTTTGGAGCAATTACAGTATCAGTGAGATGTCCCTTTTCTTTTGATTACAATAGGATGAAGGGATTGATTGGTTTTTGCTTAATCTTGCATCAAGGCGTCATTTTCTCATTAACCAGTTACCATTGCATAATTATCATCAGATGGTGCTTAATAATAGAAAATATAAAGAGTGATTAGATTCGAAGGGTGCATATAGTTTTGAGCATTTATGTATAAGAGCGATCTCTTTTCTGATTGCAAAAGGATGAACAGATTGATTGGTTTTCCCTTGATCTTTCATCGAGGTATCATTTTCTCATTAAAGAGCCAGGATTATATAATAGTGATGAGATACGTATAGTAATTAGTTGGAATAATACACGCCATCTTATCCTCTATTTATATTCTTAAAAAGCTTAAAGAACATGTTCTTATGCTTACAATCTATCTTGGTTCGATCAAAAGGGACAATCTATCTTACTTTTCTATATTTAACAAAGAAAGGTAAGAGGTAGGTGTGCATGAATTTTTCGTGTGAGCTTGAAGTGAACTCAAAGACGTATCGCAACTTCAAGTGTTTGAGTGCACTCCATACTTACACGAAAGAGCAGAGAAACCCATCAAAACACATCGCAAGCACCTAATGTTCAAACACCTACACTCTGATCTATATATATATATATATGTGTGTGTGTGTGTCATGCATGACTTAGGTTCAAGTTGGCAACTAATGAAGGTACCAAATAAATGAGCTACAAATCAAAGGTGCAAGTTGTATCAACTCAATCTAACTACATAGATGTGTTCAGCATGGCTTGTTTGATAAGGATCAAGCCTTGAATTGTGCTTTTCTGATGTAAAAATATGATCTTTTGAGTTATAAAATTTTGGCACATTATGGGTCATTGATTTTTTTACCCTTTTAAAACCTAATTAGTTGTCATAATCACATGATTCAAAACAAGTTTTCTACTAAACAAACCATGTAAATCACATCCATAACATTTGATCTACAAAAAATTAGAAATTTTTGAAGAAAATAGTGATTTCTACTCATTAGTTTTATACCTTCATTAGTAGCCAATATTAACCGTAACACCCCAAAATCTCGAACTTGTAATTTTTTTTGAAAAAAATTGAAAGCTTTGTAATCAATTCATTTTCAGAGTTTAAAATGACAATTCAGCAGAAAAATGTTGTTTAAAATAACAAGTCAACGGACCTTGGATGCATTACAAGTGAACCTTCCTTTACACAAATAGATTTATATCTCTATATAAGCATTGAAACCACGTAGATTTAAAATGAGTTTTTTGATAATTTAGAGTTTATCCAAAAGAAGAATTTTCAAATGAAACCCTTATGCAAAATTACAAAAAAAAAAGTGTTCAGTAACGAAACGTCAGAGAAAGAGTGAGATCTTGATATCATCGCGCAACCGTCTGTCGTTCTGACCTAATCATCATTTGTACCCCATAAAACAGGTTAGACTTATAATAATCTAGTAGGTACATAGATATCAAAATTTAGAACAAGACTAACATGTGTATTGTCTTTTTTATGATATGCAGTTCAAATAAGGAAAAAGGAGCATGATTACTTTGTTTCGATAATTATCTATCTTGAGGGTACGCACAATAAAAATATAGAAACAACTGAGACTAAACGAGGGTTTATTATTTTATGTATTTTGATACCTCGGTCAACTAGCTGAGTTCGCTCCTAAGAGGACGGCCAATGACCGAGAGAGAATTCCCCGAAGGCATACATGTTAGGGAATACATCCGAACTTCTGCAGAAGTTAATAAAATCTACTATGTAGGAAAATTTTAGGTAGTCTTGTCTGTTAACTCTGATGACTGGGAACACTGAGTCATTGCTACTCGAGGAGCGTAGTTGTTAATTTGTCCATCAGAGTTTTTGTATCATCCCATCCTCTCTCTTGATGAAACCAAAGAGTCAAATGGATATGTCAGGTTCTATTTTTAACTGACGACATAATCTATATTGTTTAGTCTTTCAAACCAAATTGAGCATCTTGCCACTGAAGGCGATCATCACCATTTATGTGATTTTCTTTATTGACGTGCATTTTCACACTATGAGGTTACAAGTAACCTCTCATCCAATCATCACAGTACTAACATGTCATGCATGCCTGATAGTACCACTACGATGAGAGGGATATTGGTTTCTCAAAAGAAACCCCAGCATTTATTTAGAAATGTCAAAGTTTTGTACTGTAGGCCAGAAAAAATCTAAGTCATTCTAGATTCCAAAAAAAAGGACCAGACGTATGTATCACTTGGGGCTACGTAGTCGAAGCCTTTTGTTACGCAGGTTTTGAGAAAAAGGCTCGATTATGAATACACAAATATCAATGGTTTGTTTCTTTGCTTTTCAAGACCGTAACTAATACGAGTTTGAAAACTTGCATGTGAAACCCTTTTTTTAAAAATAACAACTTAGACAGGTTGCGAAAATCTGCATTTTTAAAGGCAAGCATACCGTAAATTAGATAGTAGTACACAAAATTGCATACTTTATAAAGTTATATATGTATATGTATATATATATATATATATATGTATATATATATATCAAAGCATAGGCATGTGCACATTACAACGTGGCAGTAAAGTAAATGACATAAAGCAAGACCCGATGTGTGAAACCACACATCGAGCTAAATAAACTACGTAAACGATGCATGATGTACAAAACCGTACATCAAATAAATAAATTGTTTAAGCAATGCACAATGCACGAAACTGGACATTGGCCAAATAAATTGCATAAGCAATGCACGATGTACGAAACTATACATTGGCTAAATAAATTGTGTAAGCAGTAGAATATGCAAATAACAGCGTAGCAGCAAAGTAAATGACATAATTTTAAATAGACAAGAATATGCAAAACTATATCCTTTAGTTAAAAATACACACACACACACACACACACACACACACACACACATATATATATATATAATATGTATTTAGTTAGAAGATTATGTCATTTGCTCTTCTATACAATTTTCCCCTACCTCAGAGAAGGTTGGACTCGCTGACGATTTCAAGCATAGGTTTTCAAGGGCTCATGCCATGTTAAGTGTGTCGCATCCGTTGTGTCGGCATAGAGCGCTAAAAAGATTATGTTACGCTACATAAAAGATGGTATTAAAAACTTATCGTGAGAATGATTGCATCTCAAGGGTCAAACCCAAACTCAGTTCAAGCAGATCGGACGGAGCTGTTATCGATACAAGAGACGAGGGTAAAGCTCGACTGAGCTAGGCTCAGTTTGCTAACTGAGCGGGCTCGATCTCAAAGCGGATACCAAGTTGAGCTTGATTCTAGTTGAGCTTAGCTTGGCTGGCTACACGACCCAAGGGAGGGAATGGGCTTGGTGGTCAGGCCGAGCTCGATCTGGTCCTAGTCTTGGGATAGGAAGGGGGTTGACAGGGGCTGGACCTGTCGAGGCTCAACTCGGCTAAGAGGTGCGATAGGGACTAGCCATGTCGAGGATCAGCTTAGCTGAGAGGCACGATAGGGGGGTGCCTACCCACTTCTGGCCTACTAGAAAACACACAGAGAAGAGAGAGGGGGGCAGCTCCCTCTGTCTGGTAGAACATGGTGGAGGAGGGAGGAAAGGGGCACAACGGCACCTGTGTGGTGACGTTGCTCCTAGTAGGGTGGCAGCACCAGGTGGTGCTACCACCACCAAAAAAGAGAAAGATTATGGGCAGAAGGGTCGCCCTCCTGCCGGCAACAAAGATGAGAGAAAGAGTGGCAGGAGGGCGGTGCCCTCTTGCCAGCAACAGTCGTGAGAGAGGGGGGGCAAGAGGTCAGTGCCCTCCTGCCACCAATCCATGAGAGAGAGAGAGAGTTGTGTACTTGAGGAAGAAGACCATGGTCTGGGTGTGTCGGCGACAGGAAGAAGAATGTGAAGGGGGGGTAAAAAGAGGGAGGCGTCGGAGCTCAGGTGAGCAGTTGGGAGGGGAAAGAGAGTCGCTAAGAGGGAGGAGTTTTCGATTTTGTAAAGAGAACCCCCCCCCCCCCTATGGGGGTTTACATAGGCCACAATATGCGTAGTTGTGACCTAGATTCGAATAAAAATAAATTTTTTTCTTTTCTTTTGAAAAACTCAAACCTTACATCCTACCCCTCTTAAATTAATTTTGTCAACAAAATTTTATAGAAGTTAAAACTTAAGGAACAAGTCAGGGTATTTTCCCCTAATGTTGGCTTCTGGTTCCCATGTGCATTCCTCGATTTTATAATGTTGCTAACAAACCTTGACTAGAGAGATAGTTTTTTATTTTCGCACCTGGTCTTGTTTATCCATGATCTCCACTAGCCTTTCTTCAAAGGTTAAGTCTTCTCGAATGTTCATGTCATCATATTGAATGATGTGTGATGGGTCATGAACGTACTTTCTTAGCATCAATACGTAAAAGACATTATAGATTTGTGCATAATGAGGAGGTAGTGCCACACGGTATACTATATCGCCAATCTGATCCAAGATTTCGAATGGTTTAACATATCTAGGACTTAGCTTACCCTTTTTTCTGAATCAAAAAATAATTTTGGTTGGGGATACCTTAACAAAAACTCTATCCCTAATAAAAAAAGTGAGTTCTCGACGTCACTGATCAGTGTAACTCTTTCTCTGACTTTTGAGCAGTCAAAAGTCTTTCTCGAATCAACAAGACTTATTGAGTATAGTATTGTAGGATGATTGGTGAATCCATCGTCCACTCGCCAACCTCATCCCAGTAGATCGATGATCGATAAGGTCTCCCATACAATGTTTCGTATGGATTCATCCCAATGCTAGTGTGGTTGTTGTTATTGTATGCGAATTCTACAAGACTTATGTGAAAATCTCAATCCCCATTTCAATCCATCATGCATGCCCAAGGCATGTCTTACAAAGTTTGTATTGTTCATTATGATTGTACATTGGTTTGGGGATGAAAGGTCGCATTGAATTTTAGCTTCGTACCCAATGCTAATTATAATTGTCCCCAGAACCTCGAAGTAAACCGTGGGTCATAATTAGAGACAATCAAGACCAGGACTCTATGCAATCTCATAATTTCTCTATCGTAAAGGTCTGTTAAACTATCCAATGATTGGTTTATGCAGATTGGTAGAAAATGAGCAGACTTGGTGAGTCTATCAACGATCACCCAAATCACATCATATTACTTCTGAGTTCTTGGCAGACTAATAACAAAATCCATATTAATGTCTTCCCATTTTCTTTACGGAATCTTCATTTGCTGCATCACTCTATCAGACGTTTGGTGTTCTACCTTGATTTGTTGATAGGTTAAACATTATGAGAAGTATGATGTCACATCTTGCTTCATATCGTTTCACCAATACCTTCGTTGAAGATCTTTGAACATCTTCGTACTTCCCGGATAAATGGTGTACCTGAATTTGTGAGTCTCTGCTAGAATTTTGTCTCTCAACTTAGGGTCATTTGGAACCCATAAACGATCTTTCAGCCATATACTTTCTTTCTCTTTAAGACAGAAAGAGGTATTCGCCTATTGTGTCCAAGCTTTTGGCTTCTCATAAAGGACATCGTTCTTCCACTCAACAATAATCCTAGCGAGAATTTTGAGTTGAACAGTGAGATTTGGCAATCTGATTGATCCTTGTGTACTTGCAAATGGCTTCTATGCGACTAAGTCCTCTACTAGCATCCATCCTGTGGATAAAAGGTTCGCCAAAGCACCTGAAGTTTTTTTGACTGAGGGTGTTGGCTACAATGTTCACCTTTTTTGGATGGTAGGAGAGGGTGAAGTCATAGTCTTTAAGGAATTTCAGCCAGTACCATTATCTCATATTCAATTCTTTTTTAGAGAATAGGTACTTGAGGTTCTTGTGATCAGTAAAAGCTACAAATTGTTCTCCATAGAAGTAGTGTCGCCAAAATTTTAATGAGAACGCTACTGTGGCTAACTCTAAATCATGAGTCAAATAATTCTTCTCATGAGTTTTAAGTTGGCGAGAGGTATAAGTGATTACTTTTTCACTCTGCATCAGAACACAACCTAAGCCTATCTCTGAGGCATCAGTATAAATAACAAACCCACCTTGACTAGAGAGTAAGGCTAAAATAAGAGCAGTCGTGAGTCTTCTCTTCAGCATTTAAAAGTTATCCTCGCAGTTGTCATTTCATTCAAACTTAGTTTCCTTCTTTAAGAGTTTAGTCATCGGTAGAGCGATCCTGAAAAAGTCTTGGATAAATCTTTGATAGTATCCAGCTAGTCCAAGAAAGCTCCTGATAGCATGCACACTCTTCTGTTTCTCCCAACTTAGCACAACGTCTACCTTGGCAGGATCCATGGACACTCTATCTTTAGAAATAACATGCTCCAAGAATATAACTTCTTTGATCCAAAACTCACACTTGGAAAACTTGGCAAAAAAATGTTATTTTTACAAGGTCTCCAGAACAAAGCCCAAGTGTTCACAATGTTGTTCCCGACTTTCAGAATACACCAAGATATCATTGATGAACACGATCACAAAGGTATCCAAATATACCTTAAATACTCTATTCATCAATTCCATGAAAGTTGCAGGCGCATTGGTGAGTTCGAAAGGCATGACAATAAACTAATATTGCTTGTATCTAGTTGTGAAAGGTCATCTTTGAAATGTCATCGTCCTTAATTCTAAGTTGATGATACCCATATCTAAGGTCAATTTTTGAAAAACCTTTAGCTCTTTGTTGTTGATCGAATAAATCCTTGATACGAGGTAGCAGGTACTTATTCTTGATTATGGCCTGGTTGAACATCTGATAGTCTATACACAGTTGCAATGATTCATCTTTTTTTCATGAACAATACCAGTGCTCCCTAGGGCGATATGCTGGGCCGAATGAATCCATGGTCCATCAGTTCTTGTAACTGCTTCTTAAGCTCTTTGAGCTCGGCTGGCGCCATCTGATATGATACTTTAAAGATTAGCATGGTGTTAGGTAACAACTCGATATTGAATTCTATTTCACGATGCAGAGGAAGTCCTAACAACTCTTTTGAAAATACATCAAGAAACTTCTAGACTACTTTTAGATCTTTGATTGGTATAAGCATTGATTCTGACAAGATGACACTGACTAAGAAGGCAGTGCATCCACTCCGCAAGTATTTTTGTGCTTTCATTGATGATATCATTTGACCCATAAGGACAGGCTTTGAAAGTCTGAATTCTACCTTAGAAACACCTGGTTGAAACAACACAACCCTCCCATCATGGCATAAAACCTTGGTGTGATACTCATGTAATCAATCCATACCTAATATGATGTTAAACTGCTTTATCACTTGCATAGTCCCAGTCTTGTGATAGGAAGGGGGTGGATAGGGGCTAGCCCTGGCGGGGCTTAGCTGGGCTGAGAGGTGTGACAGGGGGTGTAGTAGGGACTGGCTTAGTCAAAGCTCAACTTGGCTAAGAGGGAAACGCAAAGGGAGTGCGGCAGGGACTAGCTCTATCAGGGCTTAGCTCGACTGAGAGGCACGGGGGTGCCTGCCCACTTCTGGCCTGCTGAAAAACACACAGAGAAGAGAGGGGGGGCAGCTCCCTATGTCTGGCAGAACACGATAAAGGAGGGAGGAAATGGGCGCAACGACATCTGCATGGTGTTGCTGCTCCTAGCAAGGCAGCAGCTCGAGGTGGTGCTGCCACCACCGAGAGAGAGAAAGATTAGGGACAGGAGGGCACCCTCCTACCAGCCACATAAGTGAGAGCGAGAGGGGCAGGAGAGCAGTGCCCCCTTGTCGGCAATAGTCATGAGAGGGGGGGGGGCAAGAGGGTAGTGCCCTTCTGCCGACAACCGATGAGAGAGAGAGAGAAAGATGTGACCCTCGTTCGAGTGTGTCAGCCACAGAAAGAGGAAGACGAAGGAAGGGAAGAAGAGGGAGGAGCCAGAGCTTAGGTAAGCATTCGAGAGGGGAGAGAGAGTCGATGAGTGGGAGGGGTTTTTTATTTCGTGAAGAGAAACCTCCTTTGTGGAGTTTTAAATACGCCACGGTATGTGTGGTTATGAACTGGATCTGGGTTGGATCTGGTTGGATCAAACCTGGATCCGAATAAATAAATAAATAGATATATATATATTCTCTTTTTGAAAAACTTGAATCTTACATTAACCGTATATATATATGGGTGCTTTTATGGTGGCACCGTACCACCATAGCTTATGCTAAAACACTTGATTTACGTAGATCTAAGCTCCAAAACCAAAATCTAACTATTGAATCATGCCTAACATATTTTATTTATTATTTTTATGTGTTAAAATTGACTCAAATATGATGTTTTATACGATTTTTAAACTAACTTTATTTCCATGTATCATAAGTTGATTTTTGCCATGTCAAGAATAGAATCTTATGGTATATTAAACAAGATCACATATTCCAACAATACCAAATAAATCATGTTAAACACATATATAGTTTGATTTGTCATTTGGTGGCTAGATCTATGCTAACAAGAGTATGTACCACCATATGTCATCATGGTACAGAAGCACCATGTAATACCCATGATTTTTTTGACAATTATAAATGAAATAAATATGAATGTTACTTGAAATTATGGCTTAAAATTTATTACAAATTTATCTTGATTTTAAGGGTGTAATTCAATTAAAATTTGAATTTCAAAGTAAATTTAACTTGGGTTTAGTTAGGATTAAATTAGTATTCAATTTAGTTGGATTTGGATCTAAATTAAGTGGCACTGGAACTAAATTATGTCCAAAGTTGGGCAGGACGAGGATGGATGTTTCTTACTCTCTCGTCCTCTATCTTAGGTGGAATTCACGTAAAGTAACATGTAAAAACTTAACAAATTACTTAAGTGAATGTATAATATGAATTTTATACTAATTACTGTGAGGCTTAAATTAACTACGAAGATCAAAAGAAAAAAGAAGAGTTTGCGAAGAAATTTTACCACTCCGACACTATTTTGGAGTGGGACCCACCTGGAGTGGCACAGATTCTTAGGTAACTATCTAAAGTAAAAATCATGTTTAAAAAGTAAAACTACCTAAAACAAAAAAGGGATCTAATCCCTATTTATGTGGGTGATTAGGGGTTTGAATTGGACTCTCTTCCCCTCTACACAATTTTGGGAGAGAGGAGTCAATTGTCAACAATGTGGTTATA
Source organism: Nuphar pumila (assembly GCF_984573655.1). Lineage (NCBI taxonomy): Eukaryota > Viridiplantae > Streptophyta > Magnoliopsida > Nymphaeales > Nymphaeaceae > Nuphar > Nuphar pumila. The sequence continues at coordinate 39,233,769 of NC_143251.1, forward strand.
TATAGTAATGCCAAGTGGCTTAACTACCAAGGTATAATCTATATTAATTATTAAATATATTAAGTAAGGATATGGATGGGATTCGGGAAATATTCTATCTAATGTGGGCTGAAGATAGACTTCAAACCCCACTACACGAATTTGGAGTCCTCTCTTGTTTGGTTGTTTATGGGGATGCCAAGTGGCATAAACTCTTAAATTAAATATTTTAAATAATTAATATTTACTTAATTAAGAGAAATTTATGATAAATATTTCATTGGAGAGGAGGTTGGAATAGAGCCCAACCCCTCTACATGATTTTGAGGTTGGACCCATGTTATGTGTAACAACCCAAAATTTTATCAGAAATTTTAAAAGACTTTTTTTTTTGTAAACATATCGGAATAGTAGATTTGAAACTAATTAAATCTTTGGACGTGTCACAATAACATAACTACACATACCATGGGTTTAAAGAAATTAATTCAAACCACTACTCAATAAATTTTGAGTTTACATGTCTGAATAAAAATCCAACTTAATATAAGATATCCAAAATAAAGTTGGATCTCCCAGGAAAGATAATGATGATGATCCGTCTGATGTTGTCGAGCAACCCACTATCACACCAACTCATGCATTATCTGAAAAATATTAAAATAGGAGGCATTAATCCACAACCCCATTAGGATACATTAATACACATAAACATGGATATAGCCCAAACACAAGAGATAAGCCTTGGTACATCTTTAGATAAACAACTAAAACGTGCAACACAACATATCAATCTAAGCTCCATTCACATATTCACAACTAATTATGCTTACAATCAATATTCATGACAATTATCCTACTATGCATAATTTTGAAAGTAAACATATAATTCATAATAAACCCTACAATCATGCACAAATTGTAGTAATGCCAATTATTCAATATTTAATATTTTGTTTAGCTTTTCTCGCCCTGAAGGGTACACACTCAGGGTTTCTAACTCTGATCCAATCAAACCAATGGGGTGTCTATTATGTCAATTGATTAGAAAAATATGCCAACTCCCTTAGAATTTTTCACTGGATTGGTTTATGACTTATAGAACTCTTAGTGATCCTTACGAAATCAATTTCTATTCTGCAGATATTCAAGACATACTATCTAGGTTACACAGTAGTGTATCCCCCCTACGACCGATAACAGAAGACCTACGGAGATGTCTAGCTCTCCAAAGAAACAAATGGTTGACTGATCAAGTGTACCATCACCCTCTCCAAGGTGGTCCTAGGTTTGAATGGGTCTTTAGACGTTATTTATCAATAAGCTCGTATCTTAATTTTGAGTTCTCTTAGCACACAAGCTTCCTAGCTCAAGCTCCACTCAGGGATGCTTTCATAATGCAATATTGTTTCTTAACTCATTCAAATTGCTTGTGGTACAAACTTCATCTCTAAATAACTTTGACTATGACCTTCTTGAGGCAATTATGTGATTATGTGTATGTCCTTCTAAGTCTTTTCATTCTTTGATATTCAACAAGCACTTGTGTTCTCATCGAACCCAAACTCACTCATGAGACATATTTATGCTCATACCACATATTCACTGTTATAAGTCCTACATCAATTTACATGCTCATATTCTTACATAAGGTTTCATGCATAATTTCCATTATAACTATGCTCATTTATAAAAATCACATGTACATTTCATTCTATCTTAATATTATGCCTCATGATGCATAATGCACCTTCTCATATATGACATACAACTTCTTAATATACATGATTTAGCATAAAGCACATTAAGTTAACATGCATTAAATACCACAAATCATGTCTTAACCATCACTTATCTTGCTTAGTAAAGTGGAAAAATGATTAGACATTAAGACATGTAATTTGGTAAAATTCAGATCTTTGATTATCTGACTTTGGAAAAATCACCAAAATTCATAGAAACTAGTTTTGGTGCTCAACATTTAACTAAGTTTGCCCTAATATATCAGAAACAAATCACCAAAATTTCAGCCCCAAACTCGTTCTCCATAAATACATGGAAATTTTATAACAAACCTCTATCCAAAAAAATTATAGGCCAGATTCTGTAATATATAGAAATCTTTCTCAACTTGAGAAATTTTCTTAGATTTACTATGAACTCTTTTGATAAAGTCCTTTTTAAAGAGTCTTCTACTATGTCTTGGATTCCACCTAGAATTTTCATAATTTATTTTGAGTCGTTTTAGATAGGTTTCTAGATTTTTCCAAACAACTGGTCAAAATAGTCATGCAAACAGAATAAAAAAAAACTATATTCCATTGCAATAGTTGTTTCACCCTCCAAACCAACTCAAGTGGGACAAAACAAGATTATAAAAGTTAGCCCTGGATGTGTGGATCATCCCAGTATTTTTATTTGAATTTTTCTTATTCATATCCTAGAAGATACAGATTTGTTTCCGAAAATGATCAGGTTAAAAACAAGAATAACGTAACAGCCATCATAAAAACTCATAATGCCTCCACTAAAAAAGATTAAGGATAATATTAAAACATGATCAACCATAAATATAGATATTCTAAATATGTTTACAGTCGCATACAACAATTATTTTGGCTTTGTTATGTTATACAATATTAAAATAACAACATCCATCATTCCTAAGTCATATTTCATTCACGTATTTACACAACACATACACTTTTCTATTAATCACATGGGATCAATCAAAGCAAATACATTGTGGATTTACAGATTTATTATCATACTAATTATCATTATTAACGTGAAACAAATTATCTAACATGATTATATAAATTAAATTCAATCATAAAACATAAAACCCCAAACCTATTTTGCCTATTCTCCTCTATAAAATGGTTTTACATGATTGAACATAGATCTAGGCATATATAAATTTCAGAATTTAGAAGTCATGATTGCATCATTTTAATCTAATAATCAAATATGTAATATGCTAGAATTAATTAAGATCTACCAAACAAAATAGAACCAAGCATGACTTTTAAGAAATATCCAGCCAAGGGAGTGTGGGCCCACCTAGAGGGCATCCCACCTTGGCTTAACCTTAATTAATTAATTTATATTTTATTTTATTCATTAATTACTGCTTATTTCCAATTTGGATTTTAGATCCAATTTTAAACCTTTGATTTCATATTAAATCTAAATCCAAATGAATTTTAAAACCCAATACGGATCCAACTCTACATAGTAAATCCAAATTCAAATTTAAATGAAATTAATCCTGGGTTAAATTCAAATTTCATTTTAACTTTTAGTTGAAATTCCAACTTACTTGAGACAAATTGCTAAGTTAATAAATATAATCAATTTCAATCCCAATGCTTATTTGAATACCTAAAAATATATAAATAAGACATAAAAATCATCTTTATTTATTAGATAATCACCAAAAAATTATGGGTATTATATTATGTGTAGGTTCTAATGTGAGGGTGCCATGTGGCATACCTTCTTGTTATTAAATGAATTAATTAATTATAAAAAATATTTAATTATTAAGTGGTGGAAGATTATAGAGTCTCTTGAATATGGACAATGGAGATTTAATTAGAAGGAAGGTTTAGGGTTTGGAACTCTATAAGAGGAGAGTTTGAGAACCTCAGCACATTTTTCTAGTTCTCACATTCTCTCGTCTCCTAGTCAACACTCTCTCTATCTCCTTCTTCCTCTTTCACACCCTAGGCTAGGAGAGTATTGGGGGTTGTGGTACATCTATTAGTGGTATGGCTTGAGGAAAAAGACGATCATTGTCATGAAGTCTACAACATCCAACAGTTCTCGGTTTCTTTTTTACTTTTGAGGTAGGTTTCACTATCACTGGGTTCGTGTATGATACATGATCCATGCTTGGGATGAGTTCTCTAAGCATCGTATGATAAAAAAACGATCCATATTTAAGTCAGATCTGAAGTTGGATGTGATCAACTTTGTTTTTATGTTTTTAAAATTCATATTAAGCTTTTGAAAGATCAGTTTTGGAAAACTCTTGTTAGTTATGAATTTTATGTTTAGATGTACTTGAGCATGTTTACATGATATTTTAATGGATTAAGTTCATTTTCAAAAGATTTTTGTTGTAGATCTTAGAGTAAGCTTTGATTCTTAATATGGTTCATAATTAGCATGTTGGTTGTTGTAAATTTTATTCCCACCCCTGTTAGTATAAATTTGATTTATTTAAATCTACTTGTTGAAAAAATCTAAAATTTTGAGAGAACCTTTTACTCACGTAAATAAAGATTTTTGTCTAAACCTTGTGATCATACATAATTTTTACACATAAATTCATATATTTTTCATGCATGATCATGTCAATAATTGCTTAAAAATATGTTTAAGAAAATCAATCCAAGTATGTCTAGAAAAGTCATCAACAAAAATGACATAATATGTATAACCACCTTTGGAAATAACTGGTGCGGGGCCTCAAACATCCGAATGTATTAACTCAAGTGGTTGTGAGGAAAAAAAAGTTCTACTAAGAAATGGTAACCTTTTCATTTTGCCAAGAATGCAGTCTTTACAAGAAAAATTTTCAAAATTACAAAATTTTTCCAAACTTGGAAAATATTGAATTTTAGACATATGAGGATGACCAAGTCTTTTGTGCCATAAATCCAATTCTAATTTCTGAATATTATAACAAAATACATTCTTGGGTAATTCCAAAAAGTTCATGTAATAAAATCCTCCTTCTCTATGGCCTTCCCCAATCAGCTTCCCTGACTGGTGATCCTGTACCCAACAACCATGAGAAGAGAAGGAGATATTACATCCAGAATCAGATATTTGCGAGATAGACAAGAGATTCAAATTAAGTTTAGGGATATATCTAACTTCTAGGATAAAAAATCTTTTGGATTTTTGAAGATTTTCAAAACATCTTATTCCTTTTACTTCAAGAGATGTACTATCGGCTGTAAAAACCTTTGACACACTTGAGTTATTTTTAAGACATTCGGATAGACTATTAACATTTGGGGTCATATGAAAAGAAGCACCAGAATCTAAAAGCCAAGGAAAGTTACCTGGACCAGAGAAAGATGCGACTGCCGCTCCAGTTGAGGCTTCGGTTGAGGAGGATACCCATTTGAGAAGAGGTTGAAGGATTTTCATCAGTTGAGCCATAGACACAGGTGCATCTTGATCTTTTGACTCGGATTCAACAGATGCAACTCTTTTTTCTTCTCTTCTTTTTAACTTTGGACATTGAGGCCTATAGTGCCCCGGTTCATGATAATGATGAAAAATAACTTTTCTTTTATCAAAGTCGTCGTTTTGCCTTCCAAAATGAGGCGGCTTGTAAGTACGAGTATGATTCTCCGATCTAGATACAGCTAAAACGGAGTCATCATCAACTTTTGGAGTACTTTTTCTAAGTCTATTTTCCTCCATAGTGAGCTCTTCTATAGTATCAACAATAGAAGGAATTTTTCCACGATGTAAAAGGGCCGATTTGGTGGATTCAAACTCCGGCCTTAGACCATTCACAAATTGATAGAAATGTTCCATATCACATTTCCATGATCAGCATATTGTAAGGAAGCAGTTTGAGCCCTGTCAAAAGGTTTGGCTTTATCATTCGCGTCTCCATCTTTTTCCAGGGAAGCTGAAGTCCAGATGGGATGGATCGTTCATAGTCCATAAAGTTTTTCCACATGGAGCGATAGATCTTTTGGACCCTCGAACGGGCAGCATTTTCAAAGTCAATGGGCAGCTGCTGAAGTCCTACATTTCTGATATTGTGGTGAAGCAAGACATTGAGGTTGTTGACCTTATGGATGCATGAGGGCACACACAGGTTTGTATGTTGTATTTTTAGTCTTTTTAGTAGGATCTAATAAATGTTCATAGATGTTTTTTTCTTTATTTTGTTTTGTTTTCTTGTATCTCATGAGTGTATTGTTAGATCAGGTATGCATTCTTGTGTAATCGTAGGACATGCAGTCATATGTCATATCAGGTGACTTCTGTTCTTTTCTCCCAATTATCTTGTTCTCAAGTGCAGCCTCTTAGTTTCATACAAGCATGGGGGAGTGCCACTGAGAACAGTGTCATTCAAGCATGAGGGAGGGTGTAGTTTGCACACCTAAACTTTTCATGTCTTTGTACTTGCATTTTTTATGTCAACTCATTAAAATTAGGCTTTTAGGGAATGAGTTTAAACTTATATGATTGCTTTGCAACATCTAACATTTTTAGAGAATTTTTAAGCCCCACAAAAAACTTTTTCTAACACGAATCTAAAAAATCGTGGTTGTTTATGTGGATTTCAAAGAGATGATTATAGATGCATGTTAGAGTTTATTTTGAATCACAAGTATGGATATGCACAGTTTTATTTTATTTTTCGAAAAACTAAGCAAATGAATAATATTGCATTTATGAAAAAGCGCATATGTTTAGTTGTTTGATATCTTCGTACTCCCTAGTAGCTGGGCTTAGACACAAGTTAAAATGTTTGAGTTCCATGTCAAAAAGGTTAACGAAGAAAGTCAATTCTTTGTCTACGTTGATATCTGTGGCCTATTTTATTCGAGCAAGTAGAGCCTAAAGGGTGTTTACACCTGGTGCCCTAAAGTCATCTGGTTTGGGAGCCACCGGCCCGAAAGCTCGTTACATGGACTTTATAGAGAGCCTAATAGATATTGACATTGCACATGACAGAGAAGTAGACTATACGTAAACTATAAAAAATTGAAGGTCTAGTGACTCGAGCAATTAAGTCCGAGGGATACTTTGTATCTGGTGCCCTAAGGTCATCTGATCTGGGAGTCACTGACCCAAAGCTCGTTACACGGGTCACAAAAACTGGAAATTTGATATAGTGCTCAATAAAGAAAAGAAAAAAAAAGTGTGAAAAATTGAAAATCAAGAAAAAGAAAAGAGCGAAAAAAAGAAAAGTCCACTGCTTAGAAGCAAATATTGAGAAAACCTGTGCAAAACACATATGAGTGAGGATAAGTAAATAATAACATGTATGTACTTGAATTTCTGAGAATGAAACATAAATAATTATGCTATTTAGAAAAGTGAAAGAAAATGTTTTATTCTGTGGTGGCAGGTAGAAGACTCTAATCATGTTTTGATAATGCAATGGCATGAAATATTTGTGAAAACAAACTCCTTAACTGCCTAATGCTTTGTGCTTGAAAATTTTTATGCATACATGACAGAGATGTTTGTGGGTAGCATCACTGCAAACCCTCACGAGACCTTACTCGTCCACTGGGGTAACCTAGGGGTTGAAAGGGCTTGTTGCATGTGCTAAATGCAACCGTGATTCCTACGAAAGTGAGTTAAGTTTTTGTTTTGATTAGTATCATTTTTGTTTTTGCTTCAGTTTGCTCGAGGATGAGCAAACGATAAGCATGGGGGTATTTGATCATGCATACTTTTTACACATAAATTCATATATTTTTCATGCATGATCATGTCAATAATTGCTTAAAAAATGCTTGTTTGCGAAGGTTTTCGAAGTTTTTATCAAATTTTAAATTGAGCAATGTGAACCCTTTCTGAGCCTTTTTGAGAAATTAATTAAGTTTTTGGGAAATACTTTTAAAAAAATTGAGTTGTTTGAAATATTTAAAAAATATACAGGCTCTTTTTGAAAAAAAAAATCCAAAACCTAATTAAACTATTATAAAAAGGGAAGTTGAGAATGAAGAGTCGTTCTTCTCTCTCTCTCTCTCTCTCTCTCTCTCTTTCTCTCCAGTCGTGCCTTATTTCCCCCTTCTTCTTCTTCTTCTTCTTCTTCTTCTTCTTCTTCCCTCCTTTCTAACTGGTGAGTTCATCTTTCCATCAGCAAAAGGAGGGCAGCGTGATGATTTGATATGGGGAGAGACCATTCTTCCCTCAACCAGTCCAGCCGAGTCCACCATCAGTTTGTTTCGTTTCTCTTTCTTCCATTGTGTTACCATGTGTGTCTATTCTCTTTTCATAGTGTAGGGAACATAGCATAGCATCATTGATTCATTTCAGTATATGCATATAGGTTAGTCTGCAGATTGCATCTTAAAAAAAAATTAGATAGAGTTTTATCCTTCTTCTTTTTTTCCAGCGTGTTCTAGTTTTTCATGTAACAACAGTTATTAGACGTTAATTACTTTCATTCTTTTGTTCCTGCATACCACAGTTATAGTGATTTATTAATCAACATTTTTTTAGTGCAGAGTTTTTTTTTTCTTTTTTTCTGTTGTGTAGCCCTAGCCGTAACATTGCCGATTAGTTGTGTAGTTGCTTTAGGATCAGCAACGTCCTTTGGGTTCTTGGATTAGTTAACTGTCAGTAAGGCAAGTTTTGTTTGTGTATTTGTTAGTGAGTCAGTTTCTGCAAACAACATGTTAAGTTAGTGTAGGTAGAATAAGTATTTTTCATATTGGTCAGCGTTTTATGGTATTAGCATTTGTTCTTGATTTCACAAGCTTCTGGGTAATGCTGGGTAGTTCTACGTGAATGCTAGTATTAATAATAGTTAATTAGCATAGTGTTGAATTCTGAAGTAGTTAGATAAGTTGATTAAGTTTGATATTCTTTTGGATTTGTCAGCCAGTAGAGATAGTTTTATTAATATAGCATGCTTTAGTTAATGTTAGTTGAGTATTGTGTACTTCATAGCAACATAATTTTTATTCCACCGATCCAGTGCATTTAATTAAGTAGAATAAATTAGTTTAGTCTATTATTATTTGAGTTTATGCATAGTTAGATTAATGTGATGTTGCCGGTCTTGGTTATTAGGATTTATGCATAATTGTATATTCTGCATCTCATGGGTAGGTGGTTGTAAGTTAGTTCATAGTCAGTGTGCTATCACTTAGTGCAGTTTAGATTATATCATTTATATTTGTGTGACTTTTCGTGATATCGTTTTTTGTTTTTTTGGTTTTCTCGTAGATACTTTTTTTTGTGTTGTTGTGTTGCTGTGTTGCTTTGTGCTTTGCAGGGAACCGGTTGACGTGTGAAAAGATCCTTCCCTAGACCCTCAGAAAGGCTCCTCAAGAGATTCCTCAGGAGGATCATAAAGTGATACATAAATAAGAAAAGCAAAGTCTCAAAAGGAGACAAGAAGACCTCAACACTGAAGACTACTTTTTTTTTTTCTTTTAGACTAGGATTTTATTTATTCAATTCATTGGGTTGTAATAAGGCCGTTTTTATTCTTTTATTCATTTAAGCCCTCTGTGTAGGAAAACACTCTTTAGTTATTCATTTATTTAATTATTATTTTTTTTGGGCAATAAAGAGTAACGTAGTTGTGTGTGTTGAATACAAGTATCTCCTGTTCCCTGAGATCGACCCGGACTCCACCACTCGTGCGAGCTGGTTTTATATTTTTGGTGTCTGGCTTTCACTAGATTTTCATCAAAAATATTGTTTTGAAAAGGGTTTTCATAAAACTCACACCACCTTGCATTTATCCAACCTCAGATGAGGCAGTTAATACTTCTGCAAGGTAAAACAGGAAATATGTTTGGGATAGTGAACCTGTTTCGTGAAAACTTTGTTAGAAAAATCATAGCCCCATAATGATGTGATGTTTATATATGAAATAGTTATGGATGTTAGTTAACATGACGAAGAGTATGAGATAAAAAAATTGTGTTCTAATTCTTTTTTATTTATGAATTAAAAATTGGGCAAATTGGCCCATAAATAGTTTTGTCTTGATTTTGTTTTGTCTAGGGACAAAAATTGCTTATGGTACAAAATATTTAATTAAATTATATATCATATTTGGCTCTAATTTTTTGTGTGTTGTTTGTGGATATGTCAATCTTTGTTCTAAAAAGTTTTCAAAATTTATTGTATTGCCTAAGATGTCTTAATTGACGGTCCAAGGAACAGACTGATTTGGACAAAAAAATAGTTTTCGGTTTTCGAATTTTAAAAATTCATTTCTAATGATTTTGGCTTTAGGTTTGTACCTGTGTTTATCTAAGACACGTTCACATCCACTATTTTTTTTTTAAGTCACATTCATTATATCTGAATTTTGACTCATTTATTTTAAGAAAATTTTTGCCAATGCAATTCAAAATTTTAAACTCACATACACTTTTTGTTTTGGGTACCAAAAGTAGGTCTCATAGTAAGACACAATTCTAGAGATGAACCTTGTCTGAAATTTAATTTATTTATATATTAGAAATGACTCTAATATGCATGTAAGTTATGCATGTATGGTTTGTAGTTAAATTGCATAGCATGTACATTACATGTTCATGATGCTTTATTGTATTGCATTATATGATTATATGCAACATCCTATGTGGTATGCATCATGATACTTTCAAATGTTATGCTTGTGTTGTAAGACTTGAAAAAGGACATGCGCACTGGAAGGCTGAGAAAGTAGCATGTGGTCTATTGATGACCAATGTTTTGCCCTAACAGAGGCAATGCCCAAACCCATATGGGAGGCTCTTAACCTTGTATATGGTTATGTATGTTGAAAGGGTATAAATAAAATAATAATAAAAAAAAAAATTCTCTTACACAGAGAGGGTAAGCGATACACTTTGGCTTCAGGGGTTACTTTATAGCCTATAAGGTGGCTTTCTCTAAACTCGGATTGATAGGGAACCTTGACTACTACTGCAGTTGTGGGGTGGTAGATATGTATTGCAGCTGAACGAATATTGATATATCAAGTTGCAAATTTTGGGTCTTTATCTCAATATTGGATTGCCCATAATCCAGGACCGGTGATGCGAAGGGAAGTTAGGTTATAAAAGCCACAAAGTTGTTTGAATATGTACCCTGGGTCATTGACACAATGCCCGGTTATCTGTGTAGTACCCACATAATTATTAAAAAAAGAAGAAAAAAAATTATAGTGTGCATGTAATATAAGGCATTGCATTCATTGTTTAAATAAGAAAAAATAAAATAGATAAGAAGTTACCCATGCACACAAGGGTGGTTTGGTTATTTAGGTAGGTTTCTGCATTGTTTAATTGCTTATGCATAACTGGTTGTGTATATTTGATTTTGTATGTATTTGCATGTAGATTGCAAACATATCCTAAATCATTGAATTATTATTGTATATATGAATATGTTTATAATATTTATATGAGTTAACTATAGCATGATTATTGCTCTAAATGCATGTTTGTAATATGATTAGTTTTGTGTGTGATTCATTGATAGTGTTATCCTATTCGGGATTCAGTTGGACTCTGACTCCTATACTAATACCACGCAGGTGATGAATAGACTTGCTAGAGCGATGGTAGGATATTGCAAGAAGAGACAAGGAGACCAACTGTTTGGGTCTTAAAATTGTCTGAATTTGGTTGTTTCAAATTGTAGAAACTCTGTTTTATAATCTTGAGGAATGATGATTTTAAATTCAATAAATGCATGTTATGGATTAGATTTGGTTGTGTACTTGTAACTCACTCGGAATTGTTAACCAAATAAAGTTTTTGTTTATTTCATTTCTTACACTAAAAGCAGACGTTTAAAAAAAATAAAGAATTTCCTTGTATTTTAAGATTAAAACTTTGGGGCATTATACAGCATATACTTTCTCTGGTATCAATGAGTTGAAATGTCTTTTTAAGTGAATTTAACCTTTTAGATATGATCTACGTGATCTCTTCGGTGGGGATCGACTTTTCAGTCACTAGAAGCCAGTGTGTTCAAGGTTTTTTTGTTATTAAAAAGTCAACGATTATAAATGCAGTAATTTTTTATGACTTAAAAATGAATACTTTTTGTCAAAAAAAACATGATCCAATGGTCGATCTCTCAAATTGACTATGTTGAACACATCTCTAGGAGCAGATTGAGTGAAAACAAATTGCACACACACACACCTGTTTTAAACCAATAGGAACCGTTCGATCTCCAGATCGACGGTTCATGTCTTAACCCTCTTTTCCCTGACCTTCTTTCCCCTTTTCCCTCCCACCACCTCCACTGCTGCCCCTTCCTCCGCCTCCTCGCTAACCCTTCCTCTGCCTCTTCACCATACGGTCTCGCCCAACTGCAAGCTCATCCACAACCTCCACCTCAACCACGAGCTCATCCACGAATGTAGGTCGGGTCTGATTGCTGGCGAAGGAGGAGCAGGAGAAGTTGTGGGGGTGTCGCTGGAGACACCACCTCCACTGACTAGCCTTCGACCACGGTGGTGGCAGGCAGGGAGGCGGGCAAGGGGACGATAGTGAAAATGCGATGGTTGTTTCCTTCCTCATTTCCTTCCACCACCGCAATTTCATATGGGATATGTGACAGATCTAATGGTGGTGGAAGGAGGGATCCAGTAGTGGTGGACGGATGGAGGTAATGGAGAGGACGGATCCGACGGGTCCAAGGTGGAAGGCAGGAGGCAGAAGGAGAGGTAGTTGGGCAAAGGGAGAGGAGGGCGGGGAGGCAAGGAAGGGTCAGCCGGCAGAAAAAAAAAATGGGAGGTGGTGAGAGGTTGATGGAGGTGGTTGGAGGGGAAGGAGGAAGAATGGATTGCATAAGAATCATCTGATCTAAGATCAAACAACTCTTATTAGTTCAAAATAGTTTACATATTCTAGTTTAAAGAGTTTTTGCTTACAAAATAAACACATTGTATCAAAGTTGTAAGCAATAGGTTTTGAACACCAAACTTCTTGCTTGAATTAAGCCAAACTCTAAAACCACTATACTTGATCATATAAAATATATATTCATTGCTATTTAACAAGCCTGTACAAGCCAAGAAAAGCCAAACAGTCAGTATTCATATTTGGCTTGCCGAGCCTATTTCAAGAGTTTGAACAAACTCTTTATCAGCCATCCCACACGTAGCTCATCTTGTTTCCCAGCCTTAATCCCATGGTTAGGTAATTAAGACAAGATATGGTATAAAACGGCCTAATAAAAGCGATATACCCAGCATGGTCTTGTAGTTTCTAGTGATGAGAAACCAATCAGGTGATCTGTCTTTAGCAAAAATGATCTGACATCCTCACCGTGCCCTGTAGGGCTCAATGGTTACCATTATGACTGCCAATAATGAAGGAAGGGTAGGGATCTAAGATCACTTTTGCAACATGATTTAGCACATCAATTGATATGCTCCCTAGGAGAGTACTAAGTTGGTATTAAACCTTTTTATTTATTTATTTATTTTTTTAAGTGGCCATTCTAACGAATCGAACTTTCATGTTAACAGCCTGACCTGTTTATCCTTGCACCAATAACCCTCAAGTTTTCCAATAAATGTGTCTTACATGTTCACTTTGTTGATAAAATGCAGAGTTCAAGGTTTCTGATCTTGGGAGTGGTTTTTCCGTGTAAATATCAAAAAAAGGATGGGTCCCCTTCACAAACGCAATAAAAGTGGGGCCTTTGAGCTATTTGCCTTGCTTGATTGTGCTAGATGTTAGAAAAGGCTCTCAGTGAACAGCATAAATAAATGGAGATGATGACCTATATCCTCTATTTGTCATTATTGCATGTACATTTTGGCAATGGTATATCCCATAAAAATCCATACACATACTTTCTAAAATGAAACCATCTCGCGGAGGCAATGCCTAGAAAAAGTTTTGATTACTTTGTTGGAATAAACAGTAGTCAAAAACAGAAAATCGAGATCTCAAGCTTAGAGGTATGTTTTAAAAATTGCTATCTTATAGAACTTCAATCACCCTACTTTGAGATTTTCAAATATACAAACAGAGTTTGTAAGTCATTTGAGTTTATTGAGTTCTCAGGATACAAGTAAGCTTGGACATCAAGAGCGTCGTTACTTTGCAAGATCAGATCTCTCTCACACATTGAACTTTACCAAGTCAAATGAAAGCAAAAGAATAGAAAGAAAGAAATCTTGTGAATAAGAAAACCTAATAAACCAAAAGACAGAAAATAAGAGTTGTATAGATTTTAAGAAGACCAACATGGTTTTTGGTGATAAATAATATTAAAAGTCATAAATCTAATGGTTTAAAAATTGGATGAAAATGATCATTCTCCTTTTACCTAGGGATGGCAGTGGACAGGGAGAAAGCGGGGCCCGCCCTGCCCCGCCCCACCTCACCTCACCTCGCCTTGCCCCATTTGGACCGGGGATGAAGGGTACGAAACATGGATGGAGGCGGGGATGAAGGTTAAAATCCATTCCTATTCAGGGATGGACCGACACTTTCTCCTGCCTTGCCTGTTAATGATATTACTAAAATACCCTAAATCAAAAAATAAAATTACAAAATACCCACCTTCATAAATACTCTTCTCTTACTAACCCTAACCCTATGTTTTATCTGTTGGAGCCATTGCCGTCTAGAGGAGAGGGAGAGAAGGTAAATGGTTTTTTTTGCTCTGTTTGAATGAGAAAAGCAGATCATAAGTTTATTCAGGTCAGTGATCCAGCTTGCAATGTTTCTAAAGGTTATTCACTATAAAAGAAATCAGAGGACTTACTTTCTGCCCGTAGAATGAAAAATGCATTGTATTCAATCAGTTCAATGGAACCTATGGCGAAGTTTTTCGGTGCGCTTGTACCTTGTTGAGATCTGGTATGTTTTTGAACTTATTTCTATAGATGTGGAAATGCCTAATTTTTTTTGTGATCTAAATGTTATATTTTTGTAACCTATTGTTTGCAAGTTTGCCTTATGTTCTATTATGTGATCTGTAAATAATTTTTCTTAGTAAAATATCTTTGTTTATTTCTTTTTCAGTTTTTTGCATCATGGCTCTGTTGGTGTTGTTGGAGATTCTCATGGTCATAAAGAGGTTTGTCTTTTCTCTTATTGTTGTTTTGTGAAGGCTGGCTTCATCTGATGATTTTATTAAGAAGTTACAAGATGGTGGTGTTACTGCACATATACTTCATAAAGGAAATGATCTGATACTCAGGCGCCTGAGTTGGATGAGTTGGTATCGTCTGGTACTAATTGTGGTCTTACTTAGGTGTTCATTTTGATTTATTTTATTTATTAGTGTATCATAAGTCCTTTAGATGTTTTAGCGTATGGTGAGTCCTTTAGATGTTCAATGAATTCAGCATAGACAAGATCAAAGATGTCAATGAAAGACATCCATATTGGTGAAGGGGGAGCAGACTGAAGATAGGAGAAGAGGGATGGGGCGGGGATGGGGCGGGGGCAGGGTTGGGGCGGGGACGAGGTGGGGGTGGGGACGGGGATGGGGATTCATATTTTGAGATGGAGCGGGGGTGGAGGTCGAAAGTCTCCCCGACCACGGGGATGGACAGGGGATGAAGGTTAAATTTTTTAGACGGGGCGGAAGTGAAAACCTTGTCCCCCGCCCCGCCCCGATCCACTACCATCCCTACTTTTACCTAAGCTCAATGTCCTCCAAAACAGTTCAACAATCACAATGCCCCATAAACCCCATATAAATGCTTTTTACATTCTTTCAAGCGGCAAAACCAATCGAGAAATGAAAAGTCAAAACAACTAAGTCAAAATGTCAAGTTGCAGATCGACACCTCAAGTGCACCTCGCGCCCCTACGAGTATGCAAAGTGCTTCAAGTGCACATTTGCACGAAAGGCAAAGCCATGCAAGCTACCTTAAGACACACCAAAGACTATTTAAACCACCAATTTTATTTTATTTTACAGATACATGACCAGACACTTTTCAAAACACATTTGTTGAGAAGCAATAAATGCACCAAAACAAAAACAAACAATATGTATTGTATTTTTCAAACTTTTCCCAACACACTTTACCGAAACAACTTGACTGGTATGTGGCTTTGAATAAGAACAAAAGGAATGCACGCTTGAAAAGTGTTGGGATGCAGGCAAAGAATTCTAACTCCACCTTCTATAGGTTGTTTGAGCTCAAGGAATTTCGATATCCTTTACCGGGTTGTTTGTTACGGAATCACCCATGGGAAATCACTTTCAAGCAAAAGGTTCGCCCATGCGAGAAAGTGGTTCCCATGGGAGAAGGCTCCGCCCACTTTTCGTAAGAAAGCGGTCCTAGAGCATTTAATAGGTGATCCCGGCTACTTGTTTCTCACTAGAACCAGGAACAAAGATGAAGTTGGCGTCTTCGTTGAAGGTGCCACTATGGATCAGAATGCCTGGTCTCTCAGCAGAGAGATGTGGAACCCAACGTTTTTCTCATGGGTTTGAATATGCTTAGGGGGTTATTGGGTTGGAATTTGTGTGGAGGTTCCTCTAGATTTTAAGCCTATTGCTTTGTTAGCTGTGGAGATTGAGGATGGCAGATCCTTTATTGAAGAATTGATATATGAGGGTCAAATACGGTATTGTGCATTGTGTGGATCTACTTCACATGCTGGCTCTGCCTGTAAAAGAGCTGCAGTCAATCGTGAGGAGCAACCAGTTGCAGAGGATGAGTGAAAGCAGGTGAAAATTCGTCTATGCAGAGGACTCGCAAACTGGGAAATCAAAGCCATGAGAGATGATAAGGAGAAGGTTCCAGTTGAAGAGGGGAATGGCTCTGTGACGGAGATGGAAGTAGAAAAGGAAGGTAGCAGACCCAGTACTACTGCAGTGAAAGTGTTCCACAATATGGCTTATAAGAAGGCTCGAGTTTTGTCTCCTACTGTTCCTATTGATAATATGAAGGTGTGTCCTGTTTCTACTGAGGCTGCTGCTTCTCAAATGGTGGATGTGTTTAAGGGGGTGACAAGCAATTGGTTAGGAAGAAATGCTCGAAGGTATTTGTGAGGGAGGTCCTACTATGTCATTCTGACTCTTCTACAGGGATTTCATTGTTGTTAGCTCCTACTGTGGATCTTTTGAATACGAAGTCTCAAGTGAATCCTTTCAGTCAGAAGCTCTCGGATTGGCATCCTGGACCGTGCAGTGACAATGTGGAAGAGCTTGGTGCTCCTCGTGGCTTTGAGTTTTCGGCTAAGCAGCTATTGTATTGGTTAGATACTTTATATGAGCTTACATATATAATTAATTACTCATTATAAACTTCTTAAGATGAAGGCTCATATAAAGTGATCTTAAACGGTTGGGCCAATATGACATCTTATAAAGTATGGTTATAATAATATGTAGATAACTTACGTATTTTCATACGTTAATTTTTAATTTTATGATGGATTGAATTGGAAAGAAGACTATGGAATGGTTACAATTAGGTTATGGTTCTCAAAATCATATATAATGGTTGTTCTCTTTTGCCTCCTCATCAAGAAAGAAAATTGTCTCTCTCTCATAGGTTTAGAGAAGAAGGAAAGTCCACCTATAGAGGTTTTGAAAGATCTAACCCATCAAGATCTATCGGTGCAATGATGGATTCAAGTACGCTTCCGCATTATGTTTTATTTATTTGTTTATGATCTTTTCAATGATTTAGCATGAACAAATTTAGGAATCAAAAAATATATTTTTCCTGAATCAAATTCAATAGTATCAACTTAGGTGTGGGCGGGATGCAAGCTTCTCCATTAGGTGAGGTTGGTTAAGCACCGTTTTTGCTCAGCTACCGCAGAGAGTACCACTCTATTGGACGACTGTATTCTCTACTAAGTTCGGCAAAACCAAAGGCGAGAGGCAGCGGAGCAGGGTGGACGCAGTTCATATCAGAGGGTGGAAGAGCACCCCCTAAGGAGCTTTGACGAAGACAGAGCCGATTGTGTCACCGAAACTCAGTTTCCTGTCGATTGCACCACGTGGGAATGGGTTGGACACTAGCTTGCATCACCCTCCACCCAAGTGGTTGTGCAACGTCCGAACAAAGCCAGCGACAACTTACCGAAAACCACCACCTCGCACCCCCGTGTGCTTCGCAATGTGGAAGGATACGATGCTAGAAATCAATTCTATGGCCCGCTCATGGCACATGAAGCTCTACTGCGCTCTTTTGAACTGTGCCAACGGGTTAATTGACACCATCACGAGGATGCTTTTCAACCCCGATTGCGATGAAGGTGCTCATAAAGAAAAGTGGAGTATGAAGAATCGGAGGCAGGCTCATGCTCTTGAGAATTTTCATTGATGTCCTAGCATTAAGTGAGGATTCCTGATGTTTCGATGGAAGATGAGGATTTCTGATATCGATCGAGCAACAAGTATAAAATTCAGTAATAAAATACAAATTATGTGTTAAGCTATAACTGAGAACCTAACTTAAACTTCAAGAATTGTGTCTGTTTTAAATATTCAAGAGTTTAAGAAAAAATAAAAATTAAATTTGTGTGCATTTTATAGGGACATGTATAAAAAAAGCAACTCTTATAGATAACTCAAAAAGTTATTCATACATGTGCATTGAATCATGCATATTTTACTATTTAACATTAGTTCATGCATTTATGCATATTTGCATAATACTTGGTTTTACGTAATATTTGGTTAAATGTTTAAATGGCAAAATGGTTGTGGTAAGTTATTATTGTGTTGTTCCTCTGAAATTTATGCATAAATCTATTTATGCTATTTTTTTTAAAGTTTTAAAGAAATTTGTACGAGGATGTCAGTTCTTATCTGTTTTCTTAAAATTGTTTTACTAGCACAGATTGGGCATCGTTGTCTATGGGTAACTCATTAAGGAGGTAGTGAAGATAGAAATCAATAAAGGAGAAGCTGACGAGGAGGGAGCCGATGGTGGAGTTAATGGGGTCAATGAAGGGGAAGACGATGGCAAGGAACAAGATAAGGATGACCACCAAAAGCCTCATAAGGGCGCACTTGCACATGCTCAGAGGGGATCATCGAACCAAGAAGGATGATCGCCCCCTCGAGATTGATGATCTCGTCAGTGAAAGAAGAGAAGCAGAGTAAGATCTAAGAGGAATGGTTAAGGGCCCTAATCTTGTCTGCCTCCACGATGATGACATTGTTGGTTGACCATCGGCAGGTTCTCCATGAACTTCTAGAGTTGGACCTAGTTCTGGCACCCTTGTACCTGTAATGGAGGACCTTCCTCCACCGTGTGGTGGAACAAGCAGCGATTGTGGACCCTATGGAAGACCACCATATCAAGCAATGCTTGTCGCCAGTAGTGGAGATCCCATCAGGCAGAGTTGTCACGTGTTGGGTGGAGGTGCCGGAGATGGTGGAGATCCTCTGCCAACTGACGGTTGTCAGAGTTCAACAACGATGGAGGAAACAATTGAAAAAAAAATAGAGAAGAGGAAGGGGCAGCAGCTACCGCCTCTCCCTCTTCCCTCTCATAAAAGGAAACCCTAATAATGTCTGCCCCTTTACTATAAGGGCAAAGGAAAAGGAAAGAAAAATAAAAATAGAGAATGAAAAAATAAAACATAAAAAAAAATGTTAGGTTTTTCGAAGGGTCGTAAACCCTTCGAGTTCTTTCCCTTTTATTTTTCTTTAAAAAAATTTAATGGGTTTATAAAATTTTTTATATTACTTTTTGGGGCCTATGTTTTTTTTAGAACAATAGTTCCATTTTTAAGAATTTCCAGATCAGGCCTACTCTCTAAAAAATACCCAACAAAGTTATATTTTCTGTTTTATTAAGAACGGTCTCCTAACTTTTCTAAAATTATAGAAAACCACCAAAAATTTTTGTTTAGCTCAAAAAATTTTGAATATCCTGTTTCAGGGTTCAAGTTTGTTGTTTTACCTAAAACTACCTTCTAACTTATCTGATTTTGCAAGAAAGTGCTTTTGTTTTATAGAATACCTCCTAGAACTTTACCCAGATAAGTTTGGATCAGGATTGGATCAAGTTAGTACAAGTAGTTTCTTATAAACCTTATTGGATTCGATAAAAAAAAATTTGACCCTGTTATGATTTGCTTTGAATCTCTACCCTAGTATAGGAGATAATTTTTTATCATGTATTTATTGGATCCTAAAATGATTTGTATGATTGCATATTATTTTTATATGTTATATATTTTGTTAATGTTTGGATCTTATTATATATGAAGTTGGATCCGATATAGCTTTGTATTGATTCAGTTTTTTATGGATCAAGTTTAATTGAACTAAGATCATTTACATCTAATGTTTGGATAAATATTGTATTTGATCAGTATAACCTATATGGATTTGGATAGATCTAGTTGAATGAGTTTTGATCCAGTTGAATTAGTTTAAATCCAAGCAATGTTATTGGATCTTATTGAACTTGAATGGATCCAAATATATTCGATTAATAGGATATAGATTCATATTTGATATGAAGTTTATGTTTTATCTAGATAGTATCAAGACCAAATATTGAATCTAATAACATGTTTTGTATGGGTTCTGGTTTGACCCGGATAGATCTAAATAAGAATATGTTGGATGTAAGATGTTGATCTATTTATTAATGTACATTGTGTTTGACTTGATGGATAATATCTCAAGCTAAATTTGGATATGGACTCATAAATATAATTAATTTGAATTTAGATTTTGAGTAGATCTGGTGATACATTTGAACTTATATGTAGGGATGCTTATTGTTTAATTGTTTTTATCATATGATTAAAGCCTTGGAATAAGCTTATTATGTTTAGCATATTCAAATGGTATTAAGATAACTCTCATGGGATTTTGATTTGGATATACTAATCCAAGATGAACAAGTGGTAATTAACCTGACGAGAATTCAAGCATATTGCATATGATAATGCACATAGATAATAGGAGTATAGTCTATAGTGAAAGTTTTGAAAAGTGTGAGTATTTGCTATATTTGTCAAATCATATTTTATTATGAATCCATGAATTGATGAAAATCAATAGTACCCTACTATTGTGCATGTGGGCTTTGTGCAAGGTTATTAGCATATTATGATGTCCTATGATATGGTCATGAAAGAACAATAAAAAATCACATGATTATATGAAACCCACATTATAATATATTCACTTTGCTCTAGAATTATGGGTTGCATAGTTGGGTATGTAGTTAATGCTAACTACTAAAAATAAATTATTGTACATTAAGGGTTAAAATTTAAATTATGACATGATGAAAAATCCATATAAGCATGTGAAATGAGTGCATGAAGAGATCATGATAGAAAATCAACTTAGTTTGTGAGTATCCTCGTGATGTCATGGCTAAACCCATATTATATATGAAAGAGTATCATGGTTTATATGATGATGAAAAAACCATATGACTGTGAGAAATAACTTGTATCTTATGTGAAAAAACCTCATACTTGAATATAATGATGAAAGAAAAACCACATAACTATGTGAAAAATAAACCATAGCATGTGTAAAAATCTCATACTTGAAATTAAATGATGAAAAATTTTACATAATTATATGAAAAATAACTCATAACATGTGAAAAAAAATATTATTAATATAACACAAGGAATTGTGCATGGATATTTTGTGCATGTTTTATTATAAAACACTATACGTGATACATGATGCACCGGTTATGATACAATGTTTGTATTCGCCCTATATGGTCAAGTGGAGATGTTGGAATTCGAACTTGGATCCAATGTGGCCATGGAGTCTCACAAATGAAACCCCAAGAACCACAAGATTAGTGGGCTCATTAAGCCAATTTATGCAATATAATTATATGATTTATGAAATGGCTATTGGATTTTATGATTGACTATCTCTAATTAGTGGTGGATTAGATTCAATCTTCAGTCATGACTATAAATGAAGACCATAGCCATGACAGTTCATAAGGCAGAACATTCTTCATGCTCAGTGAGCTGATTGTGGAGAGCCCTACATTTAGAGATGGGCTGAAATACCTTGATTGAGAGAGCATGTGTTTTCATATAGATGAAGGTTTGAGTTATCCTTCTAACATATGCCTCATTCGATCTAGTGACTCAATCCATACCAGATTTCGAAACCACGGGTTCCAACACGTTAAAGTCATTGAAAAATGTTTGAATTTCTAAAAGTGATTTGTTCCATTGAAAAGTGTTTTGCAAGATTTCTATGGAACAATTCTGATGAGGAGTTTCACCCCCATCTTATTAGGTGGAATCAGATCTGTTGACCTTGGGAAGAAGACGGTGCTAGAGTTTTGTCATTAGACGAGGTAAATCGATCTAATCTTGTTCATCTGGCATGTTCTATTCTTTGCCAAAATACCGTGGAGCCAGTTTATTAAAAATAAATACCTGTGTAAGAACAAGTGGACTGTGTTACTGTTCTAAGAGTTCTTGGTTGTGGAAGGGGGCTTAGTTGGGGTTGGGATTCTAATCAACAACATATTAATTGGAAAGTTGAGGATGATAATCGTGTTCAGTTTTGGACATATTGGTGGAGCTAGTCTATTATGTTAGATAGGTTGGTGGACTGTGATTACAGGAAGGTGGAACATATGCTCGGTTTTTCAGTCTGGGAGGTTGTCTCTGTGTTGAAGAATGATCCCTCTCTTTGATCACTGATTTCAGATTCTTCAATTGTTTCCCATCTGAGTTTTTCCCAATCTCATGATGTGGTTCTTTGTTAGAATAGTAGAGCCCTTCCTCTTCCTAGGAGGTTTCTTTGGAATGCCACTCGAAGTGAATACTCCTATGAGCCATGGAGGAAATTTATATGGCAACATCATTGTTTGCCTAGAGCTACTTGGGTGTTATATTTGGTGTGTGAGGAGAAATTATTGATTGTTTCACTCCCAATTTAAAATTGAGTCATCGTCAACTTTTGGAGTACTTTTTCTAAGTCTATTTTCCTCCATAGCGAGCTCTTCTATAGTATCAACAATAGAAGGAATTTTTCCACTATGTAAAAGGGCCGATTTGGTGGATTCAAACTCCGGCCTTGAGTCATTGTCCGAACTGTCTTGTAAATTGCACACATGTGCAATATCTTTAAGGGAATACATGTTTTTGAGGTATTCCCAAGCCTTATCGGCATGCTCAAACTTAGCTAGACTAGAGCATTTTTTAATGTCTATGCTACTGATGAGCCATGACATAATTTTTGCATGCCCTATCCTCCACTCTTTCCATTTCTTTTCATAAGTGGCTAACGCCTTACTCTTCTCTTCCTTCGTTAGAGAAACCTCTTTATCACCCTCTTTCTTGGTGAGAGATAGTTTAGGTTCCGAATCGGAACCATCCACTATACCCCATAAACCTTTTCCCCAAATGTGGTGCTTCATAATCGAAGACTACATTACATAGTTAGTGTCATTTAGCTTAATGATGGTGATCTTATTGTTATCCATCTTTTACAAGGGTAAGAGAGGAATAGATAGGAGGAGAGAGAGAAAAAAAAAAAGAAAAAGAGTAAACAAGGGAATAAGAGAGAGGAATTCTCCCAATTTCTGAACCTCTATCTAACTGCATTTTGATTCAAGTGGTCTCTTGAGTCCAAGGTGCCAAATTTAAAATTGCTTTTGGAATTCAAGAAGAGAGTGGCAGGGGCTAAGAGTCTTGAGAGTGGTTTGTTGATGGTGGAAACTTTGATGATAGATCATGTTTTGCAGGGGAATAATTTTCAGTCTCACCAAATATGTGTTGCCTCTGACAATCGCATACGAGATCAATCTGGAACTCAATCTATCGATCAGGAGGCTTAGATTGATGAGGAATGTGGTGTTGAATCAGAAGAGAATTAGTACACAGTATCAAGCAATTGTTGCTAATTTGGAAGCTTTGTGCATCAGTGATTATAGTGTTTCTGTGTGTTAGTTCACTGTAACTTATCCCTTTGAAGGGGTGTAGAGATTATATCTGGAATGATAAGCCACCAGACTGGGATGGTTTGAGCGAGGTTGTTGATTTTATTGGAGGTCCTTGTTTTTTTTTACATATTTTGCAGTGTTCCTGTACATTGTTTGTACATGGTTTAATAAGGGTTTGGGGCAATGTTGTCAGTATCGGAATCAGACCTGTATCATTTGGCCAACGATTCAGGTGAATACCAATTCTCAAGTGAATCGTTCTGAATCAGCCAAAGAAAAATTAAAAATATTACATGTCATGTTAAAGCCATTAAAATAATATTAAAATTTAATTTAAAGCTATTTAGGTCAGTATCATATCGATTTTCTGGCAATACTATACGTATCGGCCGATTCAGGCTGATACGCACCAATACTAACAACACTGCTTTGGGGCCCTCTCACCTAGCATTTCTCAGAGAAAAAAAAAAAACCTTAGGTTAGGGCCCCTCTGTGGCACCCACGGAAACAAGTAACTCCTTCCATAGGAAAGGCGTGTTCTTCAAAAATGTTTCACCAAGGGGGGAGCTATGAAAGCATTTTCGCTGGAAATTAACTTGACATTTCCTATGGAAATTGGTGTGACCCCTGTAATAGATGTTCAATTTGTTTCAGAGTGGGAAACGACCCATATGAAAAAAAGGCGCTTTCCCACTCTATCAAAGTTCATTTTTTTCCAATTCCCTATGGGAATTGTAAGGATGTGTCATTTTCCTAAAAGGGGTTTTCCTGAGTAGCTTGGATCTGGTTCACATTACAAAGTAGGGCTGGAAAATAAGATGAGTCACTCATAGCTCGGCTCATGTTTAGTAAAGAGCTCGGTCGAATGAACTCGTAAAATAGGCTCAGCAGGCTCAAGCATGAACAACCAATATTTGGCTCGGCTAGTCTGCCTGTATAGGGGCGTTAATTAATAATAAATATACTTTACATATATTTTATATCATAGAGTGAAGTTGGTTGAAGTGTTTGGCTTGAAAGCAATAAGTTTTGTGTTCAAATCCTGTCACTTAAAAGTTTGTAACACGCTTTTCAAAAAAAAAGTTTGAAACAATTATTTATTTTGTAAATAAACCAGTTTGAGTTGGCTTAATGGGTTTAAGGTTCAAATTTATTATTTTTAACTCTATATATATATATATATATATATGGTAAGAGTAATGGGTCAGTGCTAAACCCATTTGGTGCTAAACCACGTGCTAAATGGGTTTTTCAGCTTTTCCAGTGCTTTTTATGCGGTTCCCGCCTTATAAATGTGTTGGGCATGGTCCATTTACTAAGAATCCACACCTGGATCATGGATCATGTATTTTTTATGAAAAAAATGATGTTTGGAGCCTCAAAAATTTACAAAGATTTTGGACCGTTGATTTTTTAAACTTTATAAAAACCCACCCATGTGTTGGAATCAAATGCTTCAAGAGCTGATCCCTATAAAATCAAGTACATAGATCACATCTGTAGGGTTAGAATTTAAAAAAAAAATCCAAAAAACCTATTTAGCACGCGGATTAGCATCGACTCATTACTCTATATTGTAAATGAATTAGCTCGTGAGCTCTAGCTCGGCTCGACTCAACAGAAGAAATGAACGAAGCTTGAACACCCTCCCTTCAGTTCGTTCGCTCATTTTGTAAAACTTCTTACAAATAAAAAAGGCAAATAGCATGATAAATTAGAAATTTTTAAAAGAAAGTTAAAATAATGTTGTTGCAATATTATCTTCCCAGGAAAAAAATTCTGACTTTTTATATGTTTATTTTTTTTAATTCCAATTATTACAAGTTATTCTTAAAAAGCACCTTTCTTAAAAGATATTTTTGTAATTACGGCTTGGTTTTGATCTTGTAGACTGGGACCCAGATGTGGACCTACATCATCAAGATCCAAAACCCCTGACCCATACCTGGAACAGGTAGATCAGGGTCCGCAACCAACTAAAAGCACCATGAAAATAATGGCAAGAGTGAAACGATGTGCTGAAAATTAAACTTTTTTATTTCATGCCTCAAAAGTACAGAGACTAGCAATAATGTATAAGACAAATAGCAAAAAATAAAATCAAGAATTTTTTGACAATTTCTTTCAAAAAAAAAAAAACGAAGAATGTTTTTGGAAAAAGATTAGTGAACATTTTTCATAAGTTTTTTAAAGGGTTTATGAATGGGTTTAACGCGATATATTGAACAACTGATTTTAATTTAACAGCACTGTAGAGATCAAGCATTTTGGTGAGGGAAATGATACCCTGACTTAAGGTGTAACCGGGTCGGGTATACCGACCCAACCTGACCTGATTTTGATACACCCACTGGGCTAGATTATATGGATCTGTTCCAAAAACGGGTCAGTCTGAGAAAATTATAAACGCGAACCTGTTTGTCCCTGGCCTATTCGTTTTATACCCTACCCAATTCGTTCCATGCTATATAACCCGAACCAAATTGGACCAAACTAGTCTTCTACCAGAACCCATATTAACCCAAACCGTTTTTGGCCCAACCCAGTTAGTTCTATAAATTGCAAGCTTGGATTGACCCAAAACCAGAACCCATTTGTATCCAAACTTGTTTCGTACCGGACTCAATAGGGATCCAAATAAGTTAATGCTTAAACTGATTTTACCACACGTAACTCTAACCAATCCCAGTTAGACCTGATTTGACACCTATATTATATCAAACTACCATTAGTATTCATTCAAAAGTTTCTTTTATAATAAGTGACTTTCCTAACCCCAAAAAAAAACTAATAGATTCAGATTTCTTTAACAAGATTACTTCTTTATTGAGTTTGATTTTAACTAAATTTATTTCATTACTGAATTAAACTCAATCATAAGCTAATCTTGTATGAACTGAAACCATTTTTTTTCCAAACAGTTGTGAGTCCGGATCAGGTGCAATATGATTGCACAAAAAATGTGCATTAAGCACCTGATCGCCCTCAATCAGGTCTTGGGTCCCACACCTGACAGGCCTTGTCCCCAAGATGGAGGGTGATCAGGTGCTTAATGCACAAATATTTGTGCAATCATATTGCACCTGATCTTTTCACAACAGTTATGGATCTCATTCACCTTATGCCCAAAACCATAGAGACCCAACTTAATTCATTGGTAAGATTCGAAACGTGTGGAAGGTGCAGACCCGAGTCGAAGGGTGTGCATTGTTAAATAAAAAATCGTCATGGACAAATAATTTGTTTCACAATCTTTACCATACAACTTGAATACAAATATGTAACTATATTTTACTTATATATTATTATCGTGATTTTATGTTAAGTTAAGCTAATGTTTATGTTAACTGTTACATAAATGTAGCCTAACTATTGGGAGGGATGCAACTCTATAGGTGGCCTTCCCAACGGTTGCCTTTTGGCCAATGATTTACTACATCTCTCACTTGGTCATAAGGGGGCTTGTTAACACTTTTGACTTTGCATTGGTATACATCCTTGAGTTGTATATTATTCGCACAATAAATGTAAACTTATATACACTCACTACTTTAGACATATATCTGAGTCTCATCTAACTTACATGTCTAGTGAGGATTTTTGCAGACAACTTTTTTCAAGGGATTTGCTACCATGTCACTTGAAGGCACATAATATATCATGCACATAACCCAACTTTCTTAAGAACATATATGAGTCTCCACTGCTGTTTCATTTTTCATAATTATATCATGCAGCTAACCTAACTTGGTTATAGTTTTAGGAAAAGTCAAGCATCACTACCTAGGTAACTGTTTAAGCTCATATAATGATTTATTTCTTGTATACATTACCTTTTTTACCTTCAATTTCAAAGCATTTTGGTTATTATATTTACATTGTTTTTTTTTCAATTCATCATTAAAGAAAGTTGTTTTCATATCCATTTAATATAAGTCAAAATCAAAATAAGTCACAAATGCTAAAATAATACAAATAAAAGTCAATTTTGCTATAAGAGAATAGGTTTCTTCATAATTTATACCCTCACATTAAAATTAGCCTTTTGCAACCAACCTTGCCTTGAACTTATCGATAGTTTCATCATCTTTGAATTTTTTTTAAAAAACTCACTTGCTACCAATTGCCTTGCAACCCCTAAACAATGTAGTTACTTCTCAAACTTCATTTTTTTATTAAGTCTAACTCATCTTTCATTGCTTCTATGCAATATTTAAATTCATTTGAAACAATAACATCATGAAAACTTAAGTTATCAAGAGTTTTATCAAAGTTTATAGAATAACATCTCTTTACTAAAAAAATGTAATAATCATTTAAATAAGATGTATGACCTCTCAACCTTTTTTGACCAATCATGGGTTGTGAAAATTGCTTGTCATTCATAATTGGGTTATGATGTTTAAACTCTTGATTAGGTACCTCTAAATCATTTAAGATATCAAGACGAACTTCATATTCCTTGGGATTAAAGTCATATTTCTTACTTTTCAAGAATTCAATTTCTTTGTTTTTTATAAATTCTTTCTTAAGATTATATAGTCTATAACCATTTGATCCCTTTGAGTAGCCCATAAAAATGCACTTGATAGTCTTACTATCGAATTTGTCCCTCAACTAACTATGAATTAATATATGCACTAGTGACCCCCACTTTTGCAGATGACTTAGATCTGGTTTTCTATCAGTCCATAACTCATAAGGTGTAAGATATACAATTTTAAAAGGAACCCTATTAAAAATATAGATGGCAATGTTTGTAGCTTCTTCTAAGAATTTCTTAGGAAAGTATGCATGTGCCAACATGAATTTGTTTATATTCTTTCTCTCAACTATATCATTTTGTTGTGTTGTATAAGGCATAGTTGTATGATAGATTATGTTAGCAATGTTGTAAAACTTAAACTCGTCGAAGTTATATTCACCACCTCTATTCGATCTCAGTACTTGAAACTTCCTCTGTAACAACCCTTCAACCTTATGTTTATATGTCTTAAATATTTCTAGAACTTTTAATTTTTTAAAAATTAGGTATATATAACCATACCTAAAATAGTCATCTATGAATGTGATAAAATAAAATTTTCTTTCATGTGTTTCAATTAACAAAGGTTCACATTTATCAGCATGTACTATGGTTAGCAATTTAGATGCACTGTTACCCTTAAAAAAAGGGTTTCTAGTCATTTTTTGAGATATGCATGGTTCACATTTTTTAAAATACATATTTTTCAATGAAAGCAATAATCTTATACTTATAATCTTTTTTATTTTATCAACACTAACATGTTCTAACCACAAATGTTATAAGTATGCATATACATTCATTGCACAATCAATATAATAAGAAATAGTCATTACAATATTCATTGAAGGGGTACAACATTCAAATGAAACAAATCATGGTTTACATCATAATGTCCCTTGAGCTTCACTTTTACATGTTTTCCAAATATTATTTTATTAGAATGAAAACGAACTTCAAAGTCCTTAACAAAGTCTACCACAAAAAGAAGATTTCTTCTCGTGAAAGAAACATACAATACATTGGTCAAAAACAAATTTGTTTTATCTAGATATAGCTCATAGGTCCTAATACCCACTACATCACTATAGGTGTTATTTTTTATACACACCCTATGATCGCCTGACTTCAACTCCAATTCTACATGTCTTTTCTTCATCTTGGCGATGTTTTGTGTCACACCTGAATCAATCCACCATCCAAGAAGGATGCCATCAATAATTAGTGGCTCAAAAAATGTGCAAATTAGTTCACAATTTTGTCACCTGCTTTCTTGGATTCTCTCTTTTTGGCTTGTTTGAACAATTTTTCTTGAAATGCCCATGTTTTTCAAATGAAAAGCATGAGGCTTTTGGTGCAACTTTCATATTCTTGTTCTATACTTGAAGCTTCTTGAAATTCCTTTTATTGAATTTCTTAAAGAATGGGCCCTTAGGTCTAAACCCTCAAAAGGGTTCTAGGAAGGAGGAAGGTTGTTCAGTATGGTGGACATCTGCATTACCTTTGGAATCTAATTTTCAGCTATTGTGAGATCTTTCACCATCACCAACATACAACTGACATGATCAACAACGTTGTCGGATTCTCTCATTTTACTTGAGTTATATTTTTACATGAAAAGTTGGATATGAGTCTTTGATGTCAGATCATACTTCTCTCTAACTGCCTCCATCATCTTCTTAGCAATGTCATAATCCTTAAATACTCTTATTAGATTGTCTTGCATGAAGGTAAGTAGAGTTGTTCTTGCGTGCTAGTCTTCCTCAATGAATTTATTAACATTTTTCTTTTTTTCTTGACTCAATTTTTCTTAGAATGTAGGTTTTATTTTATTCAAAACATGCAAGGTTTTGTCATAAGTAAGTATGTATTACATCTTTCTCCTCCACATTCCAAAGTTTGTTTGATTCAATTTTTGATAATTCATTAATGATAATTGTGTTTGTCATTTTCCTAAACATAGAGAAATACTAGGATTAACGAAATAACTTATCAACTAGTAAATCTCAATAATACTTTCCACAAAGAATAATTCATTTGGAGTTTTGTGTTGAATATAGTTTAGGCATGCATCAATAAATTCTTAATATACGAAAGAACACAACTAATAACAAATTTCATGCAATTTCACCAAAAATAAGACTTTATAAGGTTTTCAGTAAATCAAAATCATTTTTCTAAACTTCCAAAAAAGTCAGAGACTATGAGAATATATATATATAGTGATGAATTTTAGTTGAGATGCTTGAGATGCATGTTGACAATGATTGTCACTCGACTTTTTAAGATAAACGATTTGCATTTGAAGCAGATCTGAAAGTGCCTTTAATTTGCTCTTGACGACTGGTTGGTAGCCCATCTTTCATACTAATGGTTGTACCTCTCCAACAAATTTTTAGCCATTTCTCTTCTTCTTTAAGTTTCATCATACACTCCCTCCAGATTTGCAGTCTCATAACGATGCATAGAAACCATCAATTCTTTCACCATGTTTAGACCATGTGCCAAGACAAAGTCAGCAAAACTCAAACTTTCAAGGTGGTGTGCAAGTGATATGTATGCATCCTTGGTATTTCTCAAAAAAAAAAAAAATAGTGAGTGTTCTGTAATATTCAACAAAACATAACCGTGTATGAAACTTTTTGAGGTTATCAAAAAAGTATAAGCACTTTTCTGTAATATAAAAAAAGTTTGAAAATGATTTCAATAAAAATAACAAATTTGAACCGATACTCTAATATTTTTTTAGGTTATTAAAAAAGTACAACCACTTTTCTGTAATATCAAAAAAGCGAGAATACCTATTCCTAGAAAAATAATAAACAAAAACCATGTTTATGAATTTTTCTACAGATAGGTTTGTCTCTAGAATTCTTTACAAACAGGACCATAGCATAGCAATTAAAGAGGGTCATCAACAAAATAAGAAACAATTATATGGACTATAACAGTAAATATCTCTTATAACACATAATATTGAAATACTTTTAAAAGGAAAAATTGATGGTTTTTTAACCCTTCATCCCCCAAATTGATTTTTTTTTCGCATTTTAATCACACTTTTATTTTCTCTGTTGTCTGATTTTGTGTAGAGAAGAAGTGGATTGTCATCTCGGAATCACTCAAATCACATATGCATCCAATGGCGGGCACCCTATGTGTCGACCATCAGTAATCAGGTACGTGTTCATACCCTAACACTTCAGATTTGTATAAATAGGAATTCTTTTCATTGATTATCAACAAAAATAAATATCGACTGACCTTTTTCACTAATTTTTTCCTTTTTCTTTATTTCTTTCTGGTTTGAGGGTGGTGATCTCTGCATGTCAATATCTGCGCAGTGATCAGGCACATTCAAGGAGAATCGATCTGAACTCTCATACCACTAAAAGATTTAAAACACCCAAAAGTTGAAGACCCGAGTCAAAGGGCATGCACTGTTACACAAAAAATTGCTAGGGATAGATAATTTGTCTTACAACCTCTACCTTTTAATTTTTCTTGATTTATGTATTTCAAAAACTCTGTAAATTAGTGCACTTGCATGCACTGTAAAACTGGCCCCTAGGTTTTTCTTATAATCTTGAAAGGGATGTGCGAGGACAAGTTCAGTGGAGAAGTTCCCCTTCAACCCCAAGGGTCACAATCCATGATCCTAATATGTAACAATGTTTTACTTGTATATTATGATCTTGATTTTATGTTAAGTTAATGTTTAAGGTAATTGTTACTTAATGCAACTGTAGACACCCAATTTTTCCAGTGTGTTCTCAAAGTTCAAGATCAAGATATCTAGAGAAACACCCTAGAAAGTCTATTTTTCCTACTCAGAGATGACACACCTGAGGTACCGTCCGGATCTTGGGTCTTGTTCTGGGACGACACACTATTTGCCATCTTTCTCGGGCACACCATTGTCCCTCCGAGACCGGCCATTGTTTCTCCCAGACAAGCCATTGTCCCTTAGAACAGGATGTTCAGTCTGTCTAAGACAACATAGTCTGATGTGTCATCCTGTCCTGGGATGACACAATGTATGTGCTGTCTTGATCCTAGGATGGCACAACCTATCCTGCCCATGTCCATGCATGTCCAGACCTAGGGATGACACTCTAAGAATGTCGTCCTGCCTTGGGACGACATCCAAGGGTATCGTCTAGCCTATCTAGCCCCACCTAGACCTAGGTCTTATCCCCCATTCGAGATAGACCCGAACTCATATGGGTTGGATCTAGACCCATAAGATCCTGTGACCTGAATCTTGTTATGAATCCTATAAATAGAGGCTCACCCCTATACTTTGCTCATCTGAAAATCCCCTATCTGATTGTCGGCACTATAGAAAGCGTCTATGCTAGTTTTGCCCATACTCTATCCCTCAAGCTCTAAACTGTCATACCTATGCGGAGGTATTGTAGAAGTCATTCCAACAACCCTCGTACCTATGCAGAGGTGTTGTCGGACCAAAAGAAGCCTAAAAAGCTAAACGGACACTCGAGTTCGAAAAATATACTTTCTAGATCCTCGACTCATTTATCATGATTTTATTTATTTGTCAATCGATGCTTATACACATTTAATCTTTATTCACATACCTGAATTCACATTAATGCG
The DNA here is from genome assembly GCF_984573655.1 of Nuphar pumila. Lineage (NCBI taxonomy): Eukaryota > Viridiplantae > Streptophyta > Magnoliopsida > Nymphaeales > Nymphaeaceae > Nuphar > Nuphar pumila. The sequence continues at coordinate 39,266,474 of NC_143251.1, forward strand.
ATTCAAGCTATGAAAATTGAGAACCTACCCTGTCTTTACCTTTCCTTCGAGCAAAGGACATCAGAACTTGCAAACGGCATCCACACATCTTTTAAAGGTTTTTCAAGGATTTTAGTGAAATCTAGGTAAGTTAATCTTCCCTTCAAAAATTTTTATCAATAGTTTTTAGTAATCATGATGGGATACTGTATTTTTTTTTTATTTTCCGTAATTAAAAGTACATTATGGGAGAATTTGAGTACTAACGAACCCAATACCTCCAACGAAGTCAATTTTTGTTCTTCTTTCTTGATTCAGATGGCTAAACCCAATAGGTCATCCAACCTTTGGTCGTCTGCAGACTCCGTCGTTTGCAGACTCTGTCGTCTGCAGAGTTTGTCATCTACAAAATCTGTTGTCTACAGTTCGCATACCCATTTCTGCAGACTATTTTTTGCTAGTCTCAGCCATTTGCTAGGTCTCTGTCGTCCAAGGACTTGCCTCCTACAGGCTTAGCCTTCCCAAATTCATTTATGGAGGCTTAGTCATCCCAAAATCCTTTTTGCAGACTTTGTCGTCTGTGGCTTGCCCTGGCGGACTCTGTTGTCCCAAGTAAGATCGGTTGTAGGCATTGTCATCCCACACTTGGTTGTCCCAGGCAGTGTTGTCTGACCATTTGCCATCTGCAACTTTTGAAAACTCTGTTGTCTGCCAAAAACTCCTAATTCAAGCTCTGTCATCCCAAGTAGGATTGTCCTAGACTCTGTCATCCCAGGCAGGATCGTCTGTAGGCTTTTGTCGTCTGACCCCTTTGTCATCTGCTACAGTGCCATTTGGTAGCTTTGTCGTTCGGTAGCTTTGCTATTGCTACTTTTGTATGGTCGTTTGACTTGCTTTTTTGATAGATTTTATTTGTTTTAGGGTTTTTATTTTTTTATTTTTTTTACCTCGAATATAGGTCCTTTTGCATTAGGTGCATGCATAAATATTAGGTCAAGGTTTTCTCACAATTTTAGAAACACTTGCCAGAGTAAATACATGCCACTTAGAAATTAGGAGAATATCACCTCCAACAAGTTAGGGCTTTAATTGAGACATTATTTGATTTATTGTGTGCTCTTTATTTTAACCTCTCTTATCTTAGGATAGAGTCACTCTTTTATTTGGATTTTAAAAAATTTCATGTCCTATCATTCTGATCTTTGGATCTCCCCACTAGTACTCTTAAGTGGTGAGCTTAGGTATATCGATGATGGTACCTTGAAGCCAGATAATCCATTCATTAGTACCTTTAAGTGGTTAGTTTGGGTATATCATTGTTGGATCCTCAAGGAAGCCTTAATCCAAAAAATCTGAAGAAACCTCACGGATCCGTGAAGCAATTTTTAAGGAGAACTTGGGCACCTATTGGTCTTGAAAATCCTGCATTGCTTGTTTGGGCCTCTGTCTGAACCATTTGTTTGGGGTTTAATGAGTACCCAAAGTTGATCCTGGCAAACCAAGCACCCATATATTCCATGGGAACCACCTCTAGAAAATCCTGCCTATGGTATGCCTCTTCACATGATGTCAAATATGATATTTATGTGGATCCTAAAGAAGAGACCCACACAAATATCCCTGATGAGCCTGAGCATGGCCCGAGGAAATGAAAAGGTTTAGAGATCTCGAAACCTAGCTCAAAACGACATTCACATCGTTCTCATAAGAATCCTCCAACAGATTATAAGACAGACAGTTCTAGTACAAACATGACTGCAAGGAGACGAGTTTCTTGGACCTCACGTGTCAAGACTTCGTCCAAGGAAAGTGATATTTGGGCAAAAATGAGGCGGTGTATCGAAGATGCAAAGAATAGAATAAGGGAACTCTGGGATAAGATAGAATATAGCAAGCACAAGTGGTAGAGAAGGTAAGGAGAACCCAATAGATCAAAGAACAATATGATAATGAGGTAGATTATAGTCAGTGGGGAGAATCCCAAGTGTCGAAATGAGAAAAAAAAAAGTTCATAGACCCCTATTGACCCATCCTGTCTAGACCACATTGTCAGAGTTGAACCAAAAGATTAAATCCCTATAAGACGTGGTTCAGAACCTCAGCACCGGGATGAGATATATGGATATGGACCAAAAACATATTCCATTAAAGCATTTTTACTTGTGTGGTGGGATGATGATGATAATTATACTCCCCTAAAGTTTCATAAGTTTAGTGGGAAAAGAGACCCAAGGACTCATTGGACCCTATTCATGGGAAGTATGACCAAATATCGTAATAATGATATGAGGTTGATCAATTGGTTCCCTAGAAGTTTGAAGGGAGAGGCATTAGAATGGTTTGTCAGCCTAAATATTGAAAATCTTAGGGAATTCAAGCAAGTCATCAACATGTTCGTGAAGCGGTTTCGCTTTGACATTGAAGCCCTCCCCCATCATAAGCTAATTGTATGACCTAAAACAAAAAAGAAAAGAAAGTGCTCACTAGTGTAAGTTTTATAAAATGATATTTTAAAAAGATATTTTTAATAAAAACGGTTTTCTACAAGACAGACACCAAATACTAAAAATCGGCTCACACTAGGGTGAGATCCGGGTCAAACTCAGGGAACAAGAGAAGAAACTTTGTATTTCACAGAATGACAAGCTTTATTGCCTTTAAAATAAATGAAAATAACTAACTATTATAATAAGTTACCCTCTTGCAGAGAGCTCAAAAAAAATAATAAGTAGCCTTATACAAACCCAAATTAATGAATTAAATAAATATAATCTAAAAGAAAAGAAAAGGAGGTCTTCAGTTGCTTGAGCTTTAGTCATTTTAATCTTCACTGCCTCCCTTTAAATGCTTCAGTTGAACCAGCAAGCTTATAAAAGCTACTGGTATTTAATTTGTAGGCTCCTTTACTCTTTGCTCACTTGATGAAACATTCTTTGAGGGGCCCTCTGAGGGCTCGAAGAGACCTTTAGGGAATCTTTTGGGAACCTTAGAGGGCACTTCAGGATACTTTTGAGGGCCTACCGCACATCCAATCGCTTTCGTGTAAAACAAAAACACAAACCGAGCAAAACAATGCAAAGAAACAATACCAAAATCTAATATTTCAAGCAAGAAAAGCAAGAAACTAATCTAACAAACTATAACAAACAAACTAACTAAATAACACTAAAGAAACTAACTAATGTAACAAACTACTAGCAAATTATGAAACTAATTACAAACTAACTTAATAACAACTATGAATCAATTTAACTAGATTGAAAACAAACTAAACAAACTCATTAACAAATTATATAACAAACTAACTAATTAGCTAAAGGACAACTAGCTAAATGACAAAAGTGAATAACAAACTAACAACTAATAAATACCAACTATGATGTACGGCAATGATAAACTAACTAATAAATAAATCAAGAAACAATAAAATAAAGAACTAACTTAGAAAGTAATAAAAAAAATAAGAAAGACCACAAACCGAATTTCAAGATTTGACTAATCAATTAACTAACAAAAACAATTATGTTGTATGAAATAGCTAACTTAACAAGATCTGAATAATAATAATAATAATTAACTATATCTAATCTATCTAAGTAAATGAATGAATTAAATAACAAAACAAGGATCGGCTAAGAAATTTTATTTCTATTCTAACGATTTTCAAGATGAAAACTAAAAGCTAAACTAACTATTCAACGTGAATCTAATGAACTAACTAACTGTTAAATTAAAACTAAAATTAACCTATAGCTAATCACGTTTTTAACAAAAAAATATTAGTAACTATAATAATTCAAGAAAACCCGATAATTGAAAGAAAGAACAAATCGGCTAAATAATTTTAATCTAAGCTAATTCTTAATTAATATAATTAATCTAACAACCTAAAACTAACTACCAAACTACTCTAATTACTGTAGAAATAAAAATTGACATGAATTAAAATTAACTAAAAAGAAATTATAACTATCTAAATCGGCTAGCAATAATCTAATTAAATAAAAATGATAATTACTCTAAAATAACTATTATCTAAACTAATTACTAAAATTAAATTTCTGGAATACAAATTAACTTTAACTACTGATAAAGATAGCAAATTAAACTATCCTATTCGATGAAAATAAAAAATAATTATAATATCCAATTATTCTACCGATTAATCTAATTTAATCTAATAATTGAATAAAACTAAATAAAGCAATTACTGAATATCAAGAACATGAATCAAACACTAACCAAAGTATTCTAATACTGAAAATAAATAGAAAATATTCAGATCTACAAACAACAACAACTACGCCTTCATCCCAAAACAATTGGGGTCGGCGATATGAACCAACAAAGAAAATCATTCTGGGTCTTCCACATGAATCCTTCTCCTCCATTCATTTCTATCCAATGCCATGTCCCCGGTGAGGTTCAAAGCATTCATATCCTTTCCTATCACCTCCATCCATGTCTTCCTAGGCCTACCCCGACCTCTTTTAACTAATATATTTTCCCATTTCTCCATCCTTCTAACTGGAGCATCATTAGGCCTTCGTCGAATATGTCCAAACCACCATAAACGATTCTCTCTCATCTTATTTTCAATGGGTGCAACGCCTACCTTCTTATGTATCTCCTCGTTCCGAATCTTATCTTTTATTGTATTTCCACATATCCATCTCAGCATACGCATCTCAGCTACACTCATTTTTTGAATATGATGTCTCTTGGCAGCCCAACATTCCGTACCATATAGTAAAGTGGGCCTAATAGTCGTCCTATAAAACTTTCCCTTCAACCGCAATGGCATTCTACGATCGCACAACACTCCAGTTGCACTCTTCCATTTCATCCACCCAACCTTTATCCTATGATTTACATCTCCATCAATATCTCCATACTTTTGAATGATAGATCCCAAATATTTGAAAGAATCATTCACCGATATTTCTTGCTCACCAAGCTTCACTACACTCCCATCTCTATTTCGTTGCTTACTAAATCGACATTCCATGTATTTTGTCTTACTCTTACTCAACTTAAAACCTCTTGCTTCCAATGTCTGTCTCCATAATTCTAACTTAGCATTAACCCCAGCTCTAGACTCATCAATCAAAACAATATCATCAGCAAACAATATACACCACGGCACATTTTCTTGAATTGATCTCGTAAGCTCATCCATCACTATAGCAAATAGGAAAGGGCTTAAAGCAGATCCTTGATGTAACCCAACCGTTATAGGAAAATTGGTTGTCACCCCTCCACAAGTGCGGACATTGGTTACTACTCCTTCATACATATCTTTAATTATACTAATGTACTTGAGAGAAACACCTTTCTTCATCAATGTCCACCAAATAACGTCCCTAGGTACTCTATCGTAAGCCTTCTCCAAATCAATAAAAACCATATGCAAATCTTTGTTCCTCTCTCTATTTCTCTCAATAAGTTGTCTAAGAAGATGTATAGCTTCCATAGTAGATCTTCTATGCATAAAACCAAATTGATTCTCTGATATCATGACAACCTTCCTCAACCTAGACTCAATCACCCTCTCCCAAAGTTTCATAGTATGACTCATGAGTTTTATACCACGATAGTTTGTGCAATCTTGTATATCACCCTTATTCTTATATAGAGGCACCAAAGTACTCTTCCTCCACTCATTAGGCATCTTATTTGTCCGCCAAATCTTATTAAAAAGATTTGTCAACCATTCTAAACCTTTCTCTCCCAAGCATTTCCAAGCCTCGATAGGTATACCATCTGGGTCAACTGTCCTTCTTGATTTCATTTTCTTCAAAGCCTCTGCAATTTCTTTCTTTTGAATGTTGCGCATGAAGTCACGATTCATCTCATGAAAAGGAATGGAAAAGTCTCCAAGATCCTGAGCATGACTTTTATTAAATAGCTTATCAAAATAATTTTTCCATCTCTCATTAATCTCCTCATCTTTGACTAAAACCCTTTGCGTTTCATCTTTGATACATCTAACCATACCCAGATCCCTTGATTTCCTATCTCTCATTTTTGCAATCCTATAAATATCCTTCTCACCCTCTTTGGTATCCAACTTGTCATAAACCTCCTTATATACCTTATCCCTCGCGTTCCGAACTACTTTGTTAGCTTCCTTCTTTGCTATCATATACTTCTTCAAATTCTCATTATCACGACTTTTACTTAGATTTCTATAACACTCTCTTTTAACCTTAATAGCTAACTTGACATCCTTGTTCCACCACGATGTATCCTTACCTAGCGGTGCACCGCCTTTAGACTCACCCAATACCTCCTTATCCACCTTTCTCATGCCACCCGCTATCTTATTCCACATAGATTTTGAATCCTCCTCGAGACACCAATCAACTTCCTTAACTACCCACTCTACAAACATTCCTTGTTTAGCTCCTTTCAGTGCCCACCACTTAATTCTAGGATCTATCCTATGTCTATCCCTTTTGCGGCATTGTCTAATTCTAAGATCTAAAATTAAGACTCTATGTTGTGTAGCTACACTTTCTTCCGGTATAACCTTACAATCGAAGCAACAACCCCTATCTCTCTTTCTAAGTAGGAAAAAATCTATCTGACTCGTATTAACCCCACTTTTAAATGTTACTAGGTGAGACTCCCTCTTCCTAAACCAAGTGTTTGCTAAAATCATATCATAGGACAAACCAAAATCTAAAATCCTTTCTCCACTATCGTTTCTTTCTCCTATACCATAGCCTCCATGGATACTCTCAAATCCATCCCTACTAATGCCTACATGCCCATTAAGGTCACTGCTGATGAAAAGCCTTTCTTCATAAGATATCCCTTGTACTACTCCATCTAAATCTTCCCAAAATTGACGCTTAGTGGAATCATCTAAACCTACTTGAGGTGCATAAACACTAATAATATTAATAATATTCGTACCTAATACTAATTTAATAAGTAAAATCCTATCACCCTTCCTACGGACCTCAACTACATTATCTATAAACTCACGACTCATAACAATCCCTACTCCATTCCTATTCCTATTTATTCCTGTATACCAAATCTTATATCCCAAAGGTTCTATCACTTTTGCTTTCTCACCTACCCATTTGGTCTCTTGTAGACATAAAATATCAATCTTTCTCCTACACATAACATCTACTAACTCTACCAACTTACCAGTTAAAGACTCTATGTTCCAAGTGGCTAACCAAATTTTATGGTCTTGGACTAACTTCTTTACCCCCACCCGTCCAACAAAGTGAGGGAACCCTTGCCTATTTGACACCACACCCGGGCGCCGGTGTGATGCATCGACCTAGCAACCCTTGCCCATTTATCACTGCCTCCGGGCCTATAGAGTACAGCGCGTCGCTCAGTAGGAAACACCCCAACGAAATTATCATATTGGTTCATATTCATAGGGTATGACTAAGTTTTTATGCTGGCTGTCACAAGCCTACCGCAACCCTCCTCCTTTATCCGGGCTTGGGACCGGCAGTGTATAACTAAACAGTTATACACAGGCGGAGTTAGAAAATATTCAGATCTAATTGACAAAAATTAAAAAGATTATAAAAAACCTTAAATCGACTAATTTATTCTAATCTAAATAATTAATATAATAAATATTTAAAATAATGAACCTATTCTAAATTAATTCTACACTAAATCTGAACCTAAACTATCTTAAAAACATAAAAGAAATCTAACGATCTATGTTAGTTCTCATGCGATGACATGACAAAAACTAAACTACGCTATATGTGATGCTAGTTATACGATCTATATATATATTTTTCTTTTTGCAATGAATAAAAGCAAGCAATCTAAACTAAATGCAACAACTATACAAAGATTAAACTATGCTATATGCCATGGTGAAATATGATGCATATATTCTACGCGATAAATAAAAACTAAATAATAATAATCTATGGAAAGATGGGGGAGAAGAAGCAAACATCATGATTCACCTCCGATGGAGGAGTTGAGAAGAAGAAACGGTCTTTCCTTTGGGCTGCACGTGCCTCTGACGACGGGGACAATAATAATTGTCCTCAGAAGAGATTAGAAGCAAGAAGAGAATGAGGGAGAAAAAGGAAGAGCAAAAATGGAGAACCGGTTGGAAACGAGAAGGAGGAGCAAGAGAAGAGAGAGAGGAAGGAAGGAGAGTATGTTTTTTCTTAAGAGAGAGACACCCCCTATGGATGGAAAAATACTATTTATATTGAAAACATTAGGTCAAAACTAATTTTTTTTAAAAGTCCAACTAGATTTCAAAAATTCTAAAACTTCTCTCCTCTAAAAATGTGTTTTATAAAAACAACCTTTAAACCAACTAAAATATTAAATAATAATTCCTAAACTAATTAAACTACCAATTAAAAAGTATTAAACTAATCAAAACATTGAAAAATGCAGGGAAAGGTTTAAAAATGCGATTTTATCTTTATTTTGAATTTCAAAGCAGTTTCTCAAAAACATTGATAAGAATAAGTTTTTAATACAATTTTTCATTGAATCGTGTATAAAAATATATTATAAGATACAAATTATATGCATGATCAAATTCTCTCATGCTTATTGTTTGCTAGTCCTCAAGCAAATTGACCCTGAATAACAAAGCAAAAGCAAACTAACGAAGCAAAAACCTAACTCACTTTCATAGGAATCACGGTTGCATTTAGCATATGCAACAAGCCCTTTAAACCCTTGGGTTACTTCAGTGGACGAGTAAAGTTTCGTGAGGGTTTGCAGTAATGCTCTCCACATACATCTCGATCATGTATACAAAAGATTCAAACTTATGAAGCATTAGATATCTAAGAAGTTTGTTTTCACGAATATTTCATGCCATTATACTTTCACGACATATTTTGATTCTTTTGCATATCATAATCATTTATGCTTTATTCTCAGAAAATCAAATACACATGTGTCATTTTTCTCCTCACTTATATGTTTTCTACATAGGTTTCTCAAAAGTAGTAAACTTTATCTTTATGCTCTTGATTTTCTTTCTTTCTTTCTTAATTTCTTTTTGTTGAGCACTATATCAAATTTCTAGTTTTCGTGACCCATGTAACAAGCTTTGGGTCAGTGACTCCCAGGCCAGACGACCTTAGGGCATCAGATACAAAGTATCTCTCGAACTTAATTGCTCGAGTCTCTAGACCTTCAATTTTTATAGTTTTACGTATAGCGTGTTTCTTATTATATGCAATGTCAACATCTATTAGGCTCTCTATAAAATTCATGTAATGGGCTTTCGGGTCGGTGGCTCCCAAACCAGATGGCTTTAGGGCACCAAGTATAAACACCCCTCATGCTCTACTTGCTCAAACCAAATAGGCCACAGATATCAACTTAGACAAAGAAGTAATTTTCTTCATTATCCTTTTCGACATGAGAATCGAACACTTCAATTTGTGTCTGAGCCCAACTATTGGAAAATACGAAGACATTAAACAACTAAATGTATGCTCTTTTTCACTTTTTGAGCTCATATTTTCAATGTTGTTCATTTGCTTAGTTTTCAAAAATAAATCGTGCATATTCATACTTGTGATTTAAAATAAAACTCTAACATGCATCTATCATCATTTCTTTGAAATCCACATAAGTGACCATGATTTTTTAGATTAGTGTCAGAAAAACTTTTTTTTCGTGAGACTTGAAAATTCTCTAAAATGTTGAATTTTGTAAAGCATTCATATAGGTTAAGACTCATTCCTTAAAAGCCTAATTTTATGAGTTTTTATCAGTGTAGATATATGAACAAAAAAATGGGTGTGCAAACTACACTATCCCCCATGCTTGAATGACACTGTCCTCAGTAGCACTCTCCCATGCTTAGATGCAACTAAATGAATGCATACTAAGAAACAAATACATACATGGGAAAGGATAGAGGTCACCTAACCAATGCTATGGAATCTGTCCTATCACCTGTAACTCGTAAATCATATCCAAAAAATAAAATGTATACATGATCTATCATACATGCTCATAAAACAAAAAGAAGCAAAAACTACTGGATTACTAAAATTACAACAGTATGGTCTGCCTCCCATAAAGCGCTAAATTTTATGTCTTCAACCAGACGAATCTCTGGTAACCCTTCATCGTCTATGAGATCAATGGACTGAAGGTCATGCTCAATTAAAATGTCTCAGATAGATTGTTTCATATTTTGCCCTTTCAACTACATTACCCCCAACTGATCCCAGACTCACCCTGTGGTAGCCCTTCTTTTGATTTTCAATAATGTCATCATCCACACCTAAGTGTAAGTTTGTGTGTATTGTGTGTGGCTGAGTGATAGAGCTACAAACCATGGATTTTGTCATGCCATTATCTAATTGCGAATCTATATGATATCTGTGTTGAATGGCATCAAGCAGAAGAAAGTTTGTATGAGTATGCTCAAAAGTATCAAGCATTCTCTGTATTTGAGTTTCCTGCTTGTTGAAGGTTCTTGGTTTGTTTAAGGCTTCAGGAAATAGAGCTTTTGGTATATATGAAAGAGGCCTAGAGAAGGAAGGAATCGGTTGTTCTTAGATATTTGCTTGTGGTTCTACAGTCTTTTTCTAGATGGGTGAGTAAAATTCTTTCTCATTTTAAAGGGTTGTCACAGAATTGACCTGTTCTTGATGAGTCTCTACTATGTGTAGATCATTATGTATAGGTTATTTACCCCTTGGGTTACTCAAGGGTTGACTTGGCAATCTCCCTTCACTTCGCCTATTAAAAGCTTCAGCCAATTGTCCCATCTGTGTTTCAAGTTTTGCTATTGATTGTGTATGGGAGCAAAGGTTGGCCTTTATGTCAAAAAAAGCCCCGAGGAGCTTCTTCTGAAAGAACTAACTCGTTGTGGGATCATGAGGAGAAGGTAGGATCAGCTAAGGAGGTTGTTGGAAAATGGATCTTGGGTAACTTTACTGAAAGTTGCCTGGTTTGACCTGTGGGTGTGAAGTGGGTGGTCCTTGTAGATTTATCCACAAGAAGTTAGGGTGGTTTCACCAACCTTAGTTATAAGTGGGTGCATATGGGTCATGTGTAGGATTGGCGAAACCTTGAGCAGAATTCACCTTTTCCTAAACAAATTTAGGATAGAGTGGTGTTACAGGATCATCAGAAATATAGTGTGCAGGGCTAGAACATAGCTCACACACTTGACTCACTTTATTTGAAGTTGGGTTGGCTAGCAATTCATCCAATTTTCTAGCCAACTGGTCTACTTTGATATACAAGTCTTGACTGAACCCAACTTTAAATATTCCTCCCTTTTTAGGACCACTGGAAGCAGATGTGGTTCTATCAAATCTCAAGGATAGGACATAGTGCATAAAGTTTTCACTCAACGTTTTAAATAGGACCCATGCCTCGTCCTCGCTCTTGAGCATGAGTGTGCTCCCACACGAAGAATCAACCATTTGCCTATCTTTCTCAGTCTGATGGTGGGGGCACTTCCAGAGTAGGTCTTTCAACCTATCCCAGGTCTCATAAAATTGTTCTCCCTCATTCTGAGAGAAACCGGTGATAGCCTTTTGAAACTGGTTCGTCTCACCAATTGGAAAGTATTTCTTGAGAAACTCTCTCTGCATCTGTTCTCAAGCGATAATCTGAATTGTGTCTAAAGCCTTCAACTAGTGTTTGGTTTTATCCTTGAAGGAGAATGGGAACAAGGTCAACCTCAATGTGTCATCCCAAAATTATTGATCTGCACCGTAGAGCAGATCTCGAGAAACTCATCAAGATGATGGTAGGGGTCCTCGTTACTAAGACCGTAAAAGGAAGGTAGCATTTGGATAATAATGGCCTTTATCTCGAACGGGTTCGCTCCTATAATGGGTCTAGCAATGCAGGAGGTGGATGTGTATTCAGTGGGAATGAAATATTCCTGGAGGGGACGGGTCAACTGTTGATCTTCTACCGTGGGGCCGGATCGACGGGCTCTTCTAATAATAGACTTGGGGTCCTATACTAGCTCAGCAAGCTCGAGATCAAGCGAGCATCACCCTTGCATACACCTGAGGGTAGACTGGTGTAGCAACCATTCTAAAGAAAGGTATTCTATCTAAACCTAGCGTGCACACATGATCAACCACACAAATCATGAAGCAGGCAAAAATAAGAAATAAATAAAGCAAGAAACACGTACCACGCACTTGCACCCAATCCGATATTTTGTGAAAACCAAACTATGTGCATGGTACCAATCATGTACAGTCACCTGCTAAAAGGGTAACCTACTGGGTGAGCCGTGCAGAAAAAGTAAACTGGTCTCTAGGACTCGCAAGCAACTTGGTTCTACAAATTCTAATTATAAAAATAAACTAACAATCCTAATTAATGAAAAAGAAAATAAACTAGCAATCCTAAATAAATAACAGAAAGAAAACTAACAATCCTAAATAAAACGAGAACACACAAGAGGCCATAAAGTGAATACTCGTTTCAATCACCGTTCCTCGGTAACAGCACCAAAAATTTGGTGTAAGTTTTATAAAATGATATTTTAAAAAGATATTTTTGATAAAAATGATTTTGTGCAAGCCAGACACCAAGTACTAAAAACTGGCTCACACTAGGGTAAGATCTGAGTCAAACTCAAGGAACGAGAGAAGAAACTTTGTATTCCACAGAATGACAAGCTTTATTGCCTTTAAAATAAAAATAAATATAAATAACTAACTATTACAATGAGTTACCCTCTTGCAGAGGGCTCCAAAAGAATAATAAATGGCTTTATACAAACCCAAATTAATGAATTAAATAAACCTAATCTAAAAGTAAAGAAAATGAGGTCTTCAGTTGCTTGAGCTTTAGTCTCTTTAATCTTCACTGCTTCCCTTTGAATGCTTTAGTTAAACTAGCAAGCTTATAAAAACTACTAGTATTTGATTTGTAGGCTCCTTTACCCTTTTCTCTTTTGATGAAACATTCCTTGAGGGGACCTTTTTGGGCCCTCTGAGGGCTCTTTTGAAGGCTCGAGGGGACCTTTTTGGGGACCTTAGAGGGCTCTTCATGGGTATGTTTGAGAGCCTACCGTATGTCCAACCGCTTTTCTGCAAAACAAAAACACAAACCGAGCAGAACAATGCAAAGAAACAGTACCAAAATTTAATATTTCAAGCAAGAAAAGCAAGAAACTAATCTAACAAACTATAACAAGCAAACTAACTAAATAACACTAAAGAAACTAACTAATGTAACAAACTACTAACAAATTATGAAACTAATTACTAACTTAATAACAACTATGAATCAATTTAACTAGATTGAAAATAAACTAAATAAACTATTAAACAAACTCATTAACAAATTATGTAACAAACTAACTAATTAGCTAAAGGACAACTAGCTAAATAACAAAAGTAAATAACAAACTAACAACTAATAAATAACAACTATGATGTACAACAATGATAAACTAACTAATAAATAAATCAAGAAACAATAAAATAAAGAACTAACTTAGAAAGTAATAAAAAAAACAAGAAAGGCCACTAACTGAATTTCAAGATTTGACTAATCAATTAACTAACAAAAATAATTATGTTGTACTGAATAGCTAACTTAACAAGATCCAAACAATAATAATAATAATTAACTATATCTAATCTATCTAAGTAAATACAACAACAACAACAACAACTACGCCTTCATCCCAAAACAATTGGGGTCAGCGATATGAACCAAAAAAGAAATTCATTTTGGGTCTTCCACATGAATCCTTTTCCTCCAATCATTTCTATCCAACGCCATGTCCTCGGTGAGGTTCAAAGCATTCATATCCTTTCCTATCATCTCCATCCAAGTCTTCCTAGGCCTACCCCGACCTCTTTTAACTAATATATTTTCCCATTTCTCCAACCTTCTAACTGGAGCATCATTAGGCCTTCGCCGAATATGTCCAAACCACCGTAAACGATTCTCTCGCATCTTATTTTCAATGGGTGCAACACCTACCTTCTTACGTATCTCTTCGTTCCGAATCTTATCTTTTATTGTATTTCCACACATCCATCTAAGCATCCGCATCTCAGCTACACTCATTTTTTGAATATGATGTCTCTTGGCAGCCCAACATTCCGTACCATATAGTAAAGCGGGTCTAATAGTCGTCCTATAAAACTTTCCCTTCAACCGCAATGGCATTCTACGATCGCACAGCACTCCAGTAGCACTTTTCCATTTCATCCACCCAACCTTTATCCTATGATTTACATCTCCATCAATTTCTCCATACTTTTGAATGATGGATCCCAAATATTTGAAATAATCATTCACCGGTATATCTTGCTCACCAAGCTTCACTACACTCCCATCACTACTTCATTGCTTACTAAACCGACATTCCATATATTCAGTCTTACTCTTACTCAACTTAAAACCTCTAGCTTCCAATGAATGAATTAAAGTAAATGAATGAATTAAATAACAAAACAAGGATCGACTAAGAAATTTTATTTCTATTCTAACGATTTTCAAGACAAAAATTAAAAGCTAAACTAACTATTCAACGTGAATCTAATGAACTAACTAACTATTCAATTAAAACTAATATTAACCTACATCTAATCACATTTTTAACAAAAAAATATTAGTAACTACACTAATTCAAGAAAACCCAATAATTGAAAGAAAGAACAAATCGGCTAAATAATTTTAATCTAAGTTAATTCTTAATTAATCTAATGACCTAAAACTAACTACCAGACTACTCTAATTACTGTAGAAATAAAAATTAACGTGAATTTAAATTAACTAAAAAGAAAAAATCATAACTATCTAAATCGGTTAGCAATAATCTAATTAAATACAAATGATAATTACTCTAAAATAACTATTATCTAAACTAATTACTAAAATTAAATTTTTGGAAATCAAATTAACTTTAACTATTGATAAAGATAGCAAATTAAACTATCATATTTATTGAAAATAAAAATTAATTATAATATCTAATTATTCTACTGATTAATCTAATTTAATCTAATAATTGAATAAAACTAAATAAAGCAATTACCTAATATCAAGAACATAAATTAAACACTAACCAAACTATTCTAATATTGAAAATAAATAAAAAATATTTAGATCTAATTGACAAAAATTAAAAAGATTATAAAAACCCTAAATCAACTAATTTATTCTAATCCAAATAATTAATATAATAAATACTTAAAATAATGAACCTATTCTAAATTAATTCTACACTAAATCTGAACCTAAACTATCTTAAAATCATGAAAATCATAAAAAAAAACTACTTTAAATCTAACGATCTATGTTAGTTTTCATGCGATGACATGACAAAAACTAAACAAAGCTATATGTGATGCGAGTTATACGATCTATATTTTTTTTTTTTTTGCAATGAATAAAAGCAAGCAATCTAAACTAAATGCAACAACTATACAAAGATTAAACTATGCTATATGTCATTTTGAAATATGATGCATGTATTCTATGGGATAAATAAAAACTAAATAATAATAATTTATGGAGAGACGGGAGCGAAGAAGCAAACCTCATGATTCACCTCCGATAGAGGGGTTGAGAAGAAGAAATGGTCTTTCCTTTGGGATGCACGTGCCTCTGACGACGGGGACAATAATAATTGTCCTCAGAAGAGATTAGAAGCAAGAAGAGAATGAGGGAGAAAAAGGAAGAGCAAAAATGGAGAACCGGTTGGAAACGAGAGGGAGGAGGAAGATAAGAGAGGAAGGAAGGAGCGCATGTTTTTTCTCAAGAACGAGACACCCCCATGGCTGAAAAATACTATTTATATTGAAAACATTAGGTCAAAACTAAAATTTCTAAAAAGTCTAACTAGATTTCAAAAAAATTAAAAACTTCTCTCCTCTAAAAATGTGTTTCATAAAAACAACTTCTAAACCAACTGGAATATTAAATAACAATTTCTAAACCAATTAAACTACCAATTAAAAAGTCTTAAACTAATCAAAACATTGAAAAATGCAGGGAAAGGTTTAAAAATATGATTTTATCTTTATTTTGAATTTCAAAGCAGTTTCTCAAAAATACTAATAAGAATGAGTTTTTAATATAATTTTTTGTTGGATCATATATAAAAATATATGTATAAGATGCAAAATATATGCATGATCACTCACGAGTTTATCAATAGATGGCGGTGCATAGCCAACTTAATAAAGAAACTAATCTCTGTCTTTCATACCCTGGTCATAGTTATGGATAACTTCTCTTAACCTCTAAAGAGCTTAATCAGAATGGCTTAGGTTGAAACCTATGCTGAACTCATCAAGAAGGCTACCATATTTGAGGTAGGCATTAGAAGATAATTGTATGATGGGTTTTTTAAGCATAACAATGACAACAACGTCTAGAAAAAGTCAGACTCGTCGAAAGGACATGACAATATTGTTTGAACCTCAAGACAAGGCCACAAGAAGTAGGAAAGTCAGACTCATCCAAAGGATAGGTCAATGTTGTCCAAACCTCAGGACAAGGCCACCAGAAGCACGACAACCAGGGTCATAAGGCAGGCAACTAGAGAACTTCTCCAAAGAAAGCAAACTCAAATAAAAATGAGTATGGTGGAAACCCAAAATGTACCATAGAATAGAGGTTCACAAAGTTTAAATAAGCCCGATCACAAGTCTTAGATCTTCTGTTATAAGATGGCCTAGTGAAGTTGTCGAAAGTCTCAGACCCAACACAGATGAAGGGTGAAGATCTATCTAAATATTGTCGATATCATAGGACAACAGACCATGATACTAAAGAATATGTTATCCTCGGGCACATCATACAAGACAACATTGAGAGTGGTGAATTGCTTATTGATAAAGAGCAATAGAATCAGGATAACAATGACATAGTCATCTTTAAAGAGTTGTTCCCCAATCACAACATAGAAGAGGAGGTTCAAGCTTGTGAACAAAAGGCAAATTGACTTCCAAAAAAGGCTATTGGGCAAAGACCATCTGCCAACTTAGTGATATACATTCTCTGAACCCTCACATGTAATGTCAATTCTTACCAACTACCTGTGGCTCTACAAATATGTTACCATGGAGAGATGAGGGTGGAAGGGAGACAGATATCATGAGAGAGCCAAGAAATGTCAAGAGAAGTCCCTTAGATTAGTGTTGTAGACCCTAAGAATTTTTGATATTTTTGTGAGAACATTATTTATTAAAAAGGGACGGGCTTCTTTTCTCATAGTGTTATAACTAATGATGAATAAAAATAAAGTGAATCAAATAGGATTTGATCCTTGACATTGCTCGAAAGATTTCCATTGACGAACATACGAAGAAAATCGAGAACTAAAATTCGAGCGGGATACCCCAGTTTATTTGTTTAGTTCTCGTAACGAATTTCGTGGATGAAATTTTTTTTAAAAGGGAAAGAATATAAAACCTAAATTTTTTTGACAATTATTGAAATAAATAAAAGTAAAAAATTTCTTCATAATAAATATGATAATATGAGATTATTTTGAATGAATTGGATCCAAATGGATCTTGGATCTGAATGGGGTCATATTGAATCCAATATATGGATCTTGGATAGATCCGAAACCCAGTTGGGATTTTGATTGGATTTTTAATAGATCCAAAATATTATGTGATCCAACCAAGATCCGAAATATAGTTGAAGATTTGATTGGATTTGAGAAGATTCAAAGTATTAGGTGATCACAACCCAAATTTGAGATCTGTTAGAAAATCCATATGCATATAAATAAATTAATGTAGACATAAGTTACAATGGACAGATAAGTAGTGTTGTGGAGAGGTTTGTTGCTTCTTTGAGAGATAACCTGAGTTCAAATCCCACCACACATGGTTTTTGTATGTGCTACATTTCCTTTTTGACAAAATTTTAACTCCTATATGCATATAAATCAATTAATATAGACATAAATTTCAATGAAAGGAGCAGTAGTGTTGTGGAGAGGTTTGTTGCTTCTTTGGGAAGTGACGTGAGTTTAAATCCCACCACACACATAACTTTGGTAAGAAGGTGCTACATTCATTTTTGACAAAAAGGCTATAATACCTACATGTATATAAATAAATTAATGAAGACTTAATTTACAATGAAAAGAACAATAGTGTTGTAGAGAGGTTTGTTACCTCTTTGGGGAGTGACCTGAGTTCAAATCCCCTTACACACACACAGGTTTTTGTTGTGGTGCACTATAATTACTTTTTGTCAAAAATCTAGATTAAATTATAAGACTACACATGTTTATTTTTGAAAGATAAGGACTAATCGAGAATTCAAAATTGAGAAACATAATTAGGAGTTTGTAATTCAAAAACCTTGGTTTTAAAAACATGAAGAAAATTCTTCATTTAGCATACATTTTCCCTATAGTTTTTAATATAGAACTTCAAAAGAATGAAAAGGTTGAAAATTCAATTTAGGAAGCAAAATTTCCCTTCTTCCACTTTCACAATTTTCTGGATAGAGTTAAGGTTGCTTTGTGTACATAACTAGAAGAAAAAGAAAGATTTAAAATAGTAATGAAAAAACAAAATGAGGAAAGGATTAATGGACTGGGTGCTACAGACTGGACTGTAGCTCATGCCATCCCAATGAGGTCAGCAACAGCCCAATTTGGATTTCAAAAAAAAATTACTCCAAAATGTTCGAGTTAAATAATTGAGGTGTTACGACTTTGGTATAAGAGCAAGATAAATATGTAAATTCATGGCTCTTTCAGTGACTTGCAATCGCTCTGTAAGTATGTTTTGACATAACTCTTTAAATTGTACGTTGTACTATTGTATAATTGTGTAAATGAGAACCTAGAAAATTTCTAGGGACAACACATAATTGACATCACAATGAGATCCAAGTCAACTTATATTGATTTTCATCGAAAAGTTAATATGGGCAGCTAGATGTAAAGATGTACGGTGATGTGCACACTCAAGCTGGATAGAGAGCTTATGTAGCACGAGAGCATGTTGTGGATACTGTGAATCCAAACTTGTTTTTTGTGATGAGAACGTATATAAATATATATATATATATATATATATATATATATATATATATATATATATAATAAATTACTTCTGAGTTGCCCCTGGTGGTAGTCGACACCTAGGAGGGCTGTCGTGGGGGACAACATAATATGAAAACTTTATGGTATTATTTTTTTTCAAGAACCCAATATGAGGGTTCATGTTCTCAACCATGGTCATAGGGGACCTTGGTATGCGAAGAAAGGGTTGGCTAGGGTGGCGATTCCTGATGATGCCAACAATGCCGTTAGAGTGGTGATTATCCAACAATGTCATTGGGGTGGTGATTCTCTAATGATGATATTGGAGTGGTGATTCTCCAACGATGTCGTTAGGGTAGTGATTCTCTAACGATGTCATTAGGGTGGTGATTCTCTAATGATGATATTTGAGTGATGATTCTCCAACAATGGCGTTAGGGTGATGATTCTCTTACGATGCCATTAGGGTGGTGATTCTCTAATAATGATATTGGAGCGATGATTCTCCAACAAAGTTGTTAGAGTGGTGATTTTCTAACGAAGTCATTAGGGTGGTGATTCTATAATAATGTTAATGGAGTGGTGATTCTTCAATGTTGTCGTTAGGGTGGTGATTCTTTAATGATGTCATTAGGGTGGTGATTCTCTAATAATGTTGTTGGAGTAGTAATTCTCCAATGATGCCATTAGGGTGTTGATTCTCTAATGATGTCATTAGGGTGGTGATTCTCTAATGATAATATCAGAGTGGTGATTCTTCGAATTATATCGTTAGAGTGGTGATTCTCTAATGATGTTCGTCTAGAGTAGTGATTTTCTGACGGTAGCGACCTTGGGTGGTGATGCCCAATGTTTCAACCGAGGGTGGTGATGCCTGAGGTCGGCCAAAGAATATATATTGAGATGTTGCACATATAAATTTTATTGTGACACTGTTTAAATTATGCATTATGCAATCAATAACTTTGAAATATTGCTAGGGATATCACTTAGCAGGCATGACTATGAAACCATTATGATATTTTTGTCCAGGTAGATGGCGTGGGAGACTAGGTGTAATGTTATCATGGACATGGTAAACAACCTTGCTGAGGTTGTGCAATAGTAGATGGTTGCGATGTAGTAGATGGGTGCGAACCTCCAACAGGTTATCCAAGAGAGGCATAACAAAAGTGTAGTCACCTACAAGTGTTTTATGGAAATGACCCTCCTGCTTTTAAGGGTAAGATAGACCCTAAAGCTATCTAGTCATGGATACGCGAGTTAGAGCATATTTTTCACGTTCTAAATGTTTTGGAGGAGCTAAAGGTGAACTTTAGTACCTATCGTCTAAAGGACCATGCTCAGAAGTGGAGGAATGCAATCTTTGCGGTTAGGTTCTAGAATAAGAATATTACTTGGGACAAGTTTGTGGAGGTTTTTAACTTTGCATATTTTTCTAAGCATGAACGAAGTAAGAAGATGCAAGAATTTTTAGACCTACAACAAGGGGAAACAACCCTAGCGAACTACATCACTAAGTTTTGGTGTTTGAAGCGTTATTGCCCAAATGTATACATCATGGAAGAGGATCGGACAATGAAGTTCGCTTGGGGGTTGAAGTAAACTCTGAGGACCAAGGTGTTCACTCAAGGGCCAAAATCACTCGATGAGGCCATCGCAGTAGCGACTCTGTTGGAAGAAGACTGTGTCGAAGCGTAGAAGTCCCAGTGGAATAAACCTGAGCAACATATCAGGGTTCATGTGAGTACTAATGAGAAGAATCCTAGTGGAAGAGAGTTAAAAACACCTGCTAAAAAGCAAAAGTTGCAAGAAGGCTACCAGAACCGCCAGCAACAAAGGCAATCGCAACAACCAAATGTTCAACAAATGTGTCGACGATACAATGAGGATTATCCCTTCAGAGTTTGCTTTCTCTATACTAGCAAGTGTTTCAAATGTGGGCAACCAAGACATATTGCTAAGTTTTATCTGAAGAAGAGTACTGGAGATTTAGTTTAAGTTGACTAGACTCCATTGAAAGAGAAGATACTGAGTTTATTTATTTAGTCATTGTATTGACATTTGAGGACAAAATTCTTTTAAGGAGAAAGGATGTAAACTCCAAGAATTTTTGATATTTTTGTGAGAACATTATTTATTAAAAAGGGATGAACTTATTTTCTCGTAGTGTTATAACTAATGATGAATAAAAATATAGTGAATAAAATAGGATTTGACCCTTGACATTGCTCAAAAGATTTTCATTAAAGAACATATGAGAGAAACCGGAAACTGGAATTTGGGAAGAGTACCTCGGTTTATTTGTTTAGTCCTTATAATGAATTTTGAGGATGAAATTTCTTTTAAAGAGAAAAGGATGTAAAACCTAATTTTTTTATAATTATTGAAATAAATAAAAGTAATTTTTTTTCAGAATAAATATGATAATATGAGATTATTTTGAATGAATTGGATCCACATAGATCTTGGATTCGAATGGATCATATTGAATCCAATATGTAGATTTGGATATGACAAGTGAATTTGAAACTTAGATAAATCTGAAACCCAGTTGGGATTTTGATTAGATTTTTAATAGATCCAAAATATTGTGTGATCCAACCAAGTTCCGAAATCCAGTTGGAGATTTGATTGAATGTAAGAAGATCCAAACTATTATTTTATCCCAACCCAAATCCGAGATCCGTTAGAAAACCCATATGCATATAAATAAATTAATGTAGACATAAGTTAAAACAAAAAGAGAAGTAGTGTTGAGGAGAAGTTCGTTGCATTTTTAGGAGATGACGTGAGTTCAAATCCCACCACACACGGTTTTTGTAAGTATGTGTTACGTTTCTTTTATGACAAAATTGTAACTCCTATATGCATACAAATAAATAATATAGACATAAATTTCAACGAAAAGAGCAATAGAGTTATGGAGAGGTTCTTTTCCTCTTTGGGAGGTGACATGAGTTCAAATCCCACCACACACATATGACTTTGGTATGAAGGCTATAACACCTATATGTATATAAATAAATTAACAAAAACACAATTTGCAATGAAAAGAACAATAGTATTGTGGAGAGGTTTGTTGCCTCTTTGGGGAGTGACCTAAGTTCAAACCCATGTGTGTGTAGGGATTTGAACTCAGGTCACTCCCCAAAGAGGCAACAAACCTCTCCACAACACTATTGTTCTTTTCTTTGCAAATTGAGTTTTTGTTAATTTATATATATATATATATATATATATATATATATATATATATATATATAGGTGTTATAGCCTTTCTGTTAAAAAGGATTGTAGTGCCTTCTTACTAAAGTTGTGTGTGTGATGGTATTTGAACTCATGTCACCTCCCAAAAGACAAACGAACCACTCCACAACACTACTATTCTTTTCATTAAAATTTATGTCTATATTAATTTATTTGTGTGCATATAGGAGTTAAAATTTTGTCAAAAAGGAAACATAGCACATACTTATAAAAACTGTGTGTAGTGGGATTTGAACTCATATCATCTCCCAAAGAGGCAACGAACCATTGTACAACTCTACTTCTCATTTCATTGTAACTTATGTCTACATTAATTTATTTATATGCATATGGGTTTTCTAACAGATCTTGAATTCGGGTTGGGATCACCTAATACTTTGGATCTTCTCAAATCCAATCAAATCCCCAACTGGATTTTAGATCTTGGTTGGATCACACAATATTTTGGATCTATTAAAAATCCAATTGAGGATTTGATTGGATTTGAGATGATCCAAAGTATTAGGTGATCCCTACCCAAATTCGTGATCCGTTAGAAAACCCATATGCATATAAATAAATTAATGTATATATAAGTTAAAATGAAAAGAGAAGCAGTATTGTGAAGAACTTCGTTGCCTCTTTGTGAGATGATGTGAGTTCAAATCCCACCACACACGGTTTTTGTAAGTATGTGCTATGTTTTCTTTTTGAATTTTTTTTAACTCATATATGCCTACAAATAAATTAATATCGACATAAATTTCAACAAAAAGAGCAGTAGTGTTATAGAGAGAGTTGTTGCCTCTTTGGGAGGTGAACTGAGTTCAAATCCCACCACACATATATACGACTTTGGTAAGAAAGCGCTACATTCTTTTTTGACAAAAAGCTATAACACCTATATGTATATAAATAAATTAATGAAAACTCAATTTGCAACGAAAAAAACAATAGTATTGTGAAGAGATTTGTTGCCTTTTTGGGACGGGACCTAAGTTCAAATCCCCCCACATACTTACAAAACCGTGTGTGGTGAGATTTGAACTCATGTCATCACTTAAAGGGGCAACGAACCTCTCTACAACACTACTTCTCTTATTGTTGTAACTTATGTCTACATTAATTTATTTATATGTATATGGGTTTTCTAACGGATCTCGAATTTGGGTTGGGATCACCTAATACTTTGGATGTTCTCAAATCCAATTAAATCCTCAATTGGATTTCGGATCTTGGTTGGATCACACAATATTTTGGATCTATAAAAATCCAATCAAAATTCTAACTGGGTTTCAAATCTATTCAAGATCCAAATTCATTTGTCATATTCAAATCCACATTGGATTCTATATAACCCCATTCGGATCCAAGATCCATTTGGATCTAATTCATTAAAAATAATCTCATATTATCATATTTATTCTGGAAAAAATTTTACTTTTATTTATTTCAATAATTATCGTTTTTTTTAGGTTTTACAAGTGTGATCCGTCTGAACTCTCCGAACAATAATTACACCATAGTTCCTCCCTCAATATCTGATAACAAAGACACAATTATAGAAAAAGACTATTACTCTATACTTTCTCTTAAGAACAAAATATTTAGAATGTGTTGTGAGTCAGGTCATACGTTCAAGGAAGACCTACCAGCTGGAAGCCCTGGGGAGACCATTGCCCTTAATGCCTCACCAAATCACCTCTTATCTCAAGTTCAGTAAGGAAACACATGAGAAATCCAAAAAAGTAGAAAAAAGAAAGTATAACATTGAAACCCACCTAGGCAACCAACTCTCTAGGAAAAGGGTTGGGTGTTGAATACCTTCGATGCTAATTTGCTTCATAGGTTGCCCCCTTGAAGAGCCTTTTTCTTTTAGCTCGATAGAAAAAAACATTGAAAAAGTGCAAAAAAATGCCAAAAAAGGTACAAAAATCATTTATGCATTTAGGTTAATACCTACTTCGAGTCCATGGTGAGGTGATTAGTTTCAATAATGAAACTTAAGATAGAGGTTGGAATAGAAAAACATAAGCTAGGAAAAAGTCAATACCTAAACTTGGACCTATGGCAAACTCCGATCATATGGCCTTTTGGAGGTAGAGGTTGGATAGATAGTGACATCTTTCTTAGACCGAGAAACCATAAGACCCAGGATTTTCAGGTCTTAGGTTAAAGAATGACAAAAGTGAAGAATAAACCCCTTCCGAGCTAGAAATAAATATCCCAAGAAACTTACTTAGGGGCAATAAGTGTACTTGAATGCATTATCATCGAGCACTAGCCATTCAAAGTTCAAACCTTAGTGGAGTCTGTTAGACTCAACAAGAGTGCTTTGAGACTTAATCTCATGTCCCTATAATTAGTCACTTGAAACCAAGACAAAATTATATAATACGTACTTGAAACTGATCAAGACTTGAACCATCTTGGGCCCAACACCCAAACCAATCCTAATCCAATCTTAATGTATACAGATTATGAGAAATTTAAATATAATTATAATGAATAGAAATATAATAATCATTAATCCAATATGCTTCTTTTATGATAACAATTTTTTTTTAAATTCTAAAAGGTTAAAAATCCTAATAAAACTTGCATAAAAACCAACTCACTCGTTTATACTCGACCTAATTTACACACGAACCGATTAATCCATACAAGTCTACAATCTTAATACTATCTAGACCCAACCTGTAAAACCCAAGATTTTTTCTTGATATTTAAAATAAATAAATGATAAATTATTGGTGAATTCATGATTATAATCGTGAATTCTTGATTTTCTTGATTTTCTTGATTTTAATTAATTATGACTTTTTGTAAAGATTATTTCAAGAATAATAAAAAAATC
This sequence comes from Nuphar pumila, assembly GCF_984573655.1. Classification (NCBI taxonomy): domain Eukaryota; kingdom Viridiplantae; phylum Streptophyta; class Magnoliopsida; order Nymphaeales; family Nymphaeaceae; genus Nuphar; species Nuphar pumila. The sequence continues at coordinate 39,291,565 of NC_143251.1, forward strand.
TAAAATATGTAGACTAAAAAAGAAAGTGAATTATTTATATATTTTTATATTATGAATTCTGGATTTAGATCTAATCTCATTGGATTAGACCAATAGTATCAGATGTTATTATTGTTTTGAGAGAATTTTTGGCTGATCAGTGACTCACTTATTAAATCGGAGTTGACCTTAATGTTCTTCATTTTGAATGCATCAAAATCAACTATCTACATGCCCAAATTGGTGTTGATTTGAGTATTTTATTATCAACCAAAATTTGTTCCTTATTATAAATAAAAAATTAACATTTTTTGATATCGACTAAATTTTATTATCAATTTGTATGCTTACAATTAAATGTAAGAGTACCACGATGATCTATGTTTCGAGGGCTATCAAATCGACTATTTAAACGTCAAATTCTGATGAGTCTTTGGGTCTGTAGGCCTTCCGAAAGGTTACCATGTCAGTAGAGCTCAAGCCAAGGTAAAAGGTCTCTACTTTTCTTTTTTTAGCTTAAGTAATTTCAAATTTTAATTAATTAGATTTTATAAATTATTTTTTAATTTTATTAATAAAAAAATTAATAAATATTAACTTCTTATATTAAGGATGGGACTCTTGTCTAAGCCCATCTATAAATAAAGACTCTCATGAGAAGGATTAATAATGTTAATTCTCTCTCTTTCTTTCTCTCTTCTTTTTTTTTGTTTGTTTTGGGTTTTCTCTCTCCTTCAAAATATGTAGGAGCCTTAGAGAACCCTTGTGCAACCATTAAACACGCACTTAATTGTTGGGTGGTGGTGGAATAGGAGTAAGATCATTTGTTTATGTGTTCTAACCGTAAAAATTGATCGTAGACAGGTAAGATTTATGTAGCCAATGTTTTGTATGCACTCAGAGCATGTATGTTTTGATTATTTGGATTTCTAGCAACATTTAATATATTCTTGATCTGTTCTTTACATTTTCATAGTTAAAGAATCCATTTCTTGGATCGAAAACCCCAAATAATGAGTTTTTTCTAAAAATGATTTTGAGAAACATGTGAAATTAGGGTTTTGTTATTATTTCGTATTAGATCTAATTATAATATGATTCTTTATGATATTATTCATGTATTAACCTGCATTAAATTAGATTAAATAAAAAATAATCAGATTCTAAAGGTTTTGTAATCTTAAAAAGGGCTTTTACAAAATCAGTTTTTTGATAAATCTAAAGCTATGATGTCTGATAAATTTTTTCTGACTAATTTCAGAAAAAAATCGATAACTCTATGAATATCGATCCAAAAAATCTAATTAAAATTACTACGATCATCTACACATCTTGATCTTGAATTTAAAATATTGTTTCGCTCATTTTAAATCTGTATTGATGCAGATAGGCCCATTTTAACAGAACCCTAAATTTTTTGCTCTACTTACAGGATGATTTCAACCCATCTTTGATAAACATAATAAAAGTTAATAAAAAATGACTCCAAATATTTTATAAAAATTTTGGGCGAATCTTAATACCTAATATTAGATTGTATAAAAAGGGTTTTATAAAAAAACATTTCAAAAAAAATTCAAAAAATACATTAATCTGATTAAAAATCTTGCAAATTACAGATTCTGGATCGAAACTCTATCTGAATAGGGTTTTGTAAACATTTTTTAGTTATTTGTGTGTTTATTATTTTTGCAAACGATTTCTCGCATTGTATTCTTGACATGCACACGTAATTACAATAAAATATCATGATTTTATCTGCATTTTGCTAGTCTTGATAGATTTTATAAAATCAGGTTACTAGAGATCTGAATTTGTCCCTAAAACTTATACTTGTTTTTAATTAGCAACGTGTTAGAGACTTATGATTTTAAAATATTTTTGACATGTATTGAATATTATAAGTGACTATATATCATATTGTACTAAGATTAATGAGTTAGACATATGATAAGATCTGATTGTGATGTTTATGTATAATACATGACTTTTTTTGCATTGTCCTATAAATATATTATCTTAATTGATTCTAAAGGCATACTTAAATGAGATATAAATTATTTGGATTCATATGTCTTGTTTGTTTGAGAAATATGTATATATAATATACACTGAGATGGTCAATAAGATTTTGATGTACCTTTCTTATGCAATTATATCTAAAATGATATATTGATTTATGTGGTGAAATAATGTATATATGACTTTTATCTTATATGCATAACTCGAACAACGTAAGAATTACGTATGTTGAGGTTTAGTTGCTTCGTATTATGAAATATGCATGTTCATGTATGCATGCATATAACTCGTATTTTATTTATGTATGCTTCGATGTTCAATTTAGGAAAAGTACAATGTTCCTTGTGATGATGATTGATGTGTGGGATGATATGCTTCTGTATGATATGATTTAAATGCCACGTGATATGAAATTATGAATGCATGTAATAAATGTTTAAGTTCAATAATAAACTACGGTTTATGAAAACTTATTTGGTTAAATATGTGATTTTATGATTTTAGTATCATATAAAGTGATGTATGATGTGATGCATATTGATTGTATACATGCTTGTGCTCGTGTTGGTGGCTATAGACCCTAAGAGTGGTCAATTATATTAATGCATATATGACAATGGTTTTCACTGGATATGGTACCCATTGAGAAACTGTTTCCAAAATATTCTCTGTGAGGGTGTGTTTGACCAGATCAAGTAATACACTAGAGCGGTAAGTCCTTGTGAGGTAGTGCATTATCCAAGAGCGGGTAGCCTGCGAAGACGGTATATTCCTGTGAGGAAGTGCATTGTCTAAGACCAGACAGACCATCCGTCTAGAGCAGTAACTCCTTGTGAAGACGTACATTTCCCAAACCAGATGATCCAACATGGATCTTGTAAATCTTTATTGTAAATAAATGAAATATTATGATAAATGGTGATGATCTTTCGAGCTGATTGAAATAACTAGTTGTGAATCTATAAATTTCACTTTTCTATTGTAGCATGATTATATGTTGAACTCAGATATGATAATCAGATCATTATTGATTTTAGATCTTGACATGAGGTTATGATTGTGATGCTTATATTAGCATATAGGTGAATGACACATTACACCTACAAATGACTAGGTTGACTCATTAGGTGAATGTCACATCACACTTACAATTGACTAGGTTGACTTATTAGGTGAATGACGCATCACGCTTACATAGTTTTGTTGCAAATGATTGCATTATGATTGTCTAATTCAAATATATCACACTTATGTATCATGATTTAAATGCCACTGATTTACTTAAAAAGTATGTGCATGTGTTTCACGCTTGAATGACCAAATATGATTTAACCTATTGTTTATAAGAATTATGAATGCATATAAAAATGACACAATGATTTGAATGTATGAGTGCAGAAATGAGTGATCATGATCATTGTTGTGACGCTGGTGTCACGCTCTCGAGTAGAGTACTCTCAGAGCAGCCATTTTCTCTCACGATTTTGGACTCCGTCCTTGGGAGATACGACTCAGAGGGCTGCTCGAGCATAATAAAATACGTATCATAATAAACACCTGAGCTAGTCAACATATTTCGGGTTGGTCTACGTCATACTCAGGTAGACCGAGAAATTCAAGATGAAACATAAATTACTTGCTTACATTATTTTATTGCACTTTGCTTTACTTTATTTTATATTACTGCAAATTATTCTTGTTACTGAAAGTTGGTGAATTCATGCTCATTGATATGTGTCTTGTTATCATCTAGAGTTTGTTGTTAGCATATTTAAGATTGTTATTCCATATTTGCCTTGTTGATAGTTGATGCAAAATTATAAGATACATATATCATGCAAGCTTTATGTGTTGTACATTGCATTAGCTGTGTGATTTTTACTGGAACTTTTTAAAGTCTCATTATTTCAAAATAAAATATTTTTCAGGAGACATGTGAAGGCCAGAACGAGTGTAGGAAGCTGGAGGGAGTTGCACACACTGATGTTTTCAATGATCCCAAGAGCTTCTTATTTCATTTGAATTTTAATACTTTTTGAATTGTTAAAAGACCATTTAATTGGATATTTGATTATTAGTTTAATTCTGAATTTCAGTTACTTTGTGCATAGTTAATATTTATTCGAATATGTGATGATAGTAGTCTCTTAATGTAATATGTCTGGAGATTTAACCAAGAAACCAGTTTATAAAATTGATTTCAAAAATCAATATTTTTCTACTGTGTTTACTCACTTAATAATAATATAATGATTTTATCATTTGGATGCTTTAACTTCAAACCTTATTCTACGGAGCTATTAAACATCGGTGCATGCACAGGCTGACTCTCTAGTGCTTGATTCGATTAAGGCAAAGCCAATGATGAAAAACTTGATATATTAATAAATTCTTTTATGTAATGGTTCAATCAGATTCGTTAATGGATGGTTCCGTACTAGATCTAGTACTAGAAGGTTAAGACAAACTTGCACTCAAGCGGTCGTCTAGTACTTGGTACAGTTGGAACATGTCCGTTGATGAGATCGTTGCATTATTACATTTAAAAAATAATAATAATAAAAAAAAAGAATAGATTCAACCTTTAAAAAAAATTCTTATATTTTTTGTTTGAAATCGTTCGGGCCGTTACAGAACCCATATATGAATCAAATTAATACTTCACTCATTTGGAAGAGACCTTTTTTTACCTAAACCTCTTAGCCCACATGAGTACACAATTTTCAGTCATACCGAAATCTGTACCCAGACTCAAATAAAACTGGGCCGGGTTTGATTTAATAGACCCAATTAAAAAACATTTCTACCTAAAATCCAAACTATTTGGATCTGAAGTGATTTGAACCTGAACACAAACGAGTCTTCGATTTTAGATCAAATTAGATCGGATTTAGTGTTTAATTTTAGATCCAATTAAAAAACAAGACTAACAAAACCTAACCCAAACTCAAACTCAAACCAAACCTGAGTGGGTTACACCCCTTGCCTTAGGATCTCCAAAGAGATTCAGGGACATGAAGATCAAGAGGGGGACCCCACATCTTGATCCATAAAACTAACATGCAACCTTATTATAAAATAATTATAAAATTTTAATATAAAATTATAGAAGGAGAAATGAGTGGGAAGTGGCAAAAAGTTAGAAAAACCTTAAAGAAGCAGGAGGAAATCAATTTGAGAAATTAAGATGAAGCCAGCTTCCCACTAAAAAAGAAGGGAGTTTTTCATATTTAGGAAAGGAGTTTCCCAAAGCTTTTCCTCCTTTAATGTTAAGTGAGGAGTTTCTCACTTCTGAAGCCAGCTTCTCTAGTTAGTAAGAAGCTGCTGGCAAATACTATGATAGAATGGAGAGTGGGACTAGGAGGAGTTGAGTATCAGTCGACGCGAAACCGCATCGAATCGGGAAAGGTAAAACCGTTCCGATTCCAGCGGCTTATTTCAGACGTCCACGTCAGAGATTCTTAGGGTATTTTCGGTAATTTTGAAATTCGATCACCTATATGAGACTCGAGAGAGGACCCCCCACTCGCTCTTAGCTTTCGGAGTTCTCTCACCTCTGCTCTTTCTGAGAGAAGGGCTCGAGGAGAAAGGGCGCCTTTCTGCTTTTGGGTTTCAGAATTCTCGCCCCTCCCCTTCGTCGATCAATCGTCTCGTCCAGAGAGCCTTCCACCCCGTCGTTGTTTCTCTGACGGACTTCGTCGATCTGTCCCTCGATCGTAGTCATCAAGAATTCGTTCGCCTTCTCAGGTTTGGGGCTAATCTTTCCCGTTCGGTCCGGTTTGTGATTTCTACGGCATCATCGTCGTCGTAACCATCCGTTGAGATTTTTTCTTGATTTTTTAGTATTCGTCTGGCGGTTGCCTCTCTGAGCTAGGGTTTTTAGCCTGGCGATGATTTTGCGGTCGCTATCGATTTCGTTTAGTTTATCGGATTCTAGGGTTTTGAGTAGGACGGGTGCTAGGGCATCTTTGCGTTGGAGTCTCTCCTGGTGGACGAGAGAGTGCTTGCTTTGTGAAGGAGGCGAGGTTGATTTTGCCTGAACTGTGTATTGTTGTTGTTGTTTGTGGATGTTTCATGTTTAATTTTGTATAGTTATGGATGTGGAATTTTTGGACAAAGGAGGGAATAAGAGAACGTATCACCGGCTTGGGCCGACGGGCAAGACCCCGAAGATTTGCTATTATTGGCAGGAAGGTAGGTGCAACAGAAATCCTTGTAATTTTTTGCACGGGGATGTCACTGGTCGGATTGATAGGGTGGGCACCAACAATGGTGTTAATAACACGAAGCGGCCCAATCAGATGACGGATTTTCAGAATGGTGGTGGGGCTCTGGTTCAGAGAAGACCTTTAAATCCCAAGTGGGGAAGGGGTATGGGTGCAGGCAGTGGCGCCGGTGGTGGCAGTGCCACCGTGGATAACCATAGGAAGATTCAAGACAGAGTATGTACCTACTGGATAGCGGGACACTGCAAATATGGCAATGACTGCAAGTTTCTGCACTCTTCCTTTGTGGGCGAAGGGTTTGTGTTTGTGACTTTGCTCAGTGGGCATGAAAAGGTGTTCTATCTTGTACTTCTCATTGGATTTTGGGGCATTTGCATCTTGTTGTGAGATTGAAAAGGTTTTTGTAGCAGGCTGTGCGTGGGATTGCACTTCCTTCAGGTTCAGACAAACTCTATTCAGGCAGTGTAGATGAATCGGTTAGAGTTTGGGATTGCCAGTCTGGCCAGGTATTTAGAACAACCGAGGAATATTTTTTCTTTGCACTGTTTGATTATCGTGTTGGAGTTCTCAGCTGTTAGCAATTCATTATTCATGAGAATGTTATCATATCATTTTTTTATTTTGTTTCCTTTTTGGTTAGTGTGTTGGTGCTATAAAATTGCCTGGCGAAGTGGGGTGCATGATTAATGAAGGCCCGTGGCTTTTTGTTGGGATACCTAATTTTGTGAAGGTAAATGTCTTTTCTGGTCAAAGTGATGGAGAAGAAAGTTCTACTTTTTTGTTGGCAAATCTCAGATGCTCCTATTTCTTGTTTGTGGATTTAAGCAAATTAATTGTTTTCATATGTCACTTAATTTCATAAAGGAAGCACTTCTTATACAATGTTGCCATTGCAGGTGTGGAACACTCAAACTGCCACAGAGCTTACCCTTAACGGGCCAAACGGGCAGGTGCATGCCCTTGCTGTCGGTAATGAGTTGCTTTTGGCGGGTATACAGGTGATTAATTTGTAGAGAGCAAGAAGATGGCAACCTCGTAACTTGGCATTCTGAAGCATGATTGAGTTATTTGTTTAGCTTTATTCAATGTTTAGTTTGTTTGAATTTTCAGTAATTTGATACCTCGGCCTATTAGTTCTTTACTTGGATATAGAATAAGATTGTATATGTTTTGCATACTGCAGGATGGTAGCATATTGGCATGGAAATTTACTGGCAACTCTTTTGAGCCAGCTGCTTCTCTTTTAGGGCACATACTTTCTGTTGTTTCATTAGTTTTTGGTGCCAACAGACTCTTTTCTGGTTCTATGGACAAGACAATAAAGGTTAGTTGGATTTTAAATTTTCTACCTCTGGAGTAGCTTGGGTATTTTGTCTGCATTGTCAGGGATGGACATGTATATTTCTGTTTCCAATTTTTGGAGTGTGTACATTAGTCTGAGTATGAGTAGCTATTTTCAATTACTTGTGTGCATATTGAAATAAAGTCGGAAATGTTGTTGGTGTTTAAAAAAATCTACATCTGGATTCTGGACTTGTGAATTTGGACAAACTGGACTATTTCATATGGTCTTAGGATGTCACAGGGATAAACATTTTTTGCTGTGTCATAGGTGACATGACACGGTGGGGATGTGGTCAAATCCATGTCCAAATTGGTCAAAGTAAAGTGTCTTGTTTTTTTTTGTTTCCAAATCTCTGACATGGAAAGGCTCACTGTCATAAGCATCCTCTTTATCTCTTATTCTTCCTTCATTAATGGTGTGCTAAAGTAAGTCACTAATACACCTTTCCACCACACAACTCCCCTCCCTCCCAAAAGAGAAAAATGAAGAGTTAATACTGACTGAGACATGACTCTCTCTCTTCCCTTTTATTAAATGCAATGTGCACATGAATTCTCAGAATCTCAGATGATTGATTTTTATCCGTTTACCATGTGAACCACATGAATTTGTGGAAAATTGGATCTTGACCATTTATCACATCAATTCAAATGTTGTGAAAAGCGTTGAGGTCTATGTCACAGGGACTCGGCAAACTGGGTGCCGCACCCGTGTCGACGCGACGCGGGTGCACGTGCGGCACCCGGTGCGGTCAACCCGACCCTGGGTGCGTTGACCGCACCTAGGGTCATTTGTGTCCAATTTTTTTATTAAAAAAAAATTCTTCTGGGGGCGCTGCCCCCCAGAGCCCCCCCCCCCCCCCCCCCCCGGAGGCAAGGCACGCTTTTAACAACACTGGTTGTAGCCTTATGAGTGTGTGTTTGTGCATCCTCATATCCTGGCTTTTAAAAAAGTTTCAAATTAATGTCTCGTACTCATATCGAGTCCTAGTTCACATCTGTATCTTTAATAATGAATAGGTCTTAAGATGAAAGCTAATATCAGTTGGGATACCAATGCCATATTCATTCCTTCTTGTGGGTTGACATAAAGTAGTAGAGATTTTTTCTTTGGAGCAATCTCATTTTCATTTTCTGGATCTAGATTTTAGCAAGTTATTGAGCTGCTTTAGGGATACCATAGTACACAACTTGTCTTTGCAAGTCTAGAAAGAAATTGTATGATCACCTTTATTTACTGTAATCACTAAATAGTTGTGGCGTTCGGTTATGGAAGATTCTCAATCAAGTAATAATGATTATGCTGAATTATGGATTGTTAATTAATTATGCTGCATTATCAACCATGCAACTGTGATAGCTCTTGGTCAGAGTTGTCAGTGGATTGGATTCTCATCCTATATCCAACTGAATCTGACTCCAATTAGTCATATTGGGTAAAGCATTCCCAATGCCATTAATAATCAGATTCATATCCATTTGTGTTGTGGTTTTACATCCAAATCCAAATATGTTTAAAATCCAGATTTGGTTCTACGATTTTCCATCTGAACCTAAATCTGACTCCAAATCTGTCTAGCCGATATCCGATTGGGTTGGATTCAGTACAAGTTACACACAAACCAAATTCTATCTGTTTACATCCCTACTCTTGGTGCAAGACCTCTTCTGCAAAAGGTTTTCCTGTTGGAGCAGTTCTGATAAATTTCCTTAGAACTTGTTTGTTTCTTGGATAGGAAAGTGGAAACCTTTTTATATGATAACTTTTTCTCATTGGATAACCTGAAAGTCCTTCCCTTGGGGATTGCATGATCTAGTTTTTATACAAAACTCTTGGTCTTTCTCATTGACTATAGGCCAACCTTTTAAATTTTTTTTCCACCCAAGTGAGATAATGCATACTTTCTTATTAAAAAAAAGTGTGTATTTCAATATTAATATGGTCTATTTTCTCACCATATTTGGTCAAACAAACAGCCCTTTAGTCTCTCTTTCTCTCTCTCTCTCACACACACACACACATGAATTCCTCTTTCCACATTAGCTGCTTTCAACGAGGATGTCCAAACATTTTGTTGCCATTACTATTAGGGAGGACAAATTGGTTGACTTGAAAGAATATGATCAATGACATCCACTACCGATCAAAGATAATGCTTTGTTGTTTAAGATTGAATTTTGTTGGTCATCTGTTGTCTTATGTAACATTGGATGGCATAGTGTTACTGGTTTCTTCATGCGAATTTTCTGTATATGAGTTGTGGCCATGTGCAACATCCAAGTCCTTGCTGTTGTCACTAAACCTTGCTGAACGTGCCTAAGCTTTAGCATCCTCATACTGATTCTATTTCCATCTTTCACATTCAATCTATGTAAATTTTTTTTTCCACCCAAGTGAGATAATGCATACTTTCTTATTAAAAAAAAGTGTGTATTTCAATATTAATATGGTCTATTTTCTCACCATATTTGGTCAAACAAACAGCCCTTTAGTCTCTCTTTCTCTCTCTCTCTCACACACACACACACACACATGAATTCCTCTTTCCACATTAGCTGCTTTCAACGAGGATGTCCAAACATTTTGTTGCCATTACTATTAGGGAGGACAAATTGGTTGACTTGAAAGAATATGATCAATGACATCCACTACCGATCAAAGATAATGCTTTGTTGTTTAAGATTGAATTTTGTTGGTCATCTGTTGTCTTATGTAACATTGGATGGCATAGTGTTACTGGTTTCTTCATGCAAATTTTCTGTATATGAGTTGTGGCCATGTGCAACATCCAAGTCCTTGCTGTTGTCACTAAACCTTGCTGAACGTGCCTAAGCTTTAGCATCCTCATACTGATTCTATTTCCATCTTTCACATTCAATCTATGTTGGAAGGGGCTTGCTCTATAGTACCTTGTAATTGAGGGAATTTAGTTTGATCAGGCCCTGCAAACATCATCTTTTTTGATATTTTATTATGTTTTGAAGTTTGCTTAAAAAAGTATCTGCATAATCTCACAATGAATTGAAAAAAAAATTATCGTCATAATAGTTGAGAAAGAAAAGAGCATAAGCTACTTACATTTCAATAACCCCCAGAACTTTTTTGGGAGGTTTCAAAATATGAAACAAATCTTAATGGCTTTTGAGGTGTCTTCTTGGAGCATCTTTGTTACTATCAATGCTATTGGTATTGGGAATGTTCTTAGCTTATTCCAAGGTTTTAAAACCCGCCGAGTCAAGTCAGTGACTCGGCTGACTTGGCTCGGCTCGGCCCTCCAGCGAGTCAACCCAGCAAGCTAAACTCGGTCTGCGAAGACTCGGCTGTGACTCGGCATGACTCGGGCGAGTTCTTAATGTCTTCAATATGTAAAGAAGACAATCTGTGACTATGATCTAAGGTAAATGTTATTGGATATGAATCTATTTCTAGAAGCATCAGGCAGGACAATCTTCAGATTCAACAACAGCTAATTAATATTTTATGATCAAGTAGATTGCTGCTTTTATTCTGTTCTACACAATTATACTTTTTGCAGTTTCTTTGCATAAATGCATTTAATATTTTGCTTTAAACTTTACTAACATAACTATATAACAAGGAATAATTTGGTTTTCTCCTCACACTAACATCCATAGAGTTCCAACATCTACTTGGTGCTTCTTTCTTGTCCTTTCAGCATATTTTCTTTGTATCTCATATCGGCTATACCCCTTTAATCAGAACCAATTGTCCTCACCTTGCCTTATCACATCCAACAAAAATTTCTCTTTTCTTTATAGGCATGTGCATTTTTAATGCATAAAGGCATCTATGTAACTGGAATACATTGTGCTCGTTCATTCCACATTTCCAACTTATTGCTCATTCGTGAACAATTTATCCACATGCTACGATCTCCTTATTTCAGCTCAACCCAAGATTCTGCATGGAGCCAAAAAACATCTCTTGTTTATTGAAAAACATGGTTTGAGACAAATTATATATTGTTTTCCTTTTAAAATCAAAAGTTAACAAAACCTGGTCCGAGTCACCGAGTTGACCTGCCGAATCACGAGTCAATAAAGAACGAGTCGAGTCCCTAGTCACTGTGTTTTAAAACCTTGATCACATCCAACAAAAATTTCTCTTTTCTTTATAGGCATGTACATTTTTAATGCATAATGGCATCTATGTAACTTGAATAAATTGTGCTCTTTCATTCCACATTTCCAACTTATTGCTCATTCGTGAACAATTTATCCACATGCTATGATCTCCTTATTTCAGTTCAACCCAAGATTCTGCATGGAGCCAAAAAACATCTCTTGTTTACTGAAAAACATGGTTTGAGACAAATTATATATTGTTTTTCTTTTAAAATCAAAAGTTAACAAAACCCGGTCCGAGTCACCGAGTTGACCCGCCGAGTCACGAGTCGAGTCTCGAGTCAGTGGGTTTTAAAACCTTGGTTGGAACTCATAGTGGGATGTTTGTTTTGACCAAATCTAACCCCATGGATGTGTTCAACATGGTCAAAATAGTAGGAATTGACTCTTGGATCGTATTTTTTCTACTTAAAAATATGATTTTATGAGAGTTGAAAATTTGGTACATTGTAGGCCGTTGATTTTTCAACTCCTACGAAATCTTACATATACACTGGAATAACATGATCCAAGATCTGATTTCTACCAACCCAAACATGCAGATAACATCTGGAGGGTCAGATGTACAAAAAGCATAAAAAAATTAAAAATGTTACAGTTTTTTACCGGGGAGTTCCTTACCCACGAGGGTAGGAAACATTAGTATATATAGGAATTTCAAGGCCTGTCCGGTATTTAGAAATTTCAAGGCCAGAATGGAAGTCCGGTGACCTAGTTTTTTGAGACTTCCTTGCTAAAAGCACCAAACATTCCATCAATGGGCCATGCCTCCAAGTTCATTTCATCAGTTTTGGGTCTAATTCAAGCCTGAACCCCATGTTCTGACAATCAATAACTATCTCTATGGATTCTTTAGACTGTGTATAGTGTATAAAGGACCTTTTTCCATCATATCTTATTATTGAAGGCACTTAGTGCAAGTCATGCTAAAGAAATGAATCATCTTTTTTCCTATGTCACATGGGTGCGAGTGCAACACGGGTGCGGCACAATTTCAAAAATTTTGGACACAGGGACTCGGCTATATATATATATATACATATATATATATATATATATAAGACTTGGTCAAAGTTGTGCCCATTAGGGGACAAGTGATGAGTTGTGAAGCTTGATTCCCTTACAGGAGGGGGGGGGGGGGTTCCCAGTGCGGGTCCCGTTGCGTGGTGAGCGGGCGGGGGTCCAGGGGGGCCACCGCTGGCGGGGGGTTATAGGGGGCAGCCACCCCCCCCCCCCCCCCCCCAAGATTTTTTTTTTAAATTCTGTAGCCCATTTTTTTTTAAAATTCCAAAAAATGGACCAAAATAAGATAAAAACTTATGATAAAAACTTAAAATATTCAAAAATCTTAATTTAAAATATAAACAATATATATAGAAGAAAGTGAAAAAAATAAGATACATAATGCAAATCTCGCCTAAGCCTGCTGCTAAAGAAACAATCAATCCGACCTTGGGGAACTGACGATCATTCTTGTACATTACTAGTCTTACCCTAGCTCTATTTGATTGATCCAAATCCCCTTCAACCTCATTTCTACGTGTGATTATCGAAGTCAATTGAGCTCTTGATTGTGCATCTTTGGTTTTGGAAATAGTGTTTGTTGTTTACTATCATCCAAGTCTCTCCAACACATGTCCTCCAATCTCAACGTATTTTTTTTCTGCAACAAGAAGCTCTAGATTGATATCCCATTTTCAAGTATGTCATTCTTTGTAGCAATTTTTACACTTTTTTATGACAAGAATACAAAATAAGTATGCTAACGAATAACAATGATACATAAATATTTTATAAGATATTAAAACAAAGATACAAAGCACTTTAATTATACCTGTCAATCAATCGAAAATTCGAATGGATATATACCAAGGTATCAACATGTCTTCATTGAGACTATTTCTTTTAATATTATGAATGTAGCTATAGGTGCTCTACGATCTTTCAACAGAAGATGTGCTGATAGCTTGAGATAAAACCTTAATGGTTAATGCTCTCAACTTGGGCGCTATGTAACAGGGATTCGGCTAGCAGGGTGTCGCACCTGTGCCGACGCGACTCGACGCGGGTGCGGTCAACCCGACCCTGGGTGCGTTGATCCCACCCAGGTTCATTTCGGTCCATTTTTTTTGGCTGCCGGTGGAATGCACAATAAAAAAACTATACCCTTTACCCATTGTGGCTTTCGTTGGGGAGATGAGGGGGCCAACAATCGCCGACGGCCTCACCGCTGTCACTGGCAGAGTTGGAGTACCACCGTTCGTAAGTGGCACTTTCAGTTTCTGTCAGCAGGATCGGGTGGCCAATGCCCTTCATTGGAAGGGGTTTTTTGTCGTGGATCGCTGGCGGCCTTGCCTGCGTCGTTGGCTGCTACGGATGGTCGTCGGATTTTCGCTTTCACCGAACTGATACTGCTGGCCGAAACCCCAAACCCGTGCATCAGTTGGGTTCTTCGCTGGGGTTTCAACACTTGGTGTTTTTTGGCTCTGGTCAGCAATCCGGTTGCCGTCGCAGGCAAGCTGAGAGTTTCTTTCGTCGAGCGTCGCCATTTCATCGATAGCTTCACCAACGTTTTTCCTAGTAACTAGGAGTCCGAAGGGGCTTTTGCCCTTTTTTGGTGACTTTTGATTTTTGAGAAACTGATCGTTCGGTTTCTCAGAAACCGAACTTTAAGTTTTAATTGTTTTCATTACCGAGGTCAGATCGGGTATTCTGACCCAATGAGAGACCCGATCCAAACCCATTTTGGATAGATCAGTCTACCCGGATCTCATTGAGTTGGTCCTGACCCAAGCTCCCACCCAGACCCATTTGGGTTCCAGGTCTGGGTCTGGTCTGGAGAACCTGGATCTGTATCGAGAACCAATCCGACAGACGGACCCGCGCCGGGGGAACCCCCGGACCCCCCTTATATATATTACATTTTGCCCCTGCCGCACCCCCGCACTCGAGTTTTTTGGAAGTGCCGAATCCCCGCACCCATGTGACATAGCTTGGGCGTGTCACCACCATAGAACACCACTAATTAAGGACTTTGACATGGTAGGATTCAATGCATCCATTCTTGCCGCAGTCTGGCTAAATCTTTCACTTCTCGATGCAAAAGCCATAAGTTGTGACCTATAAATTGAAGATATTTCTTCATTTTCACCGGATATGATATGGATCACGAGCATTGCACCATCTAAAATATCAGCTTTTTTCTGCATAAAAAAAGATTGTTAAGTTATAACAAGAAAATCCAAATGAACGAATAAAATAATTAAATCCTTAAAGTTTAAACTTTATCAAATGGATATAATATAATCTTTACTAGGAGAAACTGGCTTGACCCCTCTTTGTGTTGGGATCTTAAGATACTTTAGCTCATAATATCTCATATTACGAGCATGTTGAAGACAAAAAATATGGAGGGGCACATTCATTCTATTCCATCTATTTGAGACGATCCTATGAATCTTTTCATGAAAATCCAGTTGTCCTTTTAGATTGTCTTTGATATCTCTAAACATATTATCCATGCTTTCCTACACTTCATCAATTAAGGGGTCTTCTTGATCAATAAATTTGATCATCTTATAGATGAGTTTTGTGACTAATAATGCTAAACAAACAAAATCCCAATATTCTTTTGATAGAACAATATTTTCTATCGTAATAGCCCTCTTTTTCATAGTCTCATCAGTGTATGATTGTTTCCACTCACTCCATCTATCTGATATGACAGTAAGCCTCAAGCTCTCTCTTACATCAAACCAACACTTCAGATGTGTAATTTGAACCAAAACTTGTCTTTGCAATCTCTATTAGTTCCA
The DNA here is from genome assembly GCF_984573655.1 of Nuphar pumila. Lineage (NCBI taxonomy): Eukaryota > Viridiplantae > Streptophyta > Magnoliopsida > Nymphaeales > Nymphaeaceae > Nuphar > Nuphar pumila. The sequence continues at coordinate 39,307,097 of NC_143251.1, forward strand.
AATTTTCATTGCTTATAAAGATTGCTAATGCTTTCAAATGATTTGTAATATACTTCACAGTTTCTTTATTCTTCAAATATGTCTCTTCCAACCAATTAAACTCACATGCTAAATCTTTGAAGATTAAATTGAAAGTGTGCACAACACAATGTGACTAAAAAATATACTTGTATATTTGTCTCAATTCTTCGCCAAATAACTTGCAATTTGCTGCATTGTCTGTACTCCCTTGCACTACATTAGAAGGCTCCATTGTTTTAAATCCAGTCTTCAGAAACTCTAATATTTGCAGCTGACTGTTTCAAATAAGAAAAATCACCCGCATATAAGAATATCGATCCAAAATAATTTGAAGATAGTATATTTATCATGTGTTTGTTCTTTATATTTGTCCAACCATTTAAGACAATAAAAACTCCAAACTATTCAAACTTTTCTCCCAAATTCACTTAACTCTATGTAAACACACTCCTCATTGTCAAGCAATGTTATTTGGGCTTTTTCATATGACGGGGGCTTATATCTTGGCATCTTACTAATTGCCAATATCATCTCTTCCCAATACGGTGGTTAAAGCACATTGAAAGGTATGTCATTTGCACGTAAAAACCTAACAACTTTATGATCTACATATTCTCTATCTTTTTAAATAAATCACAAATATCAACAATACTTTCACTAAATGCAAAAGATGTAGGAGTCATAGGCTTCATTTTATCTATTTTTGATCTTTGTAACTGAAATGTGCCTGTTGAAGCTTCTACTCGTCGAACTTGCCTCTTAATTTTTCTCATCAACTCTTTTTCTTTTGAAACCAAATGACACATGAGATGTGCAAAAACTCGAGTATATGACCCATGATAAACAATGTGCTTGCACATAAACATATGAGTTTCACCTTGCTTGCCTTACCCACACTTCTTCTGGTTCCATACATTGCACCATAGTACTGTTGTTCTATGCATGATAGGTAGTTCTGGGTCATCTTCATATTACCCATCTGTCATATCCTGTAAACCTGCAAAAGAAGAAAACAAAACAGAATTTTAAGTGTCATTATCATTCAACTCATTCAAATGCATTATCAATACCCACCATCATAGGAAATCCAACTATTCAACTTGTGAAACACAAAAAGGCATGTAGTTCATGTATCAGTGTATCACAGGCTTGGTGAAAAATATCGCGAGATTTACAAAAATCTCGCAAAAAAAAAAACACGAGAAAAACTTGGGTAACATTTGAATTAGCAGATTTATTCATGGCTGCTATATGTAGTATTTGACATATTCACTGACATGAAAGAGAAGAAAAGTCTTGTTTGGTTGTTCTCTACATATGAAGTGAGCTCCAAAGTCTTTCATGATTTGAGTTAAAATCTCATGGCATATATAATTATATGCCTTTTTTTGGTTTGTTCTGGCAATATCATTGGAATGTAATGACAATATCGTGACAAGTATGTGGTGCCCTTATTTGTTTCCTTTTCCAATTCATATGTTTTACTTGTAGAATTTTCATTTTTTAGCTCACAACTGTTTTATTTTCTTCATTTTCATGCCATAATATTTTAGCTTTTTTCATTCAGGTGTGGAACCTCGAGACATTTCAATGCATTCAGACACTATCGGATCACACCTCTGTGGTTATGTCCCTTCTGTGTTGGAAAGAATTTTTGTTATCTTGTTCTTTGGACCAAACTGTAAAGGTAATTTATTCTCTTTTGTGTAAATTTTGTTTATGCTTATACTAGTGCTGACTTACCTTAATCACAAGTTTTTTGGGCTTTTCCAGATCTGGGTAGCTACAGAAAATGGGAGCTTAGAAGTGACATATTCACATAATGAAGAACATGTAAGTTTGTCTACTCTCTGATCATGCGTCTTCCCTTTTTACATGCTTCATTCTCTCCAATTATATCTTGGAAGTTGGAACAATTGCTGTAATATGAGTTTGATCTTTGCAGAGTTTAAATCTTCTAGAAATCTTAGAAAATTTTGATCTCTATTGGTGGATTTGATTGAACATGATTGGCAATTTGACCAATCTCTTCACCTCTATGGAGGTGAAAGTATCATAGAAATTCCCACAGGTTCCAGTGGAAGCCAGTCAATTAGTTTCAGTGAGAATTGATGAGGTTTAAGGAAGAGATCTTTGTGGGGACTTTTTAGAGCAAATTTGGAACATAGAACCCCTTATTTGGTATATGAACTTATAATTACGGAATAAACTCCACCATCGTGTTAATAGTTCAATCCATACTGAACCTTATTGGAATTGCATTATGTACAATTGTCACAGGGACACTCCGTATGGGTAGGCATACCCGTGTCAACACTGCAGGACATGGGTACCTCATGGCATGTGGGTATGCCGTGGGTTGGGTCCAACCATGAGCCGACCCATTTTTTTGGTGTTTGATCTCTCTCTCTCTCTGGGGGAAACAAGAGGCGAGGTGGGGAGGGGGGAAAAGAGAGAAGCGGTAGACGAGAGTGGGGGAGAGGGAAACGAGAGAGAGAGGGAGGGGCAAAAGAGAGAGAGAGAGAGAGATTCCTTCTTTTATAAGATATGTTATATATGTTTCCTAATATAATAGATCCATATATAATCGAGACCCAGACCCAAACACACACACTCTCTCTTTATATATATACGTATATATATATAAAGAGAGAGTGTGTGTGTGTTTGGGTCTGGGTCTCGATTATATATGGATCTATTATATTAGGAAACATATATAACATATCTTATAAAAGGGGAAGGAATCTCTCTCTCTTTCTTATATATATATATATATAGCTGTCCCCATACCCGCATTTTTTGAAATTTTCGTTTCATACCCTTGTACACTGTACCCGAACCCATGTGACATAGATGTAGAGCTTAATGCATACACTAGTGGTTGAATCAACTGAATACTAGAGTTTCTTATGTTTCTTTTTTTCTAGGTTACTTAGTTCTTAGATATATATACACAGTGAAAGCCGTGTGCAAGTGCAGATGCAGACCCTTTTCGCCATTGTAGGCTCCACAAGTTCTGAGACATTATTTTAGGAAAAATAGTTTCACCGAGGGGACATACTTTTATACCTGGAAAAGGCACTTCGAAAAATGTTATCGTGTATAGTTTCTCCATATTGCACATGAATCCAGAAAAAAATGTTGACTTCAATTTATTTTTTGGGGGAACTTTACCCAGGTTGTTTTCGGTTGGAGATTGTTTACCACAGTGAAATATTGTGACAAAAGTCTTAACTTAGATATTACTGTTTTCGATGGATAATTATAAATTTTAGGGAAATTTTCAAAAAGGCACCTAAAGTTTGGGCATTAATCAAAGAGGCACCTAGGTTTTGAAAATTTTAAAAACACCTAAAAAATATTGTGGATAATTAATAAGGCCCAGGAGTTTATTATTGTGAAGTTTGTTGTTTAGATGTGATGTGGAATTACCATTTTACCCTCAACATCTTAGTTGTCAAAAGTGGCGCTGCCTAGGCAGGCTAGGCACAGAGCCACCACCTAGGCATATGGGTCTAGGCGGCAGGGCTCTGTTTTTCCACATAGGCTGCCTAGGCACGCCACTATCCCCGCTTAGGTCGCACAAACATATGGTTGTCATTTTTTTTATTTTTGTCTCGTTCTTTTCTTTTTTTTCTTCTTCCTCCTGCCCCCAAAACTTTCTTTTTTGTTCTCTCATTTTCTTCTTCTTTTGCTTTTCTTTTTTACCTTCTTATTTTTTTCTTCTTCCTCCCTTTACACCTCCATCTTTTTTTCTTCCTCTTCCTCTTCTTCTTCTTCTTCTTCCTTTTTCCCCTTTTCTTTTTTTTCTACTTTTTTCCCTTTTTATTTTTTTTCTTCTTCCTCTCGCTCCTCCACTCTTCTTTTTTTCTTCCTTTTTCTCATTTTTTCTTTTTTTTTTGTTTACATGTATGCATGTGTTTTTGACACAATACACACATATATAAAATCTGTTTTTTCAGTTTTATATATATATATATATATATATATATATATATATATATATATATATATATATATATATATATATATATATATATATATATGAGAACGGGGTTCATCTTGTCCTCTTTTTCTTAACGTCTTCTTTAAGACCCTCCAAATATCAAAATTTTAGATGTTTTATGCTCAATTTGAACCATTAGATGTGTTTATCAATACTTATTTATTGACAAACAAACACTAAAAACTATGATTTTTCGAGGGTCCTAACAATGACCTAACAAAACAGGGGCATGATAATCCCCATTCTCTCTCTCTCTCTCTCTCTCTCTATATATATATATATATAGGAAAATGTAAAAAATGGTAAAAACCCAACAAAACTGACTTTTTGTACCAAATAAGGGTAAATGGTCCACATGGACATACACAACATTTTGAAAGTGGTTTTTAGCGGCATTTTTATGCACCACTAAATGTCCCAAAGGAACTGAGACCTTTAGCGGCACTGTTTTTGTGTAAAAAAAAGCTGAGCGCCCATCATGCACGTGATGGACGCTCAACAATGTCAATTAGCTGTTCAAGCACCTATTGATTAAGCAGCTACACATCACTATATATATATATATATATATATATATATATATATATATATATATATATATATATATATATATATATATATATATATATATATATATATATATATATATATATATCAACCCAGTCAAAGCCCAGCCCACGGCGCGCCCGTTAGGCCTATGGGCCTAATTGGGCCGGGCTTATGATATTATATATAAATGTGTTTGAATACTAACAATACGCAAAACTTGATACAAGTTGTATGCATAAATGATTTCATTCATAATGAACAAAAATACATAAAAAAATAAATACATAAGGGCCTCACTAGAATACACTAAAAAAATTACCCATCACTCTCTCACCCACAATAGGCAGACACACCCCATATATATAGAGAGAAAAGCGAGGAAGAGATAGAGTAGAGAGAGGCGAGAGAAAGTCCTTTCTAACACTTCATTCATAGTTACAATCATATTTTTGTTACTAAATTTAACTATTTATTGTAATATTTTTGCTTTTCTTGATGTTTTATTTTTTGTCCCTCTTAGTTCTTTTAGTGTCTTCCACCTAGGCTCCGACTAGCACTTTTGACAACTAAGCTCAACATCATATTTTAAAAAATGCACCTAAAAATGGGGAAAGGGTCTTTGAAGGGTTAACTAGTAAATTAACTCTCTTAACTCATCTTGGGTTGGTGATAACTTAAGTTAAATAGATGGGAAGTTTTTTTTATTAATGGTGCAAAAATTTCAGTGACTTAAAATTTTCAAAAATGTAGGTGCATTCTTGATTAATGCCTAAACTTTAGGTGCATTTTTTTAAAGTTTTCCTAAATTTTAATTTAGGAAAAATGTATACAAGTTTAATTGTCTTTACTAAAGGTATGCATCTTTTAGAAAAAGTTTTCATGAACATGAGAATATTTGAGAGAAATGCCATTTATCAGATAAGGTGTCAGTACAACAATGATGCTGCAGAAATATGCTATTGGGATTCTTGTCCTTGACTAGAAGGTTGTGGCTCTTGCGAATACAGCAATTAGAAACCAAAATTCTCATTCAAGGACTTTTCCACAAAAGGAACTGTGACTGCTATCATGAAAGGATTCAGTGACCAAGTTTCATGGTTCCTAAGTAGCTTTATTTGAGAAGTCAGCCTTGGAGATGATCAACAACCTGGAAGATGAGGAATTTGGTAAGACTATCTTGCTTCATGCTTTTCCTACCCTGCAAAGATTTCCACAGCGCTTTCCTTCAATTAACATCCTTTTTTTCGTGAAGATCATGAAGGAAGTGCCAGAAAATCAAATTGAGAGATGCATGAGTTACTTTTAATCTGAGCAAATTACAATGTCTTATAACATCTTCAGGTATAGTCTCTAGGGATGATAGGCCAGAAGCCCCAGTATGTGGCAATAGGATCATATTTTACTATGATAGCCTCAGTAGATTATCAATTCTAAATTTTCAATCGAGGATAGCAACCCAACATGGGTAATATGATTGCTTTTATCCATAGTCACCTGTATCATTCAAGGTAATTTCTCGGAGATATTTTCAAACAGTGATTTTTCTCAAGAAATCTAGGAAGCTATGAATAATAAAAAAAGAAATAATAAGTTTTATAGTATTTTCTTGCAAAAATGTAAAGAAGCAATTAGAAACGATTTTTAAATATAAAGGAAACAAAAATACTTAAAATATAAAAAAGGATATTTTTTCAAAATCTCGGGAATATATCTGGAAAATAGCATGCTAATATCATGATATTTTAGGTTCTGATGATATTTTGAAAATCTCGGAAAATATTGGCTGACCTTGAAATACTGATAATATCATGATATTTTTCAAAATATCTGCGATATCCGTGACTATGCTTTTACCATCAACAGTGAGACAATGAACATAATTCCATTGCCTTGATGAGATGATTATCATTTATCACATGTTAATCCACAGGCTCAACTGAGAACCTGTTCTCATTTAATGGTTATTGCTTGCTCATGTTGTGGATTAACGGCACCCTGGTAAACTTATGAAATTGATTTGTCACTGGTTTTGCTGGCATGGTTGTCTTGCTTGCAAATTGTGCTCTTGCTTCCCATGTGAAATTGGCAGGCAAGATAGTCCATTTCCTATACCATTTCAATGATTCATCCATTAGAATGAAAAATTTCTGTTCTTTCACATACATACACATATGTATATGTATATAAATGCATAGATGCATACATACAGAGACATAAACACACACAACACACAGACATAATAGTACCTATGTGGGTAAATATTTGGTACTAATGAAGGTATGGAACTATTGAGATAGAAATCATAGCTGCAAGTTGTATCGACTCAATTTGACCACATAGATGTGTTTGACATGGTTTGTCAAGATTGAACCTTGGATTGTGATTTTCCGATATAATAGTCTGGCTTTTTGAGTCATGAAGTTTTTGTATATTGTGGGCCTCTCATTACTTCTGTCATACATATCACCCTCATTAACAATCCTTTCTTATTGAAGAAAATCCTATGTGATTCTGGTAACACCGTTTCGACCCTTTAAAGATGAGTAAGCTCTGTAAGCGTTCCTTGATTGGCATGCCCCCCTGGTCAATGTCATGGCCCCTAGCTCCTGAAAGACAAAATTTCACTCCATCCATGGATGGATAGAGTTGCAAGCACAGTACGCACCCTTAGTTTACTAACCTCAGTGACTGGCTCCCACCCTTTTGAATCTCTGGCTGCTCAGTAACAGCTACTTCAAAATGCTGAAACAATCATTCAATTAGAACATTTAAGGAATGCAATTAAATTAACTGAAACATAATTTAGCATTGTGTATGAGATGGACTGGATGTTAGTGTCAAACCTTCTATTACACTGTCAGAAGGTTGGCTGTCTCATCGTTGTAAAGTATGGCATTGATATCAGCCGTGGATTATGCAGCTATAACATTAAATTACTTATTTCCAGCTAAGCCATATGACCATGGAACACAAAAAGCAATCAGGTTTAGTTTGTTGCCAGATACAGATGCTAGTTACTGCTGTAGGAAGCAGACGAAACAAGATGTATCCGAGTAAAACATGACTAGATATAAGGCACTTTCAGGTTTTAACAAGCCAAGTGACTTTTTCATCCTTAGTAAATCTGCAAGGATAAACACCACATGCTTTTGACTGTTGCATTGTTCTTAATTCTTTCCTAGTGTTTGTTGTGTCTTGTTCCTCATTTTGGAGTATTAATGTTGTGATATGGGTGTTTTTAGTTTCTTTTCCTTTTCCCTATGTACCTGTTATCTTCTTCGGCGTGGAAATTAAGCATGTCACTTTCTACAGGGTGTCCTTGCCTTGTGTGGTTCCCTTGATGCTCAAGAGCAGCCAGTTTTAATATGTGCATGCAACGACAACTGTGTTCGTCTCTATGAGTTACCATCGTAAGTTCATCTTCCTTGAATAGTTTAAATCTGTCACATAGGTGCGGATGCGGCACTTTAAAAAAACTTGGGTGCGGGGAGGATATATATATATATATATATAATTTTTAACAGTTTTAAGTTAACACTACATGTATTTGTGTGCATTTATGTATTTATATATATAATATAGATAAAAATGGACTTGATTAGGGTTATAACTAAATCTACTTTTGGATAGAAATGAACCTCAGTGTGGTTGACTTCACCTAACACAAAGGAAGCTGTGTCCAAGTGTCCACCTACCTGGGTGCAGGTGTGACGCGGGTGCGGTGCCCTGTTAGAAGAGTCCGTGTGACATAGGTTTAAATTTATAATTATTTTATATATATCTTTTAACAGATATAAAGATAGTTTCCATATTTTATTATTTCCTTAACATGAAAATGAGCTACAGTGAGAATAGGTCAGTCCTTGTCCACCTTGGATGAGGGCACACTTTAGGCCATGACAAACCATAAGGTTATGAAGCATAACCTTGAGATTTTCAAGATTTATGGGTCATTTAGTGCACCTTAGCACCTATAGTTCTATTTCTTTTGAGATTGTGCCATCCCTTTAATAAAACAACATTACCGTAAAATTTGTACGGCGATCTTATATTTTATTTGTAAAAACGTGCATTCTCATTCTAGATTCAATTTGTTGGTAGTTCTTTTTTCTTTGTTTTCTTTTTGAAGAAAATGTGGATGCCAATCTCAGCCGTCAGGTGGGCATGTTGAAGATTGAGTGTGGATTCTTGACTTTTCAGGTTCAGTGAAAGGGGTAGGATATATTCCAAAGAGGAAGTAAGAGCAATCCAAGTTGGACCAGGCGGCTTGTTCTTCACCGGTGATGGAACTGGCCAACTTAGAGTGTGGAAGTGGTTGGCCCAGACAACCAAAACATAGCATTCTCACCGGTTCTTTTTTTCCATCCTCTTTTTGTGTATTTAAATTTATGAGGATGTGATTCTGCTTAATGCAAAGATGTATCACATTTGACGTTTGTCCATGAAGTGATTAAGCGATTTTATTTCCTTGGACGAATAAAAAGTATTCTATAATGTTTGTTTTTTTGTTCTCAAAGGGAAATCTCTCTCTCTCTCTCTCAACGTTTCTTCTGTTTATATATATATATATATATTCAATAGGTATGTGTTTACCGGTATGAATTAAGATCTTCATAGGTTTTTTATTTTTTTCAAAAATTTAAGAATGATCTTTTAAGAGTTGAAAATCAATGGCTTGAAATTTTCATAAATATTTAAGCATAAAAAATTGCTTTTCTTGATCCGATTACGTTGATCCAACAGCTTAGCAAATGGACTACACAGAATGCATCTTTAGAGTTAGATTTGTAAAAACACTATGAAAATCCTGATTCATGCCAGCCAGCATATATATATATATATATATATATATATATATATATATATATATATATATATATATATATATATATATATATATATATATAGCTGGGGTTAGGCAGACCTTTACCAGTTATACAATCATACCGTTTGGGTTTTGAACTTGCAAACTTCCCATCACAAGGTGATGTGCACTAATTACTCCTGCTAGACAGGCGGAGCCCCTATGTTAATGTAAAATTCACCTCATTTGCAGTTTTGTGTATACGATCTTTTGGCATCGACATGTGGGTGTGAAGTTCGTTTATGGTCTTGCCAATAGAAAACTTGATGAGAAACCACAGAAAAACTTGGTGAGAAAGCACAGGTGAGCGATTGAGTTACCGTTGCTTCTCGGTCAGTTTGAGAGCCGGAGATGGGAGGAGAGATGGTATATATTAAGGGTTTGATTAATACCACCTATCCCGACAAGCTTCTTGGGAACTCTGTATTGGGAAATGATAATAGTGTTGAGTGAAAAGGGGGATGGGGATGATATAGTTGACAACTCATGTCTCATTTTCTTTCTCCACTCCTGTCGTCCCTCTCGTCTCCTTTTTAACACCAGCCCCCAAACAGTCTAAATTACCTTTTCGGTGTTAGTGAATGGATGCATTATTCTATTGTAAAAAGAATTTAATCAAACAGATTTGATCATTCTCGGCAGGCGTGAGATTGGTCTTGGGAGGTTTAGTCGAGGGTTTTCTCCCTTCGTATTCACCAAGTGGTTTCAATGGTATTCATTTCATGCATACAAATGCCAAACCCAAAGGCAATTCGCTAGGCCTTTGTACCCCACTCACCTTTTGGAAACTGTACGCTGTTTCATATCGTAATCATGTTGAGCTCCCTCTCTAAGGGCTACTAGAATATGTTAATTGAAAATATGTGAACTGGAGTATGAACTTTCATGAGTATCTTTTTCTTAAAATTTCAGCGTATGGAAGTGATTTAGATGCTTGGTTTTATAGAAACAGACGTTTGGATCATCCGATTACAATGCATAAGGATACATTAATGCTTGAAAATAACAACTCAAAATTTTTGTAAATATTCAAGCATCTAAAAATCACATTTTCAACCAAAATACATGATCCAACAGTCGATTTGTAGCAAATGGACCACGTCTAATGCATCTAAAGGGTTGAATTTGCAAAAAAAATGTCGTAAATGCCTAATTCACACTCCAGTTTATATATTTCGTTAACATATTCTAGTACGCCCTCTCTAATATGCATGCAGCTCACGCTTTGCCAATTATTATGGCATAAAATAACAGCCAAACACTGGAAAGGTTTTCAGGTTGATACTTATCTTTCTTCTCAGTTGTTATATGCGGTAGGGTTTCTCTCAAAAAGAAAAACATTTCTCTCAAAATATATACGATGGGGTTAAAAGGGGTTGAATGAGATAAGTGGACCGTGAGATGGCAACATCATGAATGAAGAGACTTAGATTCTAATCCCACGGTGGTTATTCTCCAGCTTGCCTATATATATATATATATATATATATATATATATATATATATATATATATATATATATATATATATATATATATATATATATATATATATATATATATATATATATAGGAAGGGCTAAGGTATCTTGCAGCAATGGTCATCTCACCAATGGTGGCTTGAATTAGAGGTGGGCACTGGGCCGGGCAGCCTTGGGGCCGGGCCCGGCTCAGCCTGTCATGGGCCGGGATTGGGCCATTATATTTGGCCCTGGCTCAGCCAGAAGCAGGCTGACACCGTTCAGTCCATTATTTAACACAATATATATTATAATATATTATACATATAATATAATACATTATATAAATAATATATATTATATGAAAGGCCCTGGCCCGATTAGGCTCATGGGCCTAATGGGTGGGCCGTGGGCCAGGGACTTCACGGCACGTCATTGATGGGCCATGCTGGCTCGATGCCCACCCTTAGTTTGCATTTTGTTTTGCTTGAGATGAACATCTTAAAGTTCCACTGACTGCAATACGGGGAAGGGGGAGGATGGATCAAGGAGATGGGATTAAATCGGAGTGAGGGCTGACGGTAATACCGTCTGAAGTCCAATGGTTGATTTCTAGCAAATTCACCATGCCAGCCAAGCACAATTCTCATGGTTGGATTTGCAAAAAAAGTGTTGAAAATGCTTATATATATATATAGTTCTCATATTTTAGCGACTATATATAATGGGTAGGTGCTAAATAAAATATGCTAAATGAGTTTTTCATGTTTTTTTTTTGTTTTTTTTTTAATTCTGACAGTACGATGTGATCTATGTACTTGATTTTATAGGGATCAGCCCTTGAAGTGTTTGATTCCGACATGTGGGTGTGATTTTATAAGGTTCGAGATTCAACAGTCCAAAAATCTTTCTAAATTTTTTAGGCTCCAAATATCATTTTTTTTCATCGAAAACACATGATCCAGTTATAAACAGTGTTGTGAGAGGCGTACACCTCAGTACCTGAAGCGTACGCCTCAGAGGCGAGGCGCACGCTCAAGGTACTGAGGCGTTGCTGTGATGCGCCCCTCATCAACCTCCGACCACCGGAGTTGCTGTGCTGCAGCTGCTGCTCAGTCTTCTCCGACCACCGGACGACCGGCATAACACTCGCTTCCGTACCAGCTGGGCGAGTGGTCCTTCTCTTACTGCCTCCCCTCCCACCACTTCACTTCCATTCCAGTTGTGAGAGGCGTACGCCTCAGTACCAGTACCTGAGGCGTACGCCTCAGCCTCGCTTCGCCTCATCGCATTTAACAACCTTGGTTATAAATTCCTCATAAATCGACCATGCCCAATACATTTATGAAGTCGAGACTGCAAAAAAAAACACCAAAGAAAAACCCATTTAGCACCTACCCATTTCTCTCTCTCCCCCTATATATATATATATATATATATATATATATATATATATATATATATATATATATATATATATATATATATATTGTTTTTTAACTACGTTCGCTTGCCTGATCGGGTCCCAATCTAGGGGAAGGAGCCTCATTGGTAACACATCAATACCAAAAGTATATTATTAAATAAACTGCTTTGCTTTCCTGAATTCAACGGATTAAACCCACCGATTCACCAATTATATAACAAAAAACAGAAGTCCATATATATATATATATATATATATATATATATATATATATATATATATGAAAACCCATATTCGAAAGGGTTTTTCTTTCATTTAAGTCGAAACGCGGTGTAATGCTGCACATTTTTTTTCAAAAAAATGAAAATTAGGCGCTTTTAAACCACCATTAATTCTTCGTTTTTTGGCTCAGAGATTAGTGGTCAAAACCGTCACTAAAAATTATGAGCATGCAAAAAAATGATAAAGTGTCGCCCGTTTGATCGCACACAATCAACCTCTACGTTCCGTCCGACGTATCATACGGGTTACGCATATATATTTTTTTTGTTTCTTAGCTACGTTCGCTTGACTGATCGGGTCTCAATCTAGGGGAAGGAGCCCATTGGTAACACATCAAGTAAAAAAAGTGTAATATTAAATAAACTGCTTGTTTTCCTGAATTCAATGGAGCAAACGGGACCCACTGTTTCACCAATTTTATAATAAAAAACTCCAATCAGGCAATTGATTAAAACCAACATTGCATTGGGTTTTGTACTAACACCATTATGGGTTGGGTTTTGAAATGCAAAGCGTAGATTTTGACTGGATGTTGGAAATGAGGCAGAAAACGAAGGGTTTTAGCCACAATAAAGCTATATTGGTTCTGATTTGGATAAGTTTGGGTTCTACTAAAAAATTATTTTACCCAATATCTAATTCAATCCAATGACATCTAACAACATAGACCCAAGTATCTTGATGGATCTGATTTATGATCCATATGAAAAGATACATGACCTAGCTAATCCACTTGAAAAACGGGACTTTTCCAAGATGCGCACACACAGTCAGCTAAGTTCGACCGGTTAATACCAAGGGGGCTCAGCTTTTCTGGTAGAAGCAGCTAGTGCACGTGACCTTGTATTGGGACGTTGCATGTTCGAATCCCAATGGTATCGTTGTATAAATGGTAAGTGTTTTTCTAACCTCAGTTTGTCTATCAAAAAAAAAGTTCGACCTATTAACATATGTGCTATATGTGTCAACGCTTTTGATTTTATCAATTCGATCTTTTGTATTTATGCCACAATATCTGATCAGCAGGGGGATCCCAAATAGGGATGGCAGTGGACCGGGCGGGGCGGGGGACAAGGTCTCCACTCATGCCCCCTCTCAAAATTCTGCCCTCCATCCTGCCTTCATCTTCACACGGGTTTTGATTTTAACCTCCATCCCTGTTTCATGTCTTTCATCCCCCGTTCCAAACGGGGCGAGGCGAGGCGGAGTCCTGTTTCTCCTTGGTCCACTGCCATCCCTAAAGTCATTTTAGTTATTTTACTAACAAGGATCGGGGGCGGGGCAGGGCAGGGCAGGGCAGGGCAGGGCGGCGGAAAGCTTTAGTCCATCCTTGCCTCCATCCCTAAATGGGTTTTGACTTTAACCTTCATCCCTGCCTCCATCCCCAATTCATGTCCTCCATCTCCGGTCTAAATGGGGCGAGGCGGGGCCCCATTTTTCCCCGGTCCACTGCCATCCTTAATCCTAAGGGTTTTACCAACCGGCCGTCCGTGATGAGTTTTTTTTTTTTTTTGGATTATAAAAAAGATGCATAATCCAGTGCAAGGATTATAAAAAAGATGCATAATCCAGTGCAATTTAAATCGATTTGTAGGCCTGAAAAAGGTCCATGGTTAAGTTAAACCCTAATTTATTTATGCTCTTGCTTTATGCATTTACTATTTAACTTGAGATCTAATCAATATCTGAATGGTTTTATTAAGGGTAATTTCCTGATACAGATCCATTTTTACCTGATATTTGGTGCCAGGTACCACCTTTTCTGAAATTCCTGATACAGACCAAGCTTTTTCTGATAATCGTAAAAAAAAGACCTATTGTAACTTACTGTGTTTTTTTAATGAACTATTGCAACTTACTGTTAAACACTGTCCCATCACTTCTCTTTCCTTATTGTGCTCAGTGTAGGTAGTTACATCATTTTGTGTCTCAAAGGGCTATCATGTGTTTTTGTCGTTGAGGATCAAATAGCAACTTCTTAGCCTTTATACGTATTTCACTGTTTCTTAATTTGATAGAACTTAACTCAAGGTCCTTGATTGACCATTGTCAGGAAAAGTTTGATCTGTTTCAGAAATTTCAGAAAAGGGATACCTAAATGGAATATCAGGTAAAAGGTGAGTCTGTATCTGGAAATTATCCTTTTATTAATCTTCAAAACTGGAAGGATTTTCTCAAGTAAGAACGAAACTTGAGCAGAAGGTAGAACCTAATATATTTATAATGAGGGCTTCCTCACTATAGAAGAAAGCTGTTCAAACATCATGACAAATCCAATTAGAGCAAATTAAGTTGTGACAAATCTGGATTAGGTCTAACTAGGACCACCTTAATATGTTGGTCAGGCCTATGTGACAAATATCGCGAGATTTATAAAATTCTCGCGAGCAATTGCTTGAAAGTTTAAAACAGCAATTGCAAGATTTTCAAAGCATGACAAATATCGCGAGAATTACATTTTTAACAGATATTTATCATGAAAACTCCTGAGATTTTTATTTTTAAATGTATTTTTTTATATTTTCTTATAAAAAAATATTTTTTATATTTTATATTTAGTTTTTATTTTGTCGAAAAATGCAAGATTTATGAAAATTTTCAAAATCTCCCAAGTTTTTTACTGCCGATATTTTGCCGTTTTTATCTTTTGTCACTATGAGTCAGGCTTTGTTATGATCTTAATATCCTTAATTACTTAATAATTTAAAACTAAAACATGAAAATAAAAATAAACGTAAACATGAACATCTTTTTGCCTAACCACCATTGATCCCTCTCTCTCTTTCTCTCAGGATGTAAACGGTTTGGACTTGGCTAATACCATATCCAACTAATCGGATGTGGGCTAAACGGATTCCAATTTGGATTCAGATGCAGATGGTGAAAAGATCATACCAGATCCACTTTTTTACATGTAAACGGGTTCAGATATCTGCCAGATTCAAATAGTTGTCAGATTCGGTACCAAAAAAGTCAAAACTATATCTGCATCCGATACGGTATTGGCTTACCAAATTTAACTAAACTGAATTGAATTGGGTCGGATATCGGATATTGATTCAAATCCATAGTCCGAGGAGAAGCTACTCTTGGATTGGGTATACATTCAAGAATCTGGGGGCGTTTGGTCCCACAAAAACTTTGTAAAATACATACTTGACAACTACTCTGATCATCTGAATGTTAAACCAATAAGCTGCTATTCAGTGGGCGGCGAGGCAACCGCATAGCGTTCAGTAACAATCAAAACAAAAGCCTTATTGTTGTTTGCATAGCTAACAAACCTTCTTGCTAGTTCTGTATAGTCAAGGTGGTGTGAGAAGGGGATAGGAAGAGAGATGTATGGGGGGCAGCCAAAAATGTTTGGTGGAAGTCCAAGTGGTGCAGAAGAGAACATGAAAGCATTCCTTGTTACAGCAACTGTTCTCACAATCCAACCATTCAAGCTGCTACCACTCGGTATGATTTCAATGATGATCTGCAATTTCTTTAGTTGGGTTCTCTTTTTTTTTTTCTCATTTGTTATGGATTTTGGACTCTTTAGAATATTTCCCTTCTTTTTTGACTTCTTAGAATCTTTATTGCATTCTCATGTTGGCCATCAGGTCAGAGGCCAGCCTGATGCCGTTCATCCATGCCATGAACGGCATCCTAGATACCATGGTTGAACTATGTTTTCAGTCGTTCATTTTGCAAACTCTTGATGCTGTTCATTTAGGGTATCAACGACTCTGAAAAAGAAAATGTGAGACCCATCTAAGAATACAGAATCCTACCATGGTAGTTTGGATGTCCATGACATGAATGAACGGCATCAGGGTGACATCTAATAGATTATCCTCAAAGGTGGCTCTGACCTGATACGCACTCCATTTATGAATGTAAGATGCGAATGGTATCTTAATTTCAATAAAACTCGAGGCCGGAAGTCTAAGATTCAAATGTCATATTATTTTGCCTGTCAAATCAATGTTGATGTGCATGAGAGCTAGTTGTGCATTTGAATTTTAGTGGCTCTTTTTGACAGTCCCTAAAGGTCATTTTGTGCACCATTAATGGGTGCCGCTCAATCCTTTGGATTAAAATGTTTGGATTAAAATGTTTGCTACCTTTCGTGGGTAAGGAACCTCTAATGAAAAAGTGTAATATTTTTATTTTTTTCTTATATGACCATTCAGATGCATGATGTCCTACAATGCACGTCTTAAAAAAACATTTTTGCATTGAAAAACTATGACCCAAGGATCGATTCTGATGAGTTGTTGAGCCTGATTCATAGTTTTTGCCCTTGCAGAAAGGAGGGTCCAGGGGCTCCTCTCCGGTGGGGGTCCCGTTGCGCTTTCAACGGGTGGGGGTCCGCCCCTGGCGGGGGTCTTAGGGGGGCAGCACCCCCAGAAGAAATTTTTTCCTTGGCTTATGTTTGAGACCCGGTTTCTTATGGATCAAACCCGATTTGTTTAGGTTTAAGGCTGTCGCCTTTGCCTTGTATAAATTTTTTCTTTTCTTTCTCTCTTGTATCTGTCGAGAAAGAACAATAAAGTTTTTTCTCTGGACGACCGTGGGTTTTTACTCCCTCTCAAATTTGAGAGGAGGTTTTTTCACCTAAATCTGTGTGTTCTTGCTGTGTTTTGTTTCCTTCGGTTGTTTCTTGTTTGCGGTTTTCGTAACAACAATTCTTAATTTTAACCATGATGAACACATCCATGAAGTCAGATTTAACCATGAGTTCATTCTAGGGGATTTAATTTCTGTTCTGTATAATAGATTCTTCTGCACATAAAAGCTTCCTTGAGTTGGATTCTCAAATTGGGCCAGCTTCATGCAAGTTTCAGGGTGCAAAGACTAGGGCAGGTCTCTTCAAGATGTCTTATCATTTCTCCTGCATCCGAAGGCTATGTGGAGATGTCAAAATGGCCAGGAAAAATATCCCGAAATATTGAAAATTTCTTTTTTGTCAAGTAAATCTGCAGAAATATTTTATGTAAAAAATTAAACATATGTAATCTACAATACTATGCAGAAAATCACTAAAAATATGAAAAATATAAAATATTATCAATAGAGGCGATGTTTCCAAAATATTGCTTCTTTGGAGATTATATCAGCTTTTGGCATTATAAAATATTGCTGGTATTTGCTAAATAATTTTCAAGTGCCCTCTTATGCATAAAACTTAGGGATGCAAATGGCAAATTTGGGCTTTTTCAGATCCTATTCCGATTTGAATCCCCCATGTATTTAGCTGTTTTGGATCCGAACTGTTTGCATTGGTAATAAAACTGGGATAATTTGCAGTGTATATATACTGCACAATGAAAAACCCAAACTGAATTTTTCTGGATAAGTGGGTGCATCCAAGATTCCAAACACCAAATGAGTAAAGATCTTATATTATGGAAACCAAGATGAACCTCATGCCCTCGATACCATTTTGTCCCTCTATGAATCCCTGTCTGCTATCTTTTTTTTATGCTGAAGAACCTTCCTAGGGATGCGGGTCACATATTGGGCTTGCCTTATTATCATGTAAACCTTGGGTAGCCCACTGCCCCCCGTGCCTTACGGGTCCGAGTGAAAGTAATGAGGTATATCATATCAGCAGTGGGGTTCGATCCAGCATCTTTCATCTTGAGCATCTTCATGGCTACCATCCTTGAGTAATAGAATAGAGTTTCATGCTTCCCATGAAATGAGTAAAAAATTTACAATTTTTCCGAGTATTATCTTCCAGTTTTTACTTTACTTGAATGAGTTGTCATCAATACTCATTTTTTTAATGTTCCTTTAGGAACTAATGCCGGCTTAGCCATCACCAGTAAGACATTTGTGATGGCTACTACAAGTAACAGTGACAAAACTTATAATGTCGGGCACTAAGCTGTCACTAATACTTATAGTGATGGTTTTTGCTGTTTAAGTGATGGATTGGAGTCGTCACTATAGGTACTTTTTGGCGTAGTGTCTCACAGCTTTAATTCATATTTTTTGCAGGAAACAGAAGTTGCAGGTAATGTTGACAAAGAGCCATTTGTTATTAGGCATGAGTGTGCAGGAGTTGATGTAGGTATTGAGGCCAAGAATGTGGCCATGGCTGATCGAGCAAACATAGAGCCAGGCGTCAGCTGCTGGAGATGTGATCTCTGCAAAAATTGATAGAGATGCAATCTGTACCAAGGTGTGATGTTTCATGACCTCCGTATCATGTTCTTTTTATATTTGTCAAAGGGAAACCCTGCTGGGGCCTCTATAGGGCTGTATGGAGTTTAGGCTTGGAAAAACTTAGCCTGTCTAAAAATATATATGTTTAAGCTTGCTCGGCTTGAGCCAAGCTGATTTCATTTAAGAAAACTAAGAAAATTTAATGCTTAGTGTGGGATTCAAACTCACCACCTCATACATGAAAGGAATAGCTCTTACCCAGTCGTTAAGACTTCTTTTTTAATCTAAATGGACAACAAATGTTCTAGATATCCACAAACAAGCACCTATATAACATACAGGCCGAGCCTAATCTGGCTTATTGAGCTTAGTCGAGCTCAAATTTCTGATCAAGCTTGACTCATTTATTTTTAACAAGCCAGAGCTCTTGTTCAAACTTGGCTCATTTACCTACTCGGACAGTCCTAGCTGGTCAAACAAGTCAAGCTCAAACCGAGCCCGAGCTAGCTCAGCTAGTTGTGCAGCCCTAGACCTGTGAGAAGCTGTATGGCTCTCCTTGAAGCAGTTAATAAAACTCCTCAGCCACCCTTTTGCCCACTAAGGAGTTTGCTGCTTTGGTCTTAAGGTAAAAGGACATGCACTCTGGGTATCGAACTCTTGACACCTTTCAACTTAAACAACCTAAACCAAACTACTTAGCCAAGTGCGCAGACCTATTATAGGCCATATCATGGTGCTTTAGCTTATAAGAGCATAGATGCATTGGTATTCGACACACACTAGCATATCTCGTTTCAAACATACCAATACCAGATAGTGGTACCAAACTAATTTCCAAAACCATAGAAAGAAGTATCAATTGTTCAAGAAACTCATGTCAATTACTTGAGAAACACATACCAACTTACATAAAAACACGTTTCTATAACATTATTAATGAGTATCAAGTTACTGTTTTAATTTTTAAGTATCTTTGTAAAAATACACATTATTTCAACTTTTTAGAAACTCGTACCAATTTTTTTAGCAGAAAATGATCATACTGTACGACAAATATGACGTATTTTTTTAAAATACTTTACAATTTTTTATATTCTTTGCATGTTCAAAATTGTAAATATCTAGATATAAAAAGACATGTTTACCCTTTGCACATGCAATTTTCTAAATATATGTGAACTTTTCCTCAAATGTGACTATTTTTTGCATAACAGTTTTTGTTCTCATAATTGTATCTCTCTGATTCAATGTCTAAAACTTACATTTTTACAGTTGTTGGAAAGGTGAGACATAGGCTTCTAACTTTCCTACTTTGAGTTAGAACTGAAAACTCCTCTAGGATTTTCATTTCTGCATTACAAAACTGTAATAGAAGCATGTTTTACAGACTGAAACAGGCTTGTCTGCACCTCTTGTGTTTGTTCTATGGTATTTTTTAGTCATATTTATTGAAAATTAAGAAAAAAAAAGTTAGATTTCCAACGCCACTAAGATCACTTTGACCTAATGAGCGATTGAAAATAAACGCCCTCTTAAAGATAGAATGTTCGATTATTCCAGTTTGCAGAATATGCTTCTATTATGGTTTTGAGGCTAAAAAATGAGAACCCTAAAAAGAGTTTCGACTCTAACTTAAAATTGAAAAGTTATAGACCTATGTCTCAGCTTTCCAACGATTATAAAAATATAGGTTTTCAACGTCGGAGTGAAGAGATAAAGACTTAAGAACATAGATTATTTTGTAGAAAATATATATATAATTTTCACATATATTTTCTTTGATTTCCTCTCTTATATATTTGATTTTTATCCTATATACAAGATTTTTGCATATAATTTTTTGAGATTTCCTCTTAAAAATATATAGAGTTCCTCCTATATATGCAATTTTCTCCTAAATATATATGATTTTTCTCATAAATATGTGATTTTCTCTTAAATATATACAATTTTTTCCCTAAATATATGCAAATTTTCTCAATTATATATAATTTTCTCTCAAATATATGATTTTTCTTATAAATATATATGATTTTTATGAACAAAAAATTACATATATAGAAGGAACTTCACATATATTTAGGAAAAAGACACATATATTTAAGAGAAAATCACATATATAGGAAAAAATTTATATATATTTAAGAGAAAATCATAGAAAATATATGCAAAAATTGCATATTTAAGAAAAAAATCACATATATAGGAGAAACTTCATATATATATAAGAAAAAATTACAGAAAATATATGCAAAAATTTCATGTTTAGAAGAAAAATCACATATTTAAAAGAAAATCGCATAAAATATATTTGAAAATCACATATATTTTTTATATAATAGTCTTTGTTCTCAGGTACACATCTCTCCACTTCGACATTGAAAACCTATATTTGTATAGTCATTGAAAAGCTAAGACATTGGCCTATAACTTTTCTGTTTTGAGTTAGACATGAAAATCCCTCTAGGGTTTCTGCTTTTAAGCTTCAAAATTGAAATAGAAGCATATTTTGCAAACTGAAATAACTTAGTAATCTATTTTTCAGAGGACATTTCTTCCCAACTGCTCATTAAATTAATGTGATCTTGGTAGCATTGGAAAGCTAACATCTAGATATATCTTTAAATTTTTTTTTAATTTTTAGTGCTTGTGACTAGAAAAAAACATAGAACAAATAGAAAAGTCGTAGCTACGCATGTTCCAGTTTGCAGAGTATGCTTCTATTTTAGTTTTGGAATGCAAAAACAAGAACCCTAAAAGGGTTTTCGATTCTGACTCAAAACAATAAAGTAATAGGCCTATGTCTTAGCTTTTAAGCGGCTTTAAAAACATAAGTTTTTTTATGGTGAATCATGAGATATAGATATGAGAATAGAGACTAGTCCGCATAAAACAATCGTATTTGAAAGAAAATTCACATATATTTAGGAAATCGCACAGTGCGAAAAGTAAAAAGATCTTTTTAAAACCAAATATTTGCAATTTTGGACATAAAGAGAATAATGGAAATTATAGGAAATTTCAGAAAACATGTCATATTTTTTGTACAATACTGTCATTTTCCATCCTTTTAGAAACCATATCAATGTTATTAGAAACTCTTTATCACTATTTTTTGGAATCGTATCAATATGCATTTCAAATAAAAATGTACCCAAAACTTATTTTTTAAGCCGTCACATACCTGAACCAGTACCCTTACCCGTTTATGGCAAGTGTGGTTTACACCCGTCATTTGATGTTGCATTAATATTTGGCATATTTTGCTCCTTAAAAAAATAAAGTACACTCGGCTCTTATACAAGCGTCCATTTTCTTGGTAATCCAAACAAATGCTCAGGAACTTTTAGGCTGTTTGGCTGCTTAATATCTTTTCTAGTATGAGAATAAAATGTTTTGCTTGTAAACAAACCCTCTTGCAATGTTGTGAAGTTCTTAAAGTGGTTCCATGAGGTGTTGTTTGATACATTATGCCAAATAGCTTGATGCACTGTAATAGGCAAAATGAATTGTGTGAACCACAAATATGTAAACTTGGAATCAGATTCAGTGATCGGCCGAGTACTTTGCAAAAGGTAATCACTCACATCCACAACCCCAGACTTGCCTACTCCTTTAAAATGGGAGGAGGGGATGCGTGGCTGTCAATGATCGGACCCAATCACTATAAGATGGCTGTGAACTTTTGGGTAAAAAGAGCATTTCTATTTTTTTGGTTTTTGGCAAATCCGACCTCTCTGATGTGTTTGGCATAATCCGTTTGCTAGGCATCAACACTTGGATCGTGTTTTTTTCATTAAAAAATGTGATTTTTTGAAGCTTGAATGTTTACGAAATTTCTGATCTGTTATTTTTGAAGGCCTAAGAAAAACTTTGCTTTTGGCAATTGGACGATCCAAGAAATGGTTCCTGTAAAACCAACCATGTACACCACATCCGTATGGTCAGATTTATATTTATAAAATAAAAAGAAACTGAAAATCCCCATACACACGATAGTCCACATATTTCTGGAGTCGCTCCACTATGACATGCATGTGTGCCTTTGTTCTCTTAACTGAATTTTAGATTGGCTTTTGGTTGTTGTTTTGTTTTGATCTTTCTCTGTCACTTAACAGTGGTAGCAGAGGCGGATCCAGTGCAATCACATTGGACACCAAGATGGAGGGCAGTCAGGTGCAGCGGCACACTTTTGGTATGCAATGTGATTAGACATGATCTGCACTCGCCAACAACTGATTCCTGGTTCTATGGCTACTCGATCACCCACAGACACATTTGCAGGCCTCATTACCCTTCTCTTAACAATTCCAGCACACTCATGCCCAACAACCATTGGCCCCTTAACCACAAGGCGTGCACAGCTCATTGTCAGCAAGAAGACACAGTGCTCTATCAGTGTCCATGGAACTGAGGACCCCTCTCACCAAGTAAGTCAATACATTACATGCTATTCCACAGTAAATATAGATGCCACTGTACTTGACAAAAAATCATAATAAAATGCATGTGTGAACATTGCTCTGAAAATGGAATATCAGTATCCTTTTGGTATATTTGAAGGCCAATCTAGATTTTCAAATTTTTCGTGTTCTGCGCCCGATCACCTTCCTTGTTTGGGATACAGCCTGTCAGCTATGGGACCAAACAGCAGATGGAGGGTGATCAGGTGCAGCAGCATACCAAAAGTGTGCAATCACATTGCACCTGGTCTTTCCTCGATTGAACATCACCTTGATGGCACTACTGCCTTGAGCACTGGTTGCAAAAGCTTCTTCAATCTCCTGGGAAAACCCAAGTTTGTGTGTGATCAGCGGCTTCACATTGATTTTTCCACTTCGCACGAGCTCGACACAGAGAGGGTAAGTATTCTTGAAAATAAATACATCAACAACATTCAATTCCTGATAAAAAATATGCATATAATAATTCTATCAAAATTTGTGTTCATTTGTTCTTTCCTAAGCACAGATGGATGTAGGTAGAATAGCATTTTCAATGAAGAGCATATCTATGCCCAACATATGAAGTTTCTTAACACACTTCTAATGCATGGTTTTTCATCTAATCAGGTTTATGGCCTTAGTTTATAACAAGAGTAACAAGGAAAAATCCATGTAGAGGCCAACCTTTTGCTCCTAATTCTAAATATGGGCCATATGTTTCTGAAATTTAAATATAGACCAAACTTTTCCTGAAAACTGTCAAACAAGGGTCTGTATTATAATGTTGTCCTTTAACTCAGGTTAAATCATGAGTCAAATTACAACAGTGGACCGTCATTAAGAGATCAAACTGTTTTTTTCTTGTTTTATTAGGATGAATAAGTACCTTTCAATTCTTAAGGGACAATACAAGAAATAAAAAAGGACTCACTTTTTTCTAATATTATGGATGTTGACCCAAGGTCTCGCTATTCCACTGTTTTCAAGAAAAGTTTGGATCATATTTGAAATTCAAAATTGTGAGGCCTATATTTATAATTAGGAAAAAAATTGGCCTTTTGGTGTACAATGTGATTGCACCTGATATGTGCTTGATAATTTCAAGGTAAATCTGGCTTTTATACAAAATTATATTGATCATGGGTATTACAATTGTGCTTGAATGAATATGAAGAGAGAACATGTGGAGGGAATGAAATGAGCATGTTGTGGAATGAGAAGGGTCATACATGCATTGGTGGGAGTATGAAGCGTTAAGGACCATGCTTTGTGGTCATTAGTATCGCAGATAGTGATTACTAGTGTCAAGAGTCATTCATTATGATCATTAATCCTAGGTTAATTGTGCAGTTCTTTTCATCATTAGGGCGTATTGGAAGGAGTCTGAAAGTCATGGTAACAGGTATAAAAATGTTTAGAATTGTGTGTGCGTGTGTGGGGAATGTGCTTGTTATACGAAGAAGTGAAAACAGAAGTGTAATTTAGGAAACGTTCACTCTTCTCTCCTTGTTTTCTTCTTGAATGTGGTAAAATTATTATTTTTATTAAGGTTTGGGTTTTCCTTGCATCTTTGAGAGAGAGAGAGAGAGAGAGAGAGAGAGAGAGAGAGAGAGAGAGAGAGAGAGACGAAAGTAATTCAACATTACCACTCATGAAGATCAACAAACTGTTGAACCCATGAACTGAACAAGAGCAAAAGCTAAAAACAAATAAAGAAAGCACAAGAGAAAAGAACATCAGACAGATAAAACGGGCTCACGCCGAAGCCGCTTGCCCAGATTGCGACAAAGGAAATGTGGCGTTAGCAGGAGGGAGCAAAAGATCTCTAAGATGCATACGCAAGATCACATAAACATCTACCAAGATTTTATGCACCAGGTTATGAGTGTTAACTGGAATATGACGAAAATGAGCATCGTTTCGTGCCATCAAAACAAACCACCAAGAAGTAAGCAACCACGTCCGCCAGATGAACCTCCACCTCTTGCTGCGCCTAATACAAACCGGCCCCAAGATCTGATCTAGCGCAAAAGACTCCTTAACAAATACTTTCGGATGCCTCCAGGTCCTGCTAAAGATTTCCACAAATATTGGGCAAGACCAGAACAAGTGAAACGTAGATTCTTCAGCAGCCTGACAAAGCACGCACCAACTCGGGAGCTGAATGCCCCACTTCTTTAAATTACTGTGGGTCTGGATCCTATCGTGCAAAATTAACCAAGCCAGGACTCGAGAACGGGGAGAAGGACCCTTCGCCCAAAGCACATCCTCGGGCAACCAATCAGCCTCCGACGGGAGCAACGATCTATAGACTTTTTTTGTAAGAAACTCTCCGCTTGGCGTCAAAGCCCACTGCAACCACTGACCAAAATTTCTGGAGTCCTCAAAATGGTCTCTAAAGCAGGCTAAAGCCCTCAACCATGATTTACGAAAGTGCGAGACAGCCAAACCTCGAGTTCCCAGACGAACCGGGATAAGAGCTAGGGCTCTATATTTAGCAAGAAGCAAACTAGCACAAGGGTTATCCGGTTGGTGGGCCAACCAACATTGCTTGGCAACAAGAACAATGCTTCGCAGTCTGGGCGCAGGAATGCCTAAACCAGCCATACGCCGAGGTAAGACCACTGAACGCCAACCAATCAAATGACGCTTACCCTTGAGTTGACACCCAGACCATAGAAAACTTGCCAGCAAGCGTGTCAGTTGCTTCTCTACTCCCACAAGCATCACAAACATAGACATGAAAAATTCTGAAATAGTTGAAAGAACATGTCTGACTAAGGTTAGACGGCCAGCGATGGAGAGATAAGACGACTACCACGAAAGCAATTTGCGCTTCACTTTTTGAAGCGTCGGAGCCCAAGCAGCTGAATTGAGGTTCTTTACTTGTAACGGCAAGCCCAGGTACATAATAGGCAAGTCAGAAATAATGCAATTAAAAATTCTCTTTCCAGCTACAAGCATATTGGCATTAACATTGAACATGGTAATAGAGCATTTGGTCTCATTTAGAGAAAGCCCGGATAGGGAGAGAAAGAACTGAATGATAAGCTTGAACCTAAGCATTTGTTGAATATTTGCACGATAAAAAATGATCATATCATCAACATAAGTAAGAATATGACTCGGGAAGTCGGAAACCTGCAAAGGTTCAATGAAACCCGATACAGCAGCCCGCTTAAGCAAGACCACAAGACCCTCAACAACTGCATTGAACAACAAAGACGATAGGGGGCACCCTTGCCGCAAACCTCGTCCCAGCTTGAACCAGTCTCCTCTAATACCATTGATATTTAATATGGCCTGGGCATTTGAGACCAGCTCTCTCACCCAACCAGAAAAACGACGGCCAATACCGAAGTTTGCTAACATTTGAAATAAGAATGATCAATGCACAGAGTCAAAAGCTTTATGAAAGTCTAACTTAAGGACAAAGGAAGGTTGACCGCTATGCTGCAAGGAATGAACAACCTCAGACGCCATGATGAACGAGTGTTGTACCCTCTTATTACAGATAAAGGTGAACTGAGAGTCTGAAAAAATCTGGTTTGCCACCAATTTCAACCTATTCGCCAAAGCCTTGGCAAACATCCGATAGAGAGCACTCATAACTGAGATTGGTCGGAATCAAGAAATATCAACGACCTCATCATCTTTCAGAATAAGCAAAATAATAGCAACATGAAAATGATAAGGCAGTCTGGAGTTACGATGGAACTCATCAAACATGCTCACCACGTCTGATTTAACACAGTCCCAAAAGATTCTAAAAAAGTCGACATGAAACCCGTCAATGCCAGGCGCTTTCCAACCCGACAGATCCTTAATGGCCGTAAAAATCTCATCGTCAAAGAACCTCCTTTGCATAGATCTGGCTTGCTCAGGCTGAATTAAGCCAACTAGGATATTTCCAAGGACACCCTCCGCAGTTAACGAAGCAGAATATAAGTCCTTAAAGTATAACGAGACTGTCGAAATAACGTGTTGATTGAGATAAGAAACACCCTCAATGAAGATAGAAGGAACAACCTTCCTCCTATGACGATGAGAAGCATATGAGTGAAAAAATTTAGTGTTGCCATCACCAGTCGCAAGCCATTTCACCATAGACCTTTGCTTTCAACGAATTTCCTCTTTGACCCTCCAGCTTTTCAAGAGCATATTTAATTCTAAGGACCTGACCTGAAGACTGAGAAGTTGCAAATCAGAAAGAGAGTCAGGAGAAGACATATACTGATACAACGCAGAAATCTCTTGCTCCCATGCGGCCATTTGCTGAAATTTCTCCACCTTACGACTATGAAGCCAAGCTTTGATATTCTTAGCTAGACGAGAAAGCTTATTTTGAACCCGTAGCGCTGCTCAATGCTCATCAATAGTTTTGTTCCAAGAATTAGTAATAACCGAGAGAAAATCTGGCTCATGAAGCCACCATTCTTCAAACGCAAAGCTCCTGGTGGGTTGAAAGCCTTCCCCCCACTGAGTGATGATCTACCCATGATCCGAGATAGAGGGAGCAAACAACACACACTTAACGTCGAGAATGAGGTCCAATAAATTAGGGGTGACAAAGACCCTATCAAGGACCCTACAGCACGAACGAGACTGCATATTCAACCAAGAAAAGTGCTCTCGGGTTAAAGGAATAGGGTAGAGAAAATGTCGATGAACAAAGTCTTGGAAACCTCGCATAGAGGGATTATGAATTACGAGGTTATTAGAGTCATGGATAGATAACAAACAATTGAAATCCCCCATAAGAAGGTGACAATCCGCGCTGGAAACGACAACCCTATCCAAGTCATCCCAAAAAGCGGGCCTCATGGCTGCAAGATTAGGTCCATAAACAACAGAAACCACTACTCGAGAGAGAGAGAGAGAGAGAGAGAGAGAGAGAGAGAGAGAGAGAGAGAGAGAGAGAGAGAGAGAGAGAGAGAGAGAGAGAGAGAGAGAGAGTTTTAACTTTTGTTTGGCATGTAAGGTTTTGTTTGGGAGCCAGTATTGGGCAGGAAATGAGAGGGGTAATGGGCGTGGAGAAGAAAATGGGAGATGAGGCTGAAGTTTTCAACTATATCCTTACGAGGATGTAGTTGAAATGGCCTATCTCCATTATTCTCATCTCTCAAAACAGGGTTCCCAAACACTTGTGAAGATAGGTGGTATTAATTAAACTCATTAAATTTTATCTCCGGCTCCCAAATAGAGCATGAATGGGGTCATTATTACCGACTTTGTTAGTGCACAGACCGTCGCTAAATCACTTATCGTGCAGGCTGGCCCTCCTCAGTGGGTGTCCTAGAAATGTTCAAGAAAGAATCCGCCTTAGTGTTGTCTGTCACTATGGCTGATAAATGAGCCGAGCAAACTGAATAGAGGGTGTTCAAGTTTAGCTCATTTTTTATGGTGAGCCTATCTGAGCTCGAGCTGAGGGTGAGCCCAATTTAACCAAGCTAGCTAATTTACAAATGAAACACATATTTAAAATTAATTTTAATAAAATTTAGACTCCAACCCTAGTGATTGAAGTTAAAAGTGGCTCATTTACAAAATAACTGTATTATTTCAAAGTTGTAAGCAACAGGATTTGAACTCTAAGCTTAGTGATTGCAAGTTGAACACTTCAACCATTTAAAAGCTATATAAAATATATTTATTACTAGTTAACGAGTTATATGAGCATAACTGATGTAATGTATCATATTTTTCCATGATTTTTTTAAAGTTAAAATATAACTTTTAAATGTTATATTTATATTTAATTGATAAAATCATGGAAAATGATTAAAATAGAGGTAACGTCAGCTAGGTCTAAGCGTGGCCTAGAGCCCACTAACAAGAGCTAATTAAGTTAATTAAAATCCGAGAAATTTTTAGTCTTAACCTTTAAATTCGAGTGAAATTTAGGTTAAATTCAGGCAAAATTTAGGTATGACCACTGCTAGGTCTGCCTTGAAACGTAGATCTCATAGGAGATTTGTTTTTTCGAATTCGGATTACGGTTGGCACGAAAACTGCATTTTTTAAAAATGATCAGCCTCTATTTTTTAGTTTTTTTTAGTTGAATCAGACTGGATCCGCTCAGTTTGATTCATATTAATATGGATCTGGACTTAGTCCAAGATTCATATTGACTGAGATTTAGTCCAGGTTGGGATCATATGGATTTGGATCCTGGATTCAAATTTGGATCCAAAATCCTTTCATGACAATTTAAAAACTACTTTAAATTTAAAGATTTAAATTTAACTAACATTTAAATAAGTATAAGGATGAGGTAAAGTTCAGGTCCAGATGTGGGCATTACAAATTCTTGGTGATGTCTTTTGGACTCACCAATGCGCCTCCAGCGTTTATGTATTTGATGAATCAAGTCTTCGGGTTGTGGCTGGATCAGCTTATCATCGCATTTATTGATGACATCTTGATATATTCTGAGAGCATGGAGGAGCACAGAGAGCACTTGAAGATCGTGTTCCAGACACTAAGAGAACATAAGTTGTATATCAAGTTCTCTAAGTGTGAGTTTTGGCTTGATAGGGTGATGTTCCTTAAACGCACTATATCAAAGAAGGGTGTGAAGGTGGATCTAGCCGAGCTAGATACAGTACTGTCTTGGGAGAAACCGAAGATAGTGTCAGTGATCAGGAGTTTCTTAGGGTTTGTGGGTTACCACCGTCGATTCATATAGGACTTATCGCATATAGTTGGTCTGATGACTAGGGTACTACAGAAGAGGGTAAAGTTTGTGTGGTAGCCTTAGTGCGAGAAGAGCTTTCAGGGGCTGAAGAGGAGGTTGACCTCAGCCCCAGTTTTGTCTTTGCCTTCTAGGACAAGAAGGTTCATAGTGTACAATGATGCTTCGAGGACCGACCCCAGTTGTGTCTTAATGCAATACGAGAAGTATGCTTCTCGGCAGCTGAAGTCACATAAAAAGAACTATCCCACACATGACCTAGAGTTAGCGAACGTTGTCTTCACGTTGAAGATTTGGCGCTACTACTTGTATGGAAAGCAATTCGAGGTTCTCTCTGACCAAAAGAGCCTGAAGTATATTTTCACGTAGCGGGATCTAAACTTGAGGCAGGTCAGGTGGTTAGAGTTCCTAAAGGACTATGAGTTTGCCATCACATACCATTTTAGTAAACTGAATGTAGTGACAGATGCAGTTAGCAGAAAGACATCGATTACGACAACTAGTTTGATTGGTCAGAGTTGAGACTCGTTTGAGGAGTTCATCAAGTGGCAGCCATTTTCAGACGAAGCCGAATGCAACCTTTATGCAGGGCTGAAGATGTAATATGAGATTATTGATCATATTGAGGAGCTTCAGTCAACCGATCTAGCTTTGAGAGGTTATGCGTGATTGCCCAGAAGCCAGTGCGTACTTTCATTGCGAAGATGATGAGACTATCATGTTTGGGGATAGATTGTGGGTTTCGAAGGCACTACGGGAGGAGCTAATGAGTGAGACCCACAGGTCAAAGTATTTCATTCACCCTAGTTCTACCAAGATGTTCAAGGATTTTTCACTGGATATATTGGTGGAACGTGATGAAATAGGACGACACAGAGTTTGTGTCTCGGTGTCTCATAATTATTTTTTGAAACATTGGCATGAATCAATTATTTTATAAAAGAATTATATGATTCTCAAGTTATCTTTGCATGTTAAATAGCCTATTTTGTTTTTCTTTGTTTAATTTATTTATACGTGAGTCTTCGTTTGTCACTTTGTTTTCTTAATTTGATATGCATCTATTCTTGAATTTGGTTGTTTATCTGTTGCGTATCTTGTATTATAAACATGAGTATAAACGCTTGCATCATTTTATGAGTTTTTTTTGCATTATTAATAGCCTATTCTGTTAGTTTTTTATAATGCATTTTCATTAGCTTATTTTTTGTTTCTATTGCCAGCATGTTTACCTTTATTCTCTGTTTTTTTATGTAGAAAATTCTTAATTTATTTATTAGAAAATGATATTTAAAGAGACTATCATAGAAGGGGACACACCCACACCATATACTATTGTTGTAACACAACTCAAAAATACAAAAAAAAAAAATAAGCACTGGTTAATATGACCTACTATGAAGTACACAGTAGGCTTGACAAACACATACTTATGTGAATCTAAGTTTCATGTTTATGCCTAAGTAGAGCATGTACAATAAGACAAATATACCATAATCATTTACAAAGTTAAACATGTACATGTACAAATTAAATAAACAAAAATATGCAAAGTAATTACCCGTTCTCTTGTTGAGGAACATCATCCACTGAAAATGTCATTCAATCAGGGTAAGGGTCATAGCCAAACATCTCTGCAACCTAACATTAAACCTACTTAGAATGGAAGGAAAATATGGATATTATTGAATAAGTAATAAATTTGTACTAAGTCTTTGATGTTCTTATCAGTATTAGTTGTGGTTCCCATGGATTTTTACAACCTAAACTCTCTCGCATTCATATCAATTTTCTAAAAAACCCAATGTTGGTTGCTCTAATTGAGAGAAATTAAGATCTGCAACATAAATAGAGTTGAAGACATAAGTACATAGAAATTTATATGTTTTATGTAAGTATGCAAAGTCCAACAGATATCTTGTCATTTTTTCTCTGAAGGATACAATACTCTTTTGTTCACTACAAAAAAACGAACCCCTTCTCGCAACAATTTTGATTCGACCATTTGTTATGAATAGTTAATATTAAGCAGTTAGTTTTTATTAGTTGGTATAAAAATGGGACTATGGATTTTGAGACTCATTGAGAAATATGAGATAAGGTAAATGGTCTTTGGTTGTTCTCTTCTTGTTGTCATGTACTGTTTGTATTGCTTTAAGAGTCTTTCTATGAATCTTTCTAGATGTTATAGAATATGTGGTACATTCATGTTAAATTAAAATGAGTCTACATACAAACATAACAACCAAATAAAGAAACGTGCAAACCTAACACTTATGTCACTGCTCAAAATAGTATTCATGTAAATCTCATGCTCTGGCTTTTTTTTTTGTTGGCCATCTTTATTATTCTCATCATCCCATTTTCATGACCAATTGAAAATGAATATAAACAAGTACATGTCATTATCATTGGTTGTATACACACATAACTTGTTTAATTATACATCTTACTACAATTGGATCCATGCTTTGGGGTGGGGGTTTGCCTTTTTTGCCACATTTTCTTTTAAGTGTATAATAGATCGCGAAAGACCTAAGATATATATATATATATATATATATATATATATATATATATATATATATATATATATATATATATATAAGACATAAAATATTGAAGTATATCATTAAAAAACTCTAGATAAATATATAAACGCAATTTATTCAACAACACTTAATAAATACATGTTTTGCAACAGGAGGTACTCAAACATACTATTATTCATGTTTTTGACTGTTGTGGCCAACCTCACTACATACATTGTACTTATAGGACACAACATCCTTGTGTTCTATTATTCATCTCTTCACCTTAGGTCATTGTGGTTTATGAGACACTTTTGGTGGATAAACAAAAATAAGTCATTGGAACATTGTGTGAGACATTATCCGCCATCAAAATAAATGAAAATGTATGATATTTAACTCAATGTGATTCATCTCCGAAGAACTTGTCACATAAATGCTCTGGTAGCTTACCCTCATACAAAATCCATGTGATCGCATGTTAGCATAGAATCTCAGTGACCCGTCACTCTTTACAAGAGCATCTTATCTTCTCAAGATCAACATTATAACCATGAGATCGATCGTAGGCTTCATATTTACATAAGTGACAATACACTACTTACACATGTTGTTGTTGCGCTTTTCTCTTTAATACCTCTAGCTTTTCTTTTACCTTTGACACCACAATGCCTGATATATTGTGCCCGATATTTTTCTTTTCTCAAAAAGTTTCGTAATCATGAAGCGAAGTCTTTCAATAAGAGGCACTAAGGTTTATTACATATAAAGAGAATTCATGAATTGAAGTTCTCTGCTATATTAGATGTTAAGCACTCATATTTTTCTTAAAAAGTGACTGTTAGCCCAATGTTTTGATTTCATGTCGGTGATAATATAATCGTATGTGGTTGTATCTTGATTCTAAATTTTTTAAATAAAATAATTGCACTATAGTTTTGTGGTTGCTCGAGTCGCACTCTACCATAGTGCACTGAGTAGTAAACCAAATTTCTTAGCAAAGTTCTTCACCAAGTACTTTATGCAATAACCAACATGATATCTAGGACATGTGTGGGAGATATCATACTTTAGCCTTGGGTGCCTATTTGAGATAGTTGTCAACTCTCTTTTCTCTATATAGTCATCATTTCTATCCATGTGATGCTAGTTTATAAGTAATCTTCACACCTTTTTCATGATTAATGTCATTCATGATTTCTCTTGTTATCATTTTTTGGTTATTATATAGGTGTTTGCAAATAACACCTGAAATCCACTTGAAATGCATTTTTTTAACTCAAAGGTTGCCCAATGATTCACCACATCTATGATCTGCTTCATACTTCTTTACTTGAAAGAACGTTGCTCTGCACCTTTATGCAATGGATCTTTCATGGGCAATCACCCATTGTCTGCGGGTTCTTTCTCGTGTATACAACAGTGATTGTATTACAACTCTTCATAAATTTTCTTTATAGTTATTCTTGATCTTATGATCTTTCAAAAACTCATAGCAATGCTGAAGATCATAAAACCTTTGGCTGACAATAATGTCTTGATCGTTTAAGCTTGTTGTTAGCCATTAGAAAGCCTCACAATCATTAAGTTTTATGTTATGTAACTCATCATGCAATTGAGATGCCTTCACTTCAATAATTTTCAATGGATCTTTATTAATTAAGAATCCATTGAACAAGAATCTAATCAAGCATGTCTCATTAGTATAAAAACATAAATGATTTTAATGTTCAACAAATAATCATATAGCTTATACAACATACCAAGGGTTTGACTTTCCAATTTTTGTTTGTACATCATTTTTCTCGACCATTATTTGTCTCATGTCATCAGTGTCTTTATCTCTTCTCATTTTTATTGTATGCACGTCAAACATCTATATCTCTACTTGGTTCAGGGAACTACTTCCTTGAGCTCATTGTTTGAGACATTGATATTGCTAACTATTTGGGATAGTTGGATGTTTGTCAAAGGATTGAGCTCAATAGATGGTACATGAGATACATGCACATTCTCTATAGGATTCTCATTATTTCAATCATCAACTACTTCTTATACTTCACTTTCAACCGCATCTTGTTTAACTTTGAAAGCAACAACTGTTTGTTCAACTTTACAAACAATCAAGTAAACATCACCACTAAATAACATTAATTTATATCATCGTCTAAAACATTTACCATATTTATTGGCTATCTATGTTTTAAGAATAACTATACCGGAAGCTCAATCTACATATCCAATTTTGTGAGACATCAAAACACTAAATTTCTTAAAGCTACTATTTTTGGAGAGTATTATAGATCTCCAATTAAAGCGATCATTGCTACGATATTATACTTTATCCCTTTCAAAGGTCTTCATTAACTGTTTACACCAACCACATAATATAACATTCATCTAATGAAAATAACATGTGACAAAATAGTCATTCATATATCCTTTATTCATTTAATTAATAAAACTACTTATAAGAACTACTTTTAAAACCAACTATCTACAATAACGATAACTCATATTCAATGCTTATGTACAGTCAACCCCAACCCCATCACACTAGTTGAATGTTTGTTTGTAGTCAACCCTAACCTCATTACCCCAAGACAAAACCATTAAATATTATATAAAGGATATGCAAACAAACATAATTCATCTACAACACCAATATATATACATATAGTAAATCCTAAACAATAAATCTGATGCTAAATATTAAATAAAATATAAAAAAATATACAAAAACATCTACAACAACAACCAATAGTGAATGTTACAAGGCCATTAAATGCTTATATCTATAAAAAAACCTTTGGAATAAAATAATATATATATTATTTATATAGAACTCACCTTTCTACCTAATCAGAAAAGTCGATAAAAATGATACTACAACCTCGTTAGAATGTTACAAAAAGATTTCACGGGAATTGCCGCAAAAAGAAAAGGAAAAAGGGTTAAGGTTCTAACTAAAAATAAACAAAAAAAAAGAATTGCATCAACTTTATATTTGAATCAACAAACATGTGAATGTACAAACACCTGCAGAAGAAATTTGTGTAATTAGCACATATTGGTGGAACTCATTGAAGAAAATTTCATTTAGGGAGATTTGCAGGAACTCTATGTGTTGTCATACATTATTAGCGAAGGTAGTGCCATATTTGTGAAAGTTGTATCATAGTGTGAACGTCGCGAACATTCACAAAATATATATGTGAATGTCACCATACATTTGTAAACCTCTTTGACAATTAGTTACTTAAAGGAGCTTTGCATAATAGCTTGTGAATGTTGTACTATATATGTGAATGTCGTATGGTATTTGAGAATGTCTTTGGGATGAAAACTAACTAGGTTTGCAAAGTTGGTTATGCAAAATTCATAAAGTACGCAATTATCATATGAATCTACTTTTTAGTGACAGGTTGTGTGATTTGTACAGCGTAACTATATATTGCACAAACCTCAAGAGGTTCACTAGTGTGAAGAGTAAAAATGTCCTAAAAAAGTGAGGCATATGCAATTGTGGACATCGAACAAATTTTGCAAACTATGGGGTATTTCAGAAAAAAAAATGTCATTTTATAAAGACAGTACAATCATTTTTTGTATTTTTTTTATCTGTACGAGCTCGAGTGAGCTGAATACCTTATATTCAGGCTCGACTCGTTTAAGCTAAACAAGTTGCTTGTGGCTTGGCTCAATAGTTGTATTGAGCCAATCACAAACAAGTTCAAGACGAGCTGAAGCCAGCTGAGTTGCAAGCTCTTCAGTTCATTTACCAGCCCTACTCATTTGATTGTATAGAAAAACTTTCAAATGAACTTTATTTGATAAAGTTATGTGGAGGAAAAGAGTCGCTTGTCCCCATTCCAAACTTTTCCTTCAGAACAAGTGAAGAAAATTTGCTCGAAATGCTTGGTAACTTTTGGGAAGAAAACTTTCATGTTTTTTGGGACCCACACATTGGGAGAACTTTTCCTTTTTCAAATTTTTTTCCCTTACAAGCAAACATGGTTTTAGGAAAATTTTCATTTAAAGTCCCACTTTTTCCCTGATATTTCAAAAAGCGGACTCATGATTTATTAAAGGACATTTCAAGTCCTAACTTTTTGCCCCCAAAGGGATTTGGCATAGTGGGATGGGACCTAGACGGGTGGTCTAGATTCAAATCTCATGGACGTCACCCCTTGCACAAGCCTAAGCATGGCGACTCCCTGGGGGGCAAGGGGTAAGCTCATATAATTTTATACTGCTAAGATAGCAACGGCAAGCAGAGCCAGTGCGGCTAGGTCTCTGATCTGGGGTTTATTTTTTTTGTGTAAATATAAAAAAAAAGTCCCAATTTTTCAGTAGAATTGACAAATAGAGACTACAATTAGATTGACTCAGGTTAACTGTGAGTTACACATAATAAATTACTAAATTGCCCCTTTGTATAATAAAATAGACAAAACAACCTTATTCAAAATAGAGATTAAAAATGGCATTTTATATGGACCTTAACCATGAAATTAACGTTAGGCATCTATTTGACAGTTCAGTGACAAGTGAGATCTTGAATGTCTTTTCAGCCAACATAAAACCCTTTCTGAAATATCAGGGAAAACTAAATGGAACTTCCCTTTATTTTATTACTTTGTACTCGCTTTCTGTGTTAACTCTGTTATTTGGGGCTCACTTTTTCTAGTGCTTTGAACATTTCATACATTCTTGTTTGGTACCATAAAAATGTAATGCCTTCTGTTTTTATGGAACCTTTAGATGGTAGATTTTGCATAGTCTTCGTCATGAAACACTAGAATATGTTTGTTTCAACATAAAATGTAACCTAGGACAGATGGAGGAAATAATCTTAAAAGCACCATTAAGAGCATCCAGTCAGAAAAAAAAAAGACAGAACATGCTTGGGAAGAAAGCTGCAAAATACTTGCATAAATTGGAAATTTTATTGTGTAATGATAAGGTTGTTTACAAAAATTGGTGCCACAAGGACTGCTATTTTTCCTCTTTCAAGGGCAAAATTGGTAAGCTGGAGCACAGATTATACATGCTGCAGCTCAAGTAAATCAAGGTAGATTACATGCTGTCATAACTAACCATTTGATTCTACATGCTATGTACAAAATCTTGTAGCCATCTGTTCGAAAATCTTATGTACAAGGCTGTATCTCCAAAAGAAGTTATCGTCACTGATATAGGGTCCAACATAACAGCTGGACAGTTAAGAGTTGCACTAGCTTAACCAAAAGGTCAAAGGCTCGAATTCTGTCAGTGGTTACTTATGCCAACCTGCCAAACAAAGAAGACACAACACATTGGCTGCAATGCATTCCGTGGCATGCTAGTTTTGATGCATCTTTCTCCA
Source organism: Nuphar pumila (assembly GCF_984573655.1). Taxonomy (NCBI): domain Eukaryota; kingdom Viridiplantae; phylum Streptophyta; class Magnoliopsida; order Nymphaeales; family Nymphaeaceae; genus Nuphar; species Nuphar pumila. The sequence goes on from NC_143251.1 coordinate 39,344,901, forward strand.
ACAGAACCTCCTCTCAAATTCATCTCGCATCCCAGGCGAGATGCAGCCAGCAAGACCAGAAACACACTTTCTGTATGAAAAATCTTCTTCAGTACCATCTGTTCTTACCAGCACAAAACAGCGAGACTGTGGAAATTTCTCATGGGACCCAATCTGTCAAATCATGGAAAATGCCTCAGACAGTGAAGGAAGCAGTGAAACTAATTTGATTACAACTGATATCACCTCATCGACAGCATCAACAGCCATCCATTACAAGACAGTTCAATTCTATCCACATGTTTGCACAATGGCTTCTTTTATTTTAATTTTTATTAGTTTTTAACTAAAAGTATGAAATCCATTCATGAGATTGATTATTTCAGCCGATGATTGGCAAGGCATACCAATCCAGTAAAGAATAATGAGGCATTGCTTTGGTTGTAGGTTAACAAGTTCACCAGCCATTGTTGCACATAACAAACGCTGAAATTCTCATGTGACGACTTTCATAGATTGACATTGATTTCATAAATTTAAAAGACTTAACTTACTATTTCATAAAATTATCATGTAAAAGAATAACAATTTACTATTTCATAAAATTATCATGTGATTATTTACAAAGTGACTCTAAGTGGTGCCACAAATACAAGATAATACCGTAGAACTTTTTTGCATTTGCAAAGGGCAGTATGAATAAGTCAACATCCATTACAAGCCGTGGACATTGAGAAGCCACTTGTTAGCTGATTGCTGAAAACATGTACTAGAACAAATACCACATGAAAACATATACTAGAACAAATACCACATGCTCAAACCCATCAAATAAACGAGTCAACTCATTTGAATTTCAGTGACAATTATAAACAGGCAAGACATGGAGGCCTGGGGTGTTTGAGAAAACCAGGTCAACGCCAGTAGGGTAAAGACCCTTCTGTGGTTCCATCAATTTATGAGAGAACCCATGTGAATAAAGAAACAAGCAGGGTTGCAGCTCTTGTGGTTATCACTAAACATGGTGACAAACATTTCTTTCTGTAAAGTGCTCTATGTTATCAAATAAGGGCAAATAACTGTCGGAAGCTTCTATGATTTAGCTTCCAGTATTTATACTGTAAAAATTCATGTTTTTTTAATCTATCACCTATGTCACATGGGTGCGGGTGCGGGTGCGGCAGGGGCAAAAATGTAAAAAAAAAAAATTATATATATATATATATATATATAATTTTGAAGTTTTAACCGTTAACATTTAACAGTTAACATTGTCATAATATCATTCATCAATCATCATTCATGCAATATATCAACCTAAATATCAATCAAATAAGTAAAGCAATTACATAAATCAACCTAAATATCAATCAAATAAGTAAAGCAGAAAAGAACTAAATTACGTACCAAAGTATATCCTGAAGAAGTAATTGATCTTAATAATTTTCTTCTCCTTCATCAAATGCATCATTAGAAGGAATATTGGGCTCAGCTAAATCCATGTTTGTTATGTTGAAATCATGCTCTCCTTCGAAGTCACACTCTTCTGGGTTTACATCCCAAAATTTGGATGTTCCTTGCATGCGTTACAAACCCAATTTAAAAATGTTAAATACAATACAAGTATATTTAAATGAAAAGCTAAGAAATAATCAAATAACTAAGAGAGTAAATTAGTATCTGTATTCATCATTGGTTCGCGAAAGTAATGGAAGATTTGAATGAACATATACTAAATCCTCTGCACGCTTGCTGGTGAGTTTGTTTTTCTTCATGTTGTGGATTTGAGAATATGTGGTCCAATTTCTTTCACAACAAGATGAACTAGCAGGTTGCGATAGCAATCTTAATGCAAAACGTTAGAGAAGAGGTGTTTATGATCCAAATGTTGACCACCATGTGATAGGATCTATATTATCCTCTTCTCTCGTGAATAATGCTGGTCCATATAATCTCGAAGATGAAATTTTTTCAAATTCTTGTGTGACTTTATGTAGAAGATATGCTTATGGAAAAGTCTTGTCAAACACATATTTCTATGTCTTGATAGCTCTGGGTCTAAATTTGGAGGGACACGACCAATACCACCAACCCGCCACTTATTTGCATAATATTTTGGATTAAGAGAATGTGTCATGCAATGCAATGGAATGCTGCTCTTATCTCATCTTCTGACTAAAATTGAATGAATATGATTAAAAAATTTTGAATCATCCAATGCAGGATTTTTTTCTTCATGCTTGAAAACTATAGCTTGTATTTTTTCAATCATATTATCCCATATTTCATAAACTCTGTGAAGCATGGGCTCATTCTTATCAACTTCTCTTAACATTTCCCAAATAGGTTGCGTAAATTGAATGAAGTATACCACTCTGTCCCAAAACTCATCATCAAAAATGAATTTTTTAATTCTTGAGCCTTGATATCATCATCAGCACGATAGAATGTCCGATTTTCATCAGTCACCATGTTAATCAAAGCATTCTTCACTCTTTTAATCCTCTTCACCATCACAATGATGGACGCAAAACGTGTTTCAACGACCTTCAACAATTTCAGGTCAGAATGCCTATTAAATATAACATTAACACGATGGTGGTTAACAACAAAATTCCTAATGCTTTTGGCATTTCTTTCTAAATATTCAATCCATGAACATAAAGCATATGTTTATGAATTTTCTTCTTCTTTGGGGTTGTAGATGCTCTTTAGGGCCAGATTTAAGTTGTGTGCTACACAGGGAGTCCAAAAAATATGAGGGTAGTCACTCTCCAAACTCAACGCTGCACTTTTACAAACTGGAGCGTTGTCTGTAATGATTTGTACCACTTTCTGATCACCCACTTCTTTTATGACTTCTATAATCAATCCCTTCAAATACTCTGCATTTTTATATTCCCCAGATGCATCAACTGCTTTCAAGAATATTGGGTCACTAAGCGAACAAGCAATGAAATTGATCAGTGGACGCCTTTGAATATCTGTCCATCCTTCAGACACAATAGAAACTCCATTTTGCTCCCATGAATATTTTTTAATCTCCAGCAACCTCTTCACATTTGCCCTCTCTTCTGCAAGAAGTGTGGTTTGTATTTTTTTTGAACTTGGAGGCACATAGCCACTCAAATTACAATTTGCCAAGGATGTTACTAAATCCTTCCAATAAGGATTTCTAGTCGCATTAAATAGGAGTGAACTAGAATAAAAATACCTCCCAACTTTTCTATCCAATTCTTCTCTCCCATATGCATTAAATGCTGCTTGTATCGTTCCTTTACCTCCTACATTGACTTTCCTTTTTTTTTCAGTGTCTTCTTGGTGGCTTGCAAATGGCACACTAACTGCACAAGAATCGGCCATTGTCTTTCTCTTCTCATATTCTTCTTGTATTTTCTTGTATTGTCTTCGCATTGCCTCATCAACTTTTCTGCATCCTGAAATGTCATGTCCTGGTATCTTCAACAAATGAGCCTTCACTCTTGTGTAAGACCCAACAAAATCTCTTTTGCCGAGCTTGCATCGAAATCTCTTGTTTCCACCACCTCCTTCTCCAGTCTTTGCAAGTTTATCTACATATACCCATAATGGCCCCACATCATCAATCCCACTACAACTATCAGCAAAACTAGCAGCAGAACTTACATGTTGGAATGAGGATGACGCAAGTCCTCTTCCTTTATCCGTCATTTTTATCCTGAAAACACAAAAAAATACATTCAAAATTTCAAATCAATTATACATGCATTATCTTGATATAAAAATATATATAAGATCAGAAGCAAGGAGGGAGGATCTACCCCTCCCCTGCCAAAAACAGGGAGGGACTCAGCCCCTCCCCTGAAATAAGAGGGAGCAGGGACGGGGGCTCGACTCCCTCCCCTGCCAAAAACAGAGGGATTAGGGGGGGCTCAGCCCCTCCCCTGCCGACCCAACAAGAGAGCGAGAGGGGGGGCTCGGCCCCTCCCCTGAAATCAAAGGGAGCAGGGTGGGGGGCTCTGTAACGACCCCAACTCAAAACCTTTGAAATTGCATTTTTTTTTTAAACAGTACGGAAAGCTCCCCAGAGACTCGGGGTCCTCACAATTCCAATTCCAACTGGATAGCCCAAACACCACAAACAACCATCATCCACAAGAACCAAAACAATTTCTTTATTTATGAATAAGAGTAAATTTCAGAGACAATGTTTTATTCGACTAAAAATAAAGCAACAACTGAAAAAGCAAGAAGAACTGAAACCAAAGAAAGAGTCACTCTATCCCCTGCTGAAACTGTCAAGATCCAAGTATGACTCTCATTCATTCTCAGTAGTCAGTCCAACCTCACTGCTCACCATTTCCTATGAAAAACCAACAAAATAGGGTGTCAGAACCGAAATTCTGAGCACAGCTACTTCTAAAGAAATCAGGTGAGACAAAAAACATGGATAAGATCCTGTATAATAATTTGAGTGAGTGCAAATATAACAGTTTGCGGTATCTAAGAAATCATACATGCGACAGGTTTCAGATACTCACCAATAGGGAACAGTAAAGCAGTAGCATATAGCAAACATTAAGTAACCAAATCTTTCAGCATGCTTTTAGGAAGTAAATTAATACACCCACCATCATATCATGATTTAGAGAACAATTCAAATATGCATGATCTAGTACATAATAGGAAAATGCATGATTTCTTTTAAATGCATGAGTCATTTTATTATCTTACCTTTAAGTTTCCTTTTTCTTTTCCATATGCATGCCCTATTAAATGCACACAACTTTAAGTTCCTCGTTTTAATTATCATTTTCTGCGGATACACCAAACGGGTACAATCCCTGAGGTTAAGTTAGGTTCCCAGGGTAGCTTAACACACAATTTGTAGTTTATTACTGGGTTCCAAACTTAGCCATCGATCGATTTACCTTCAGAATATTAGACCTCCACATCTAATGTCGGAGACACAAGGAACACCCCACGCCCACAAGTGTCACTTCCTTGATACCAAAACAACAGCTATGTCAAACACACCACCCCCAGGTAAAGTGACAGACTCTCCCTAAAGCCGTGGCTAGGAGAAAGAACTTCAATATCGGGTTCAAAGGACCAAATTTACGCACACAGAGTTTTTGTATCCTTACAGTCTCCCCAAGACCGGTTCTCTAAGATATCCATTCTCCAGATGGATGATCCCAGAACATATATTACAATGTTCTTTATTATGTTTTTAATTTACCTCAATTTTTTACGTTTGCAACACCATATGCAAAAGTAAAGTGAAAACCCGCATCCTCCCTTGCAGGAACCTTTACGGAACTTCAGCCCGTAAGGACCACAGGAACAGTGTAGTAGTGTGCCAAAACAACTTATGTGGTTTAAGTGATGCAGTAAAAAACATATGTGAAAAGAAACCAAACCCACAACCCTTCAGGCCAGTGATGTCCATTTAGGCCATCGATGCATCACATAATAAAACCAAAGTAGTGTTTTATTCATAACACTAAGCCAAAGTGCCAAATGCATGTGTACTCATGCAAATATAAACCCTGAAAAGGAGTCGTCAACGTGTAATGTAGGACCCGACCCGTTTTGTATATTGGATCGGATCCAGATCCAATCAACGTGTAATGTAAATTAACATGTTATTAAGGGGTACTTTTGTACCCTAGTAATTGTATATTTACATATTAATAGAATGAGAGGCGCAACCACAACTGACTGACGCACTTTCTATGGAATCTCTCTCTCTCTCTCTCTCTCTCTCTCTCTCGTGACAGGCCTATACAGAGATCGAGTACTCCCTTCTTTCATGGTATCAGAGCAGCGTGACGACTGGGAGTGAAGAGCTGCCTCGGTTTCACGGTGACAGATCTCGATCTTCATTTCACGGTGACAGACGATCTCGGCTTTACGGTGACAGACCTCGACCTCGGTTTCACGGTGATAAACGACCTCTTGTTGGCTCGATTACTGTATTTTTTCTTGGCTCGATTACTGTGGTTTTCCCTTTTTGTTTGAATCACGATCACAGATCATCTGCTGTTTCGTGATTCTGAAAATATTTCTGCTGCTTCGTGGGTTCTGAAAATATCTCTGCTAGTTCAACACATTATCCTTTGCTGATTCAATACATTGTTCTCTACTGTTTCGTGGGTTCCGAAACTATTTTCTCTGTTGTTTCGTGGGTTCTGAAAATATTTTCTGTTGGTTCAATACATTATCATTTGCTGATTCAATACATTATTCTCTGTTGTTTCATGGGATCTGAAACTATTTTCTGTTGATTCAATACATCATTCTCTGTTTTTTTTTTCTCTGATTTTCTGTTAGCCAAGCCCTCTATTCTGTTAGTCGAGTGCCCTGTTAGCCGAGCCCTCTATTCTGTTAGCCGAGGCCTGCTTCATACCTAAGTGTCAGTTCAATTTTTTTAATGGATTTTACTCATGCGCAGTCATGCCTATCCTCCAGCTTTCTCGGTCAACTAGTCTCTGAAAAACTGAATAACTCAATTTTTTTAACCTGGAAAAGACAAATTATCCCTTTTATAAAGAGTCAGGGCCTCTCCAGTCATCTGGATGAATCGGTTCCTCCGCCTCCAGAATACATTTCACAAGAAAAAACGGACGATAAAGGAGAACAATCTATTGTTCTTCACAGGAATCCAGAATATGTTGCTTGGATGAAGAGGGATCAATCGCTAGTGGCATACATTACTTCAACACTCTCACAGGAAGTTCTTGTTGCCCTTCCTGATGATTGTTCGGCCAAAGAACTGTGGGATAAGTTAGTTCAATCATATTCACAAATTTCTGAGGCAAGAATTATGTTTCTTAAGCGAGAGTTTCAAATGATGAGGAAAGATTCCATGTCTATTATGAAATACCTGAACAAAATGAAAGGCATCACAGATCAACTGGCTGTTGTTGGATGTCTTGTCAGTGAAAAAGATAAGGTGCAACAAACCTTGAGCGGATTGGGATCAGAATATCATGTCATGACGACAACTCTACTGTGTTTTCCAGAACTCCCAAAGTTTGAAGATTTTCGTGCAAAATTATTGCAATATGAAATGACTCTGAAAGGATCTTCTGAAGATTCTCATGGACATTCAGGAATCCAAGATGTACTAGCTACGGAAATGAGTTATGGTCGAGGACGAGGAAGTTCTTTTCGAGGAAAGGGCGACCAAGGGAGACATACCTATGGAGGTCATGGTATACTTCCAACACCCAATGTGCAAGGACAGAGACCCATCCCTACCTGTTTTCTATGCAACAAGAAAGGGCACATTAAAGAAAATTGTTGGTTTATTCCTCAAAACAAAGAGAAAGATCCACAAGCAGAGGCTAGGAAGGATGGAGAAGTTAAGGACTTGCTGCTGGCAGCATTGGCAGGATTGAACATGAAGCAAAATGACAAAGGCATTTGGTATGTCGACTCTGGAGCAGCTACTCATGTCACAGGTGATGCAGGAAAACTCTTGACTCTTACACCTTATGTTGGTAAAAATAGCATAGTCACAAGAGATGGATCTCATCACTCAATCTCACATATTGGAAATGTCATTATACCCATGTCAAAGTCCTCTCTTAAACTTCCAAGTGTCATTCATGCACCTAACATTCAAAAGAACATTGTTTCTGTCTCAAAACTTGTTGATGATGCTAATGCTTCAGTTGAATTTACTCATTCTGTTTATGTCAAGGATCTTCGCACGAGGAAGACATTCGCTGAAGGAAAACGATGGGGCAACATGTACATCTTCCAAGAAGATCCTCCTTCCTCCATTCATTCCAACTATTCATCCTTGAAGCCTCACCAACGTCAATTTTTTTATCCTGATTTTATATTTACTATTTCTGAGTATAATAAGCCAAGACTTTGGCATAGTAGTCTTGGCCATTGTGGTCGCCATTTTATTGAAAAACTTGTCTTGAATAATCTCATTCCTAAGTCCAGTCTGAGTTCAGAGGTCGTTGATACAAAGTGTTCTAGTTGTCATTTATGTAAGAGTCATATTTTACCATTCACTTCCATTAATAAAAGAGCTTCAAGGCCATTTGAGGTCATTTGTTCAGATGTCTGGGTCCTGCCCCAATTACTTCTCTTTCTAGCAGTAAATACTATCTTATTTTCATTGATAGTTACTCGCATTATACTTGGATATTTTTTATGAAGCACAAATCAGAAGTCTTTCGATTGTTCACAATCATTTCTCTGCCAACATTCTCAATTTCCAGTGTGATGGAGGAGGTGAATTCTCCTCGAGTGACTTTGTTAGTTTCCTTCAACATAATGGGATAAAGAGAAGAGTGTCTTGCCCACATACACCTCAACAAAATAGGATTGCTGAGAGGAAGCATCGACATATTATTGAGACTGCAATGAGCATGATGCATGGGAGCAATCTCCCTGTACCATTATGGACTAAGGCTTTTCACTCCACAATTCATGTGATAAATCGGCTGCCCATCAATATCTTAGAGAATAAGTCACCATATTTTTCTCTATTTGGCACACAACCTGATTATCATGAATTATGTGTGTTTGGGTATGTTTGTTATGTTCATATTGACAGCTCACAAAGGCACAAGTTCCAAGATAAAGCCTTAAAATGCAAGTTTATAGGATATGCATAAGACTACAAAGGGTACAGGTGCTATGATCCCTTGAGCAAGCGTGTCAAAATATCAAGGAATGTAGTTTTCGATGAAATGAACTTTGATGATCAGACTGCTAATTCAACCCTTCACACTGATAACTCAAGCCCCAACGTTGAGGTATATTACCCATGGTTAAATTCAGAACTCTTTTCCAATGGTAGAGTAGATTGTTCGGCAAATTGCTGTCAGAAGGAAACACATGAGGAATCAACCAATGAAACTCAAACGGAAGAGACTGTTACACATGACTTGGAGCCAACAAGATATAAGGGTATTGTGTACACCCGGCGAGAGAAAGAGCCCCCATTCATTTCTTCTATAAGTACGAACCCATCTGATCCCGCTTCACAGATGATGGATATCAGAAGATCCTCACGGATTCGACATCCGCTTGACAGATAGGTAAGCTATAAAAAAATTTCATTGGATTTTCAGTTGTTTTTGACATCCATAAGTAAAGAGGATGAGCCCCTCATGTTCTATCAAGTTGCGGGCTCTAGAAGATGGGTAGAAGCAATGAATGAAGAAATAAAGGCATTACATGAATGTGAGACATGGGAGATTGTACCTAGACCACTAAACAAAAATGTTGTTGGGTCAAAATGGGTGTACAAGATAAAGTATAAGCCAGATGGGAGCATCGAAAGATACAAGGCTAGACTTGTAGCCAAGGGATTCACACAAGAGGAAGGACTAGACTTCGATGAAACTTTCAGTCCTGTAGTTAAAATGGGGACCATTCACATTGTGTTGAGTCTAGCCATTAGACATGGATGGACATTGAGTCAGCTGGATGCTAAAAATGCATTTCTGCACGGGGATTTAAAGGAGGAGGTATACATGGAACAACCCACTGGATATGCAGAACAAGACTCCAAAAAATATGTATGCAAGTTAAAGAGAGCACTCTATGGTTTGAAACAAGCTTCTCGTTCCTGGTTCGACAGTTTTTCGCTAGAGATACAAAGACATGGCTTCTCTCGGTCCCTTCTAGACCACTCATTATTTATTCACAATGAACACAGTGTCACTACCCTTCTACTAATATATGTAGATGACATCATCATCACAGGGAACTGTAAAAGTCACATTGAGCGGGTGAAGAAGTTATTAAATCAGAGATTTAAGATGAAAGATTTGGGAGAGCTGCGATATTTTCTTGGGGTAGAAGTTGATAAAAGAAATGATACTCACCCTTACTCAACACAAATACACATTGGACATTCTCAGCAGAGCGGGCATGACAGATTGTAAGCCGTTGACAACTCCAAGTGTCATCCATCAGAAATTGAGTTCAAAGGAAGGGGATATATATGAAGATCCCACCAAGTATCGCAGCATAGTTGGCATGTTGCAATACCTGACTTTTACTAGACCTGATATAGTATACTCGGTTAACCAGGTATCCCAGTTTATGCATGAACCTCGTATGTCACACATGGAGGCGGTCAAACGTATACTTCGTTACCTGAAGGGTACAGTTGGTGATGGACTGGTATACAAGAAAAGAGAATTAGATCCAGGAGGGGGCCATGAGGTCGTTATTTATGCTGATGCTGATTGGGCGTGTGATCCAGATGAACGACAATCAGTATCCGGTTATTGCAGCTTTATTGGACCAAACTTAGTATCCTGTAGCAGTAGAAAACAAAAGGCGGTTGCTAGGTCAAGCACTGAGGCTGAATACAGATCGATGGTTGCTGCCACGGCTGAGGCTACGTGGATAAGACATCTCCTGACAGAAATGGGAGAACCGATTGCTCGGTCACTACTATTGTGTGACAATCAAAGTGCCATCAACATGTCCTTCAATCCCATCCACCACAGTCGAGCAAAGCATATTGAAATAGATCAACATTTTATTCGGAAAAAGGTTGAAGATAAAGAGATTGAACCCATGTATGTGTCGACTGAAGAACAAGTTGCTGACATTCTTACTAAAGGGTTGACAAAGGACATGTTTTGGTTTCTGAAAGGCAAGTTGTTCATGGTTCAGGAGCATGCACAACTTGAGGGAGGCTGAAAAGGAGTCATTATATTTATGCAGGACCCGTTTTGTATATTGGATCGGATCCAGATCCAATCAACATGTAATGTAAATTAATGTGTTATTAAGGGGTACTTCTGTACCCTAGTAATTGTATATTTACATATTAATAGAATGAGAGGCGCAACCACAACTGACTGACGCACTTTCTATGGAATCTCTCTCTCTCTCTCTCTCTCTCTCTCTCTCTCTCTCTCGTGACAGGCCTATACAGAGATCGAGTACTCCCTTCTTTCAAACCCAATCATAAGCATGTCATTTCCTAATCATATGCATCCTTGTTATGTGTGTTACCTACATCACATACGTGTATTCACCAATGCATACCTCTTTTGAGCGTGTGAGTGTGCACATACATTACACATTCTCATCAAGCATACATGCTCACAAAAATATCAATAATCGATCCATGATCATATTAATGATTACATAATCAGGACGATGCAGTACCAAGATAACATTTTGCATCTCCACCTGTCAAAAGTGTAAGTTTCTGCATTTCCCAGAGAAGTGGGTCGGGCTTATCAATCCCGGACTCAACAACCTACCAACTAACTAGTCAATTCAATCCAGCCGACTGGGTCAGCTGGATTTGACCCTCCAACAGATCAACCGATTATGCTGAAACCGCATGAATTTTCATAAAAAAAATCATTTGCACAATTATCTTAATGCACACAAGGATCAACTAACATGATCATATCATTATCCAAAGCTCAGGGTTTCAAGAAACATTTACATGGTGCTTATACACAAACCCCATGATAAATTTGTCTATCAAACCCCATTATGTATGTAATACAAAAACAGACCTGATAACTTCCATGCATGAACATCACTATCAACCTATCATGATGAACAAGATTAACAAAGAATCAACCATTATGAGCGCAATTACATGCCTACACAGAAGAAAATGTTACATATATAAGTTGAGAGAACCTGTGACAAAATTTTGAATCAGCATATATGTATACCTTGTCGGCTGAGTCTGGCAGCGCTTTCACAGGTCTAATCACAATCAGGGTGATCCTTATGAATGCGTAAAAACAATCTTGCTTATGACCAGAATTGCCGATCCACCCGAATCAAGCTTCACTCAGGAGAGACAAATTATCATGTATCAACCCAACGTGATCTCAGCCCAAGAACAAAAAGAAACACGCAGCCCCACCTGACAGGGATGCCCAGTTTAAATCCTAAACAGAAATCAGTTTGGACTGAGTCGTAATAGTCCAACTTAAGTACACGTTCAACCCCCCCCCCCCCCCCCCCAATTCGATGAAACCAGAATCAATGTGACCCCCCCCCTTTCAGCAAAGAAAACCACAACAGATTGACGTCCCTGACGTGAATCAAATCCAGAAACACGATTCCAAGCCAAGAACACAATTCCAAGAATACGATACCCTAAAACGAAATTTAATTTAAATAGCAACCAAGATTTCAACAAGAAAGACAGTCAGTTTTCCTTTTTGTAAATTCATTTACATACACAGTAATTCCCTTTTCAACCAAATGAAAGAAAAATAGGCAAGCAAAAAGGGAAGTAAATCGGGCCATGGGGAACCATCCATGGTCCGCCCTTTCCCCAAGGTTCTTGAAGGGAAACAACCCTCTAAGGGTGTTCCATAGATTCCCATCGCAAATCAATATACGAAATTGAATCCATATTTGATTCCTCACACAGTTTCAAGAGAAGCACCATACCTTTATTTTTCGCAAGTTTTCCGGCGATCGGAGGCTGCCGTGGTGGGAGGATGCAGGCTGGTGTCGCTCCTCTCCACTGCCGTGGAGAAGGGTACTCGCCATGGCCTTCGATGGCAGCCGGAACTTGCCGGCAATGGAGCCCCTTTCTCCGACATGCGCACACCGAGAGAGAGAGAGAGAGAGAGAGAGAGACCAAAATGTCGAATGAGGGGTGGTTTTCCCCTTTTATTCGAGATCTGACCCCTTCTTCTCCCTCCAGAAGAGTCGGAGGGGTCGGTTACACCATGCATAACCCCCCCTTCCTTTCTTGATCTTGCCTGCAAGAATCGTGCCTAGGGCACGATTCTGGTTTCTGCTTTCTTTTAAAAACACTTACACGGGTCCGGGTCCAAGCCCCACGACCCGCAATACTGAGTCCATTTTTAAAAATGGATCCGGATCACCCGTGAATAGCGGATCCTCAGTTGGATCCATTTGGGTCCAACTATGGATCTATCCCCCTTTATACCGGAAATTTTTATTTTATAACTAATATTAATTATTTATTTCTTTACATATATTTTAATATCCAATTTGTAGGGTATTTACGGATCCGGGTATCGGGTCCTAGACCCAAATCAACTAAATATGCGTATTTCTTCCGGTTATTATAGGCTCGGCCCCTCCCCTACCAAAAACAGGGAGGGGCTCAGCCACTCCCCTGCCGAAAACAGAGGGAGCACAACCCCTCCCCTGCCGACCCAACAAGAGAGCGAGAGGGCGCAGGGGGGGCTCAGCCCCTTCCCTGCCGATCCAACGAGAGCGAGAGGGGGAGGGGGGGGCTCGGTCCCTCCCCTGCCGACCCAACAAGAGAGCGAGAGGGCGCAGGGGGGGCTCAGCCCCTCCCCCGCCGACACAAGAAGAGAGCGAGAGAGGGTACGTACCTACGAAAGGAGAGGAGGAGCCTAGGAGGTGGCATTGGGGCGTCAGTAGGAGAGAGCTCGAGTTGAACGGGAGAGGAGAGATTAGGGTAAAAAAAATTTTGCCCTAATCCTTTTTTTCATCGGGGATTTTTTTTTAACGCCGAAAAGTGGATGAAAATGACCCTGGGTGCCGCACCCGATGCCGCACGCGCACCCGCATCCCGTCGCGTGGACGCGGGTGCGACACCTATTTTGACGAGTCCCTATGACTTAGTCTATCACATAACTGAAAATGCTCACGAAAAAGGACAGTATTGGAGCTTCAACAATGGACTGAGTTTGGGACTGTCACATGAACACTTAGCATGTGTATTCCCATGTCGACATGACACCACTCAGACACACCAGGACACTTCATGGACACAGTCAAACTGGTGTCAAGAACAGTCAATGTTATGTCATTAACTTTATCTTTTTTCTTTTATGAACTTGATTATTTATTTCTATTTCATTTTTTTTAATTTGTCATCAATTACATTACATTGTTACACACATAACTGAATGTGTGAATACTGTTGTGTCCATGTATCCTAATTTTGAGAATTGCCATGTCGTACCAAGTGTATCATGCCTCGTTCTCATATCCTTATCCATGTCACATAGATTGGGGCACATCTTCTATGAAGCACCAGAATCAAGCAAAGAAATCTCAATTGTGCAAAGCTAGGACAATTGTAAGAAAACTAAAGCAAGCCCACGCTTTTTCAGGCTGCTCAACAGCTCTTTCACATAGTTCTGAATTTCCTTAGCTAAACCTATTAACAGAAGGGGTGAAGTTATACATATGTGTGTGTGTGTTCATCATAATGTGCAATGCACCTGATATGGTCAATTGCGTATCTGAGAATTATCTACAGCAAATAATAGTGCAGAACCAGTGTTATAATGAGAGACTAATTTATATCCAGAGATAGTATGATGAGAATAAACAAGAAAGCTTATGAAAGCCAATTACGTTTTGTAAGGCCTGACCAAAATTCAAACGGGAGGTCAAGTTCATGGCTTTGTATAGTTAAGATATAAATGTAACGAAGTATGCGGAAAGATAAAAGAATGCTAAAAAGGCATTCACAATGTCCAACAATGGACAAATACACAAAGGGATAATAGCAAGTCCACTATGGGACAATACATACACAAGCTTAAGAAAAGCACAAACAAAAATATAAAATCTCTTTATTGAGAGAGAGCACTAAGGCTTAGAAAAAATACAAGGGGTTTCACCCCTATTTATACACATAAAGGGATTCAAAAAAGGAAGCCAAAAGGGGGCTCCCAAAGAGTCGTTGGGAGCCCCCAATGGTCACATTTGTGACCGTTGGGGGCCCCAACGACTCTATTGTGGGCCCTTCTTTGGCGTGAAATACAAAACAAAAGAAAAAAGAAAAACAAAAATAAAATAAAAAAGAATATAATTGTTTAATAAAACAACTATGAAAAGACTATAATACCCCTATCAGGTATTCTAGTATTATACATATATATATATATATATATATGTGTGTGTGTGTATTAATACATATGATTTAACAGCTCCTCTCAAACTTTACGGGGAGATGACCGAAAGTTTGTCAAGGAGAAACATGAAGCATGGAGCAGGAAGTGCTTTAGTAAAAAAAATCTGCTAACTGATATTCTGATGTGACATATGACAGTGTAACTGTTCCACGTAGATACTCATAACAAACATAGTAGCAATCCATTTCGATATGTTTGGTTCGTTCGTGGAAGGTGTGATTGCTGGTAATATAAATAACACTTTTGTTATCACAACAAAGCTTTGAAGCTCCAGTAATGTCAACCCCCATATCTTTGAGAACACTTCGAAGCCAAACAAGTTCCATTGTAGTGGTTGTCATAGCCCGGTGTTCAGCTTCAGTAGAGGATAGTGAGACTTTATGTTGCTTCTTGCATCTCCAAGCAATTAAAGAATCTCCTAAAAGACACAAAAGCCATTAGTTGAAATTCTATCATTGAGGTTACCACCCCAATCTGCATTAGTATAAGCAAGTAAATTTAATGAAGAAGAAGATGATAGAAATAACCCTTTAGTTATGGTGTTTTTGATGTATCGAATGACCCGGAGCATAACACTCATATGTACAGTTATAGGAGCATGCTGAAATTGACTAGCAGAGTCAACAACATGAGCGATGTCAGGTCTGGTGATAGTCAGATATGTGAGAGATCCAATGAGTTGTCTGTAGGGTTTGTGATCTTCTAGAAGAACCCCATCCTCCAACCTTAATTTGGCATTTATGACTTCTGGAGTCTCCACCCTTTATCATCTGAAATGCCAGACTTAGTACATATATCTACAACAAGCTTCATCTGTGATAGAATATATCCTCGGAAAGAATATGCAACTTCAATACCAAGGAAATATCTAAGAAAACCTAAATCAGACATGTCAAAGCTATCTTTTAACATATTTTTAATATTAACAATATTATCTTGATCATTTCTTATGATAATCATGTCATCAACGTAAAGTAATAAGATAACAATATTACCTACACTTTTCACAAAGAGAGCAGTGTCAATATAACAGGAACGAAATCCCAATTTAATCATGATATCACTGTATTGATCATACCAAGCCTTGGGGGCTTGCTTAAGACCATATAAAGCTTTTAAAAGTTTGAGGGTTTGACCTTGTCCGTCCAATGTTAACTCTGAGT
The DNA here is from genome assembly GCF_984573655.1 of Nuphar pumila. Taxonomy (NCBI): domain Eukaryota; kingdom Viridiplantae; phylum Streptophyta; class Magnoliopsida; order Nymphaeales; family Nymphaeaceae; genus Nuphar; species Nuphar pumila. Next base: position 39,360,928 of record NC_143251.1, read on the forward strand.
GGCGGATCCATATATACTTCTTCATTTAGATTTTCATTCAAAATGCATTTTTCACATCGAGTTGATATATAAGTCATTTTTTGGTTGATGCGACAGCTATTAAGGTTCTAACACTTGTCATTCTGGCTACAGAGGTGAATGTTTCCTCGTAGTCAATCCCATATTTTTGCGAATATCCCTTAGCCACTAATCTGGCTTTATATCTTTATACGGATCCATTGCTTTTGGTTTTAACCTTAAATATCCATCGACATCCAATAGGTTTTTTATGTGAAGGTTGTTTGACTATTTCCCAAGTATTGGCCTTTTTCAAGGCATCTAATTCTATTTGCATGGCTTCAACCCAATGTGGTATTGTTTTGGCTTGATTATAATGACTAGGTTCATAATATGAATGTAATGTTATCAGACAAGCCCGATAATTAGGTGTAAGGGACTCATATGACACAAACCTATTGGGTGGAATTGATTTTCTAGAAGATCTCCTAACAGGGGTTTCTTCTAAAGATTCAAAAAGTTGAGAAAATTTCTCCAAGGCACTAATTGGCCTTTCTTGGTCTCTTCGGGTATACACATTAATATTTTCATTACTGATATCACCACCATATGGTGATATTTCAATATTGAATACATCACAATATCCTGTATATTTTCAGTATGAGTCATAGAATCACCACATATCATCTATAAGGTCATGTAAAAACATATAGTCAATTTCATTTTGTTTTTCTAGATTTTCAAATCCATTCTTATCTTCCAAAAAGTTACATCTTTTGACACATATAGTTTGTTATTTTTTAAATCAAAGCATCTATAGCCTTTTTTATTTTCCCCATAGCCCATAAAAACATATTCAATCGCCTTTGGGGATAACTTATCTCTCTTATGTAAGAGGACAAAACATTTACAACCAAAGATGTGAAGGTGATTGAAGTCGGGAGAAAATTTGAAAAGTTTTTCATATGGAGAGATTCTTTAGTTTAGAAGAAGGTATTCTATTGATTAAATATATTGAGGTCAAGACGGATTCGGCCCAAAAAAATATTGGAATTTTTTTAGAGATAAGCAATGTTCTAGCGGTTTCAATAATATGTCTATGTTTTCTTTTCGCTTGTCCATTTTGTTGTGGAGTTCTAAAACACAAATTTTTATGACAAATTCTATTTTGTTTTAAATAATTTTGAAATTCGGTAGACAAATATTCTACACTAGGGTTGCGTGCAGTGGGACAAAACACATTGGAATTAACGCAGTGGGACAAAACACAATGGAATTAACGCAGCCTCTCTCTTCTTTTTGGTTTACTGTAGCTTTTCTTTTTCAGCAGTCTTTTCCTTTATGCTTTTACTGAGTTTTTCTTTAACACACAGTCGGCAGCAACCTTTGTCTTCCTTTTCTGTTTTCTTTATTACTTCCTTGTCAGCCTTTTCATTTCTTTAATGATCTGTCAGTGTTGATTGCAGCAGCCTGGAGTTTTTTGTTTTTTCTTTTTCTTTAGTTTTCGTTGTTATTGCTTGCATTCAGCCGACTCCTTTTAGTGTTTCCTTTTTGTCAGTTAGTGTTTGTTTTCTTCCAGCCATCCCTTTCTTTTTAGTAGTTTCCCCTTTCAGCAGTATTTTTATTCCTTTTTTTTTGCTTTCTTCTGTCAGTAGTTAAAATACATTAGATTCATTGCATTGTCGTCAATTGATTACTCATTATTTCAATTCAGTCACTTGTTCAATCGAGGTTTCATTGAAATAAAAGAAAAGAACAAACAACACCCACGTTTTGGGTGGCTTTTCTTTTTCCTGTTATCACTGCATATCGCACGATCGTAAGGGTCGTGCCAACCATTTCCATGAATAGGTGTTTTGGTAGCCGATCCTCCCACCCTGCATCAAAAATCTTTTGGCAGCCAATTGTCTCGCTACATCAAATGGTATCAGAGCCCAGCCCTCCCCCTTCGTTAACGGCATGCCGCAAGAAACGAGGAACGGTCCTACGAGCGAAAAGGCACGAGAGGAGATCATGAAGCGGCTACTCGACATGTTGACGGAGATACAGGAAGATATGCTATGCCTAGAAAAGGAGGTAGTCGGTTTGTCAAAACGAACGAATGGAATCGAAGATCGGTTGGTCATTCTTGAATCAACGATAGAACTGTTGAGATTAAGAGGTTTCAAGTTTTAAGTTTTAAGTTTTTTCTAGATTAAAGGTTATTTGATATTTTAGTTTAATGAGGGGCTTATATGTAATTTCTCCTTTTTGGCCTCTCTCTATTTAACATAGAGATTAGCCCTAATAACAATAACGAGTTCTCTTATTGTGCAATCGTCTCTCTCTCTCTCTCCACCTCGGTTTCTGCGTATCTCACCTTACCTTCTACATGGTATCAGAGCAGTCGACCTTGGGAACGTGATCTCGTGCCCTGCGCCAAGTTCGAGTGATTATGGAAAATGTGTGATCGATCTTTGTTTCGAAATAAGTGATACAGATCTGATAACAGATCTGAGATCTGACAAATGTCATGACTCAGATCTGTAATCAGATCTAATGGTTATGGTGAATATTTATATCCATGTTGATAAGTACGAGTGTTGTGCAAAAGTCGTGAAACTAATTTTATTTTGGCTGTCGTGATGTATATGGCTGGGAGCAGCTGTCGTGAATACCTTTATCCATGTTGATAAGTACAAGTGTTGTGCAAAAGTCGTGAAACTGATTTTGTTTTGGCTGTCATGATGTATATGGCTGGGAGCAGCTGTCGTGAGTTAAAAAAAAAAAATTGTGCTCATGTTATCGCTGGTTGTGCTCAGATTCTATTTGGTGAGCAACTGTCGTGATTTCTAGTCTCTGCGTGCTCATAGTATTGTTGGTCGTGCATCTGGGTGCTGTGTCGTGATCTTTTTGACTCAACAGGCTTGAAAGCAGTCTCTGCATGCTCATAGTATTGTTGGTCGTGCATCTGGGTGCTGTGTCGTGATCTTTTTGACTCAGCAGGCTTGAAAGCAGCATGTTAATATAATTTTTTTTTGGAATCAGCAGGCGTGATTCCCTGCTGTGTTGAAAAATATTCTGTTTGTGGGAACCTTCTCTTTTGTCGTGGGATTCTGTGTTGAGTACTGCTACTGGTTGTCGTAGTGGCTGATGGGTGATGGAAACACACGCTATGTCGTGTTGGATGTGTGATCTTGATTTGCAACCTATAGCCATCCTTGGTCGAGGTGGAAGGTTTTGGTCAAGTTTCTTTAAAATTATATTTGAAGTTTGGATCTGAACAGTCGAAGGTCGTGTTTCTCAGATTTCATTGGTGAAGTCAAAACTTGATATAGTCGGGTTTGTAGTTGATTGTGGGTGTGCGCGTGTGGTTGCTCCTGCATTTTGTGAATCAAGCCCATTAGTTTATATTATGGCTCAAGTGGTTAAATCAAATGCAGATTCCTCCAATGATTATGTAACTCTTAGCAGGGCTGAATATGATGAGCTCCTTGCTTTACGATCATCCAATTCAAAGTCTTCTGTTGCGGAGGTTGTGTGCTCGGCAGGTGATGGCCTATCTGGTCAAGGTGGTAGGTGGATCATTGATTCTGGAGCCTCTGGTCACTTGTGCGGAAATTCGAGTAACTTTTTGAGTTTAAAACCTGTGACTGGTCAAAAAGGGGTACGTCTTGCTGATGGTAGCTCTTCCCCAATTGTAGGGCAGGGAAACATGTCTATTACCCCTACTCTTCAATTGTCGCATGTTCTTCATGCTCCTTCGTTTCCACAGAATTTATTATCCGTCAGTCGAATGACAAAAGATTTAAATTGTAGAGTGATTTTTTATCCTATGGGGTGCACCTTTCAGGACTTGCTGGCGGGGAGAAGGATTGGTGGCGGCTATGAGGAAGGTGGTCTGTATTACCTACACCAACCAGACGTTTCAGCCTATTCTGTTGTTACATCATCCTCAAGTCCTCTATTGTGGCATCATCGTTTGGGTCACCTTCCAGTGACAAAACTTCGTCGTGTCATTCCTCATATACCTCCCTCAGTTTCTTTTCAGTGTGAAACATGTCAATTGAGAAAACATTGTCGAAGCTCTTTTCCCTCCAGTCAGAGTCCGTCAAGTCAAGGATTGTTTGATCTTCTTCATGTCGACGTGTGGGGTCCGAGTAGGATTCCGAATAGGTCTCAGTGTCGTTATTATCTAGTTATTGTTGATGACTTCTCAAGGCTATCGTGGGTGTTCCTGTTAAAAGATCGGTCTCAAGGTCCTGTCATTCTTAAATCTTTAATTGCAGAGATAAAAACTCAATTTGACGTATGTGTTAAAATTGTTCGCACTGATAATGCTCTTGAGTTCAAATCCAAAGACTTACTTCAATTCTACTCTGTTAATGGGATTCAACCTCAATTTACATGTCCCCATACCTCCCAGCAAAATGGGGTGACTGAGAGGAAACATAGACAAATCCTTAATGTTGCTCGGTGCCTTATGATTCAATCCAATATGCCTACTTCATACTGGGGCGATGCGGTTTTGACAGCCGGGTTTCTTATAAATCGCATGTCGTCAAGCTCTGTAGAAGACCAGATCCAATTCAAATTCTCCATCCAGAGGCTCCTCTCTTTCCTATCCCCCCTAAAGTTTTTGGATGTGTGTGTTTTGTGCATAAGCTGGGTCCTGATCGAGATAAACTTGCTGCGCAGTCTATTAAATGTGTTTTCCTTGGGTATCCTAAGAACCAAAAAGGATATCGTTGCTATGACCCTATATCTCATAAAGAGTATGTCAGTGTTGACGTTACCTTCTTTGAGTCTATTCCTTATTTTTCAAGTACTACTCCAAGACTTCAGGAGAGCCTTAGTGATATCCTTTCTCTGCCGATTCCTCCCTTTCCGTTAGAGTCGCTTCCTCCTCAGTCCTTGTTTCCATCGTCGAGTGTGTCTCGCTTCTGAAACCCTCCCATAGTATACACTCACAGGGTTCCTCCTACCTCCATGCCGCCATCACCTCCTTCTCCTCAGGTAAGTATTTCTGAGCATATTGTTGTCCCTACATCTGATGATGATCTTCCCATTGCTCTGCGCAAGGGAAAGAGACAGTGCACTCTTTATCCCATCTCGTAATTTGTATCAGAAGTTAATCTTGGGGCATCTATGAAAATTTTTATTTCTGCTCTGTCTGCCTCCTTTGTTCCGCTTCATCACAGTCAAGCTCTAGTCGACTCCAACTGAATGCAGGCTATGCGTGATGAGATGGATGCTCTATGGTCTCGAAGCACTTGGGACTTGGTTGATCCTCCCGCAGATGCAGATATTGTAGGCTGCAAATGGGTATATAGCATTAAATATAACTTGGATGGGTCGATTGAACGGTACAAAGCCCAGTTGGTTGCAAAAGGCTACACTCAGACTTATGGTGCTGACTTTTTTGAAACTTTCTCCCCAGTTGCTCGTCTTGGCACTATTCGTCTCGTTCTTTCTGTTGTTGTGCACCATGGATGGCCCCTGTTTCAGTTGGATGTCAAGAATGCCTTTTTGTATGGGGATTTGCATGAAACTGTCTACATGCAACAACCCCCAGGCTTCGAGGTTCAGGGGGAGTGTCAGAAGGTGTGCAAGTTGAAGAAGGCTATTTATGGCCTGAAGCAGAGTCCGCGGGCATGGTTTCACAAATTATTTGAGGTAATGTCGAGTTTTGGCTTTGTCAGGTCAGCTTCAAATCACTCCTTGTTTATCAAGAAAACCAGTGCTGGAATTGTTGTTATGGTGGTATATGTCGATGACATCATATTAACAGGGAGCAGTGCCCAAGATATTTCTGCCACAAAAGATCATCTTCAAAAACACTTTGTTACTAAAGATCTTGGTCACCTTCGATATTTTCTGGGTATCGAAGTTGCAAGAAACAAAGAGGGCTTAGTGTTGTCTCAAAGAAAGTATGTGTTGGACTTATTAAAAGAGACTGGAATGCTAGGAGCTAAGCCAGCTAATATTCCAATGGATCCCAAAACTCACATGTTCGATGAGAAGTCTGAGTATGTGGATAGTGCCAACTTTAGATCCTTGGTGGGTAAGTTGCTATATGTGACTGTTACTAGACTTGATATTTCATTAGCTGTGAGTAAAATCAGTCAGTTCATGGACAAACCTACAAAAGTTCACTAGGATGCAACTATGATGGTTCTTCGGTACTTAAAGGCATCTCCTGGTAAAGGTCTGTTGTTTAAACGAAATCCATCTTTGGATGTTGTTGCTTACACTGACGCAGATTATAAAGGATTTGTTGAAGATAGGAAGTCAACATCTGGATTTTGTGTGTTTGTGGGAGGAAATCTTGTTACTTGGAGGAGTAAGAAACAAATCGTTGTTGCAAGGTCGAGTGCTGAATCTGAATACCGAGCAATGGCCCAGACTGCAACTGAGATTATGTGGGTAAAATCAGTCTTGACCGAGCTTCAGAAGAAAGTATCCCTACCTATGTTGATGATGTGTGACAATAGGGTTGCTATATATATTGCCAACAACCCAGTGTTTCATGAAAGGACTAAACATATTGAAGTTGACTGTCACTATGTTCGCAACTTGGTTCAGGCTGGGTATATCTGCACCGATCATGTATCTTCCGAAGATCAAGTAGCTGATGTTTTTACCAAAGCCCTAGCTAGACCAAATTTCTCAAAATGTTGTGACAAGCTGAGCATGATTGATATCTATGCTCCAACTTGAGGGGGAGTGTTGAGATTAAGAGGTTTTAAGTTTTAAGTTTTTTCTAGATTAAAGGTTATTTGATATTTTAATTTAATGAGGGGCTTATATGTAATTTCTCCTTTTTGGCTTCTCTCTATTTAACATAGAGATTAGCCCTAATAACAATAACGAGTTCTCTTATTGTGCAGTCGTCTCTCTCTCTCTCTCTACCTCGGTTTTTGCGCATCTCACCTTACCTTCTACAAGAACAACGCGCAGTTCCAACACCAATGCCGGTAACAGATCCGGTTGACAGCGCAGCGGCTCGCGTGAATCCCATCTTCGCGAAAACAAGCCAGTCGATGCACCCTCAACGTGAATCCCATCTAACAACAGATAACCATGCCCTGCTCCACAGTTCAAAAGTAAATGAAGGAAAGGAGAATGGTACTCAAACAGTAGACCATCTTGAGTTGCCAGAAATGGATAATAAGGGTGTGAATGCCTATCCTGAAAATAATAGCAAGTCCGGGGGTGTGACACAATCTCTGATGCATCTTCTTGAAGATACTGATTCAAAGGGGCCTGAGATCCACGGTTCTAAATCCAATATTAATGCTAAAGATGATATTGGCACAAACAAATTCACCGGAGGGAACAATGAAAATCTAGAAGAAGATGTTGATTCCTCTTTTGATTTATTCCGAGAAGGTGATGGAGAGCAAGCTTATAACTACAACTATGACTATCATGATTATGTTTGTAATAACCGGAAGAAATACGCATATTTAGTTGATTTGGGCCTAGGACCCGATACCCGGATCCGTAAATACCCTACAAATTGGATATTAGAATATACATAAAGAAATAAATAATTAATATTAGTTATAAAATAAAAATTTCCGGTATAAAGGGGGACAAATCCATAGTTGGACCCAAATGGATCCAACTGAGGATCCGCTATTCAGGGGCGATCTGGATCCATTTTTAAAATGGACTTAGTATCGCGGGTCGCGAGGCTCGGACCCGTGTAAGTGTTTTTAAAAGAAAGCAGAAACCATAATCGCAGGCCAGATCAAGAAAGGAAAAAGGGGGGGGGGTTACGCATGGCGTAACCAACCCCTCCGACTCTTCCGGAGGGAGAAGAAGGGGTCAGACCTCGAATAAAAGGGGAAAACCACCCCTCACTTGACATTCTGGTCTCTCTCTCTGTAATAACCACGATTTTTTTTAAAACTTAAGTGATTTGGGCCTGGGATCCAAGTCGCGGATCCGGGACCCATAAAGGGGTCTTTATATATATATTTATCTCGTAAAACATATATGTACTTACATAAGTGCAAAAATTTTAATTAGGCGAATTATTCAAGAGATAACTACGTATAAAATGTATATATGGGCTTGGGATCCACATTTGGGATCCAATACCCAGATAGGATCCATATGGATATAGGTAAAATACCCTATATATTCATATACATGATTCAATATATATAAAAATATATATTATATGAGTATTTTTAGGGGATCCAAGATTGGATCCATTTGGATCCAATCCGTGGATCCATACCAAGTGGGAGGCAAGGGTCCAAAGTTGCGGTCGGGTTTGGATCCCGAGCCGCAGGTCGCAGACCCGAACCCGGCCCTCTCGTTAACAAAAAAAAAATTTACAAGAGACCTCTTAGACCCGGGTCGGACCCGACCCGGATCCGTAACCCGGTAGGGTTTTTAAACCCGATATCGGGTTTCTGTTTTTTTTAAATGGGAAGGCAAGAATTGTGCCTAGGGCACGATTCCTGCTGTATCGTAAGGAAGGAGGGGGGGGAGCGGTTGCAGATGGAGTAACCGAACCCTGCGCCTCTCGGAAGAGGGGGGGTTTCGGCAATAAAAAGGGAGGTGGAAGAGGGGGTCTCACCCTCTTCCCTCATCTTTCTCTTTCTCCCTTCCCCCGTCTCTCTCTCTCTTGTGTGGGCGTGCAACGGAAGGCTGGAGGTCGCTGGAAGGCTGCAGCCACCGCAGGCTACGGCAGCCCCCTTCTCTTGTCCTTTCCCTTGCGTGTGACCACCACGACACCGGAGCAGTTGAGGCCGGTGGAATAGCTCGCCTTCTCACGACAGCCGCAACCCCCAAACGTTGGATTTTAGAGGTACAGGTTTTTCTTTTGGGGTTAAGTAAGGAAAACGAACATGGATTCGCTTTCCATGAAGTATTTTAGGGTGAAACCATGTGGGTGAGTAAATCTAAGCATTTACTCTACAATCCATGGATGAAATCCATGTGTTTCATGGTCCTTTGTTTTTGGTTATTTGAAACAACGTACGTATGGATGCATTCTTATAGTAAAACAAGTTTTTTATCTATGAAAAATTTGGATTGTCATGTGTGTGCCCCATGGTGATGTCAATTTTCTTTGAAGAACCCATGTTATGGATTAGTAAGACATGTAAATCTGGAAATAAAGCCAAAAATGTGGTTGAACGTATGTTTATGACTGATATTTATTTCATGACATGGTTATGAACTTTGTAAATATGGGTATACTTGAGTTATGTGAGCATACATGTTGTCCTGGATTTTTTTTAATTTTTGTTAGTATGCTCTCAGCAAAAAAAAAAAAGATGTGAGTTGTTGGCCGCAGGGGGGGTTGCTTGGCAGCCCAACCAAGCTGGGCTTGGTTGGGGTAGCTGTCGGGCCAGCCCGTTGGCAGACTTGGTGCAGGCCTGACAGACCAGTCGGACCAGCCAATCGGCTAGCAAGCCTGGCAGGCCAGGCCAAGCCAGCCAGTTGGCTTGGGTAGTTTTTTTTTTAAAAAAAAAGGGCTTTTGTTGGTGTGGGGTTGGTTGTGTGCCAAACCCATCTGATCGGGTTGGCTGGGTCATTGCTTCTCAAATAAGACTACATTATACCTGTGTTAGTCCAGCTTTGCATGGTTATATATTTTTTTTATATTCATGTGTAAGTGGTCATTTGCTTCATAATTGTTAAATTGATTAGTAGCATGATTGATTAACGTCATGCATCCTGTCATACCTATTTACAAGGTGATTAAGAGGCATATGGACGTGCAAAGATTGTTAGGCATACACCCATGTAATCTGTATGACACAAACATTATGGGTGTTATCATAATTTAGCTAAACATGTAATTGTTTTCGGTTGTTATCGTACAGGCTGTTTTCCAAGGCTTAAACTAAATATTTTAGGCTGAGTTAAATTAGCTTGGGTAAGGTTCAGTTCTTCTTGAAATTTTCATATCTATGCTTACCTGATATTCAGACCTATGTGTGTAAGAGCATGATATATTTTGTTTTCCTGCATTTCACACCTTAAGCTAAAATCAAAGTATTTGCTGCAAAGCTACATCTTATGCATATCGTACACTAACTTGATGTATTGACACGTGCACCACCACTTGAAGGTTCACATGCTGATTAAGATGTGTAATTTCATCAAAGTGTGTATCTGACATAAACATGTATGTTAAAGCATGCATTGACATGAATGCATAGGCTAAATAAAATCATACATGGGATATGAGCATGTGTATGGAATGAAAACATGAAATTCAAATTAAAGTTGTGAACTCGTGCACATGTATATGTATGTTATTGTTTTGTGCACACCTTTAAATTATCCTAAATGAATGTGCATTGAGAAGCATAGAAAAGAATTCATAATGGCATGTTATTCATGATTTTTGCATGTCAATGCAGTGATGATCAAATTGGATCATCAGGGGCTGGGTGAGCCTCGAGAACCAGTTGTTCTCTGTTTTAGTTATTTTGATACATTGCAACAAATCAAATGTGAGATTGTTGTTTTACCGCAATGTTCTATGTTGTCACGGGCTGTGGTCCCGTGAAAAGCTTAGCATGCTGATGTGCAAACTTATGTTATTAATTCTGCATGTAAATTTGCAAATGTAAAAGAAATGAATTAATAACCAGATAAAAGAAAGTAAAGAACAGTGTAATTCACTTTCTCCTTGATGTCCCTGCTTTAGCGTGGGAATCTTGGATATTGCGGTTTAGGGGAAACTGTGAGGATACAAAAACTCCGTGTGCGTTTTGTTGCCCCTGAACCCGATATTGAGGTTCTTCTCCTGGCCACGGTTTTAGGGAGAATCCGCCACTTTACCCGGGAGTGGTGTGTTAGTCACAGCTGTGAGTTTGTTTTGGTATACTAAGAAAGTGGCGCCAGTGCATGCTGTTTTCCCTGGTGTCCCTGACTTTGGATGCTGTTTTCCAAGGTTCTGATAGATGGTCTGTTTCTTGATATCGGTCGAGGGCTAAGTGTGGAACCCGGTAATAAAATACAAATTGTGTGTTAAGCTACCCGGGAACCCTACTTGACCTCGGGGACTGTACCCGTTTGGTGTATTCGCGGGCAATGATAAATTAAAAAGAGAAACTTAAAGATTGTGTGCATCTAATAGGACATGCATATGGAAAGAGGGGAGCTTAAATAAAAGATAATAAGGGTTCATGTATCGCACAGAAATCATGCATATTCTTGCTATGCATTAGTTCATGCATATTTACCTATTCACTTGGTTGTTTTATGTTGATCATTGCATGATGTTGATCTCTTTTGCATTTAATTGCCCTATTGATTAAATTGTGATCAATGTTACTTATTTTGTGTCCCCTCATGCTTAATGTTTAGTTTAATTCTGCATGAATGGTTAATTGTCTTATGAATTGATTATAACCATATCCCTCAAAATATTACATGGATCTTATTTATGCTCTTTTTCTTATTTGATTCATTAGGGAAACCTGTACGCAGAATTCTTCGGATTTCTGACCCTCTCATTTTATTGGTTTTTCCCAGACACAGATGATCAGTGAAATCGACTCGCTTCTGAGGGGATACGAGGGTCACGTTTACTTCAGACGGCTTCACTTACGGACAGAGTGGCTCTACTGTTATTTTCTCTTAGTTCTTCTTATTTTCTGCAAGTTGTTATTTCACTTTTAACATTGAATATGAGAATCTTATTGATTAATGAATAAAAGAGTTCAGTTGGTTGGTTATGGATGATAAATGTAAGTTTGCTTGTTGTGTTTAGTTATCCAACTGAAATTGGAACTGTAAGGACCCCAGGTCTCTGGGAAGTTTTCCGCAACTCTTAGAAAAAAAATCCCGCATTTTTCAAAGGTACGAGTTGGGGTCGTTACTCTCTCTCTCTCTCTCTCTCTCTCTCTCTCTCTCTCTCTCTCTCTCTCAGTGTGCGCACGCCGGAGAAAGGGGCTTTGTCGTTGACAAGTTCCGGCTGCCATCAAAGGCCACGGCAAGCACCCTCCTCCACGGCAGTGGAGAGGAGCGACACCAGCCTGCATCCGCCCGCCACGGCAGCCTTTGATCGCCGAAAAACTAGCGAAAAATAAAGGTACGGTGCTTCTCTTGAAACTGTGTGAGGAATCGAATATGGATTTGATTCCGTATATTGATTTGTGATGGGAATCTATGGAACACCCTTAGAGGGTTGTTTCCCTTCAAGAACCTTGGGGGAAGGGCGGACCATGGATGGTTCCCCATGGCCCGATTTACTTTCCTTCTTACTCGCCTATTTTCCTTTCATTTGGTTGAAAAGGGAATAAATGTGTATGTAAATGAATTTACAAAAAGGAAAACTGACTGTCTTTCTTGTTGAAATCTTGGTTGCTATTTAAATTAAATTTCGTTTTGGGGTATCGTATTCTTGGAATTGTGTTCTTGGCTTGGAATCGTGTTTCTGGATTTGATTCACGTCAGGGACATCAATCTGTAGTGGTTTTCTTTGCTGAAGGGGGGGGGGGGTGAAGGTGTACCTAAGTTGGACTATTATGACCCAGTCCAAACTGATTTCTGTTTAGGATTTAAATTGGGCATCCCTGTCAGGTGGGGCTGCGTGTTTCTTTTTGTTCTTGGGCTGAGATCACGTTGGGATGATACATGATAATCTGTGTCTCTCTTGAGTGAAGCTTGATTCGGGTGGATCGGCAATTCTGGTCATAAGCAAGATTGTTTTTGGTACCAAGGAAGTGGCACATGTGGGCGTGGGGTGTCCCTTGTGTCCCCGACATTAGATGTGAAGATCTAAAATTTCGAAGGTAATTCGGCCGAGGGCTAAGTTTGGAACTCAGTAATAAAATACAAATTGTGTGCTAAGCTATCTTGAGAACCTAACTTAACCTTGGGACTTGTACCCGTTTGGTGTATCCGCGGGCAATGGTAATTAAAAAGAGGAACTTAAAATTGCATGCATTTAATAGGGCATGCATATGGAAAGGAAAAATGGAACTTAAAGGTAAGATAATAAAAGAATTCATGCATCGAAAAGAAATCATGCATTTTTCTGTCTACACTAGATCATGCATATTTGAATTGTTCTCGAAATCATGATATGATGGTGGGTGTATGTTATTTACTTCTTAGATGTATACTGAAAGACTTGGTTACTTAGTTCATGCTATATGCTACTGCTTTACTGTTCCTTCCTGGTGAGTATACGAAACTCGTTGCATGTGTAATTTCTTAGACACTGCAAATTGTTATATCTGCACTCACTCAAATTATTATACAGGATCTTATCAATGTTCTTTGTCTCACCAGGTTTCTTTAGAAGTAGTTGTGCTCAGAATTTCGGTTCTGACACCCTACTTTGTTGGTTTTTCACAGGAAATGGTGAGCAGTGAGGTTTGACTGGCTACTGGGAATAGATGAGAGTCATACTTGGATCTTGACAGTTTGAGCAGCGGACAGAGTGACTCTTTCTTTTGTTTCGGTTCTTCTTGCTTTTTCAGTTGTTATTTTATTTTCAGTCGAATAAAACATTGTCTCTGAAATTTACTCTTATTCATAAATAAAGAAATTGTTTTGGTTCTTATGGATGATGGTTATAAGTTCATTTGTGTTGTTTGACTATCCAGTTGAAATTGGAACTGTGAGAACCCCGGGTCTCTGGGAAGTTTTCCGCACTGTTTAAAAAAAAATATATTCTGTATTTTCAAAGGGTCGTTACAATGTTGATGACTCAATGTGGGGTATGGAGGAGTGGACAAAGAAGAAACATGAGAAAGAAAATTTTGTGAAGATAGATTCCCACATTTTGTGCACTCTGGTAATAGCTTGATATCAATGATGAGGGAATCTCATTTATTGATGCCGACTTGCAAGTTGGAGATGTGGTCATTGGTAAATTTGCAGAGTCAGGAGCAGATCACAATTTTAAATGGAAGCACCTAACTTCGGTGTGTCTGATCTATATGCTTACTGAGGAGAAGATCACTCGTGAGAGCCGACTTCTTCCCAACCCGGGGAGAATGATGCAGGAGAGGCCCAGAACATCCCAGGCGTCACAGACCCAATAACACGTAGACGTTGTTTCGGGTTCGGGTCCGGACCCGATACCCGGATCCAGCCAAAGCCTTTAAAAAGCCCTCTAGGGTTGCGTGCAGTGGGACAAAACACATTGGAATTAACGCAACCTCTCTTTTCTTTTTGGTTTACTGTAGCTTTTCTTTTTCAGCAGACTTTTCCTTTATGCTTTTATTGAGTTTTTCTTTAACGCACAGTCGGCAGCATCCTTTGTCTTCCTTTTCTGTTTTCTTTATTACTTCCCTGTCAGCCTTTTCATTTCTTTAATGATCTGTCAGTGTTGATTGCAGAAGACTGGAGTTTTCTGTTTTTTTTTTTTCTTTAGTTTTCGTTGTTATTGCTTGCATTCAGCAGACTCCTTTTACTGTTTCCTTTTTGTCATTTAGTGTTTGTTTTCTTCCAGCTGTCCCTTTCTTTTCAGTAGTTTCCCCTTTCAGCAGTATTTTTATTCATTTTTTTTGTTTTCTTCTATCAGTAGTTAAAATACATTAGATTCATTGCATTGTCGTCAGTTGATTACTCATTATTTCAATTCAGTCACTTGTTCAATCGAGGTTTCATTGAAACTAAAGAAAAGAACAAACAACACCCACATTTTGGGTGGCTTTTCTTTTTCTTGTTATCATTGCATATCGCACGATCATAAAGGTCGTGCCAACCATTTCCACGAAGTGTTTTGGCAGCTGATCCTCCCACCCTGCATCAAAAGTCTTTTGGCAGCATCAAATCTTTTGAGAAATAAGTAGAGTCCTTATAGTTTCAATAATGTCTATATTTTTGTTCAGTTAAGCCATTTTGTTGAGGGGTTTTGGGACAAGACCTTTGATGAATGATCCCATTACTCTCTATATAGCTTTTAAAATCATTTGAGAGAAATTCACCTCCTGAATCTGTTCTAAAGATTTGTAACTTCCTATTGAATTGGGTTTTTATCATTACATGAAAATTCTTAAAAGTGGAGAAGACTTCATGCTTATTCTTTAAAAAGTATATCCAACTGTATCTCGAATAGTCATCAGCATAAATAACATAATATGAAAAACCTCCCTTAGACACTACAGGTGCGGGTTGTCCTCGTATATTCGAATGCACAATTTCGAAAGGCTTAGTGAAAACATAGATCTTGAACCAAAAGGTAAGCTTATCGTTTTTCCCATAATACAATCATTACAGCTGAAATTTTCTTTACATAATGTTTTAGCAAAATGAATATTAGAAAGCTTGTCAATATTTGGATGCCCAAGGCATTTATATCAAACATTTATATCTTTATGTTGGACAATGTTAGAAAAGGAGGTTTTTGGAATTTGAAGAAACTCCATAAAATCGAGGTCACCCTTCCTAGAGCCTTCCCCAATCAACTTCCCAGACCAGCGATCCTATATCCAATATTTATGTGATGAAAATTTTATATTACATCCATGATCCGAAAGTTGAGAGACGGAAAGCAAGTTCAAATTTAATTTTAGAATAAATCTAACTTTAAAAACAAAAAAAACTTGTTTTTCAAAGTCTCCAATTCCTTTAATTTCAAAAGAAGCCCCATCCGCAGTATAAACAAAGGATGGTGAGAGGTTTTTAGAATAACCGGTCAGTGTAAAAGCATTTGGAATCATATGAAAGGATGCAGCCGAGTCTAATAGCCAAAGAATTTTACCTGGAGGAGAGAAGGACGCAACGGCTCCAGAGATTGATCCCTTGAGGAGTGGTTAAAGAGCTTCAATAATTTGATTTAGAGATAGATTGGTATTGTTAGAGGTAGACAGCGTCTTCTCTTGGAAGGTTGTCGACATGGCCATCATCTTTTTTCATTTGGGACACACGGGTTTTATGTGCTCGGGTTCTTTACAAAAATGACACACGATTTTACTGTAGTCTCTTCTGTAATGAAATATGCGGAAAAGCAAAGAGTGTATTAAGCACTTACAACATCCACTAATGAACAAACAAAAGGGCTAACACCCAAACCCACAAGAGACAACACAACATAAAAATATAAATGTCTCTTATTGAAAAGAGAGAGAACTCTCAAGAGTGAAAAATACAAGAGGGGTTCACCCCTATTTATACACAAAAAGGAGAGGAGGAGTGGCCTTATGGCCTTAAAAGAAGATCCACCTATGGAGTCGTTGGGAGCCCCCTACGGTCACAAATGTGACCGTTGGGGGCCCCATCGACTCCATGGTGGGTCCCCTTTTAGGTGGGCAAAAATATAAAAAAAAGTAAAAAAAGAAAAAAGAATTTACAAAAAATAAAGAAAAGAAACAAGTACCCCTATCGGGTAATTGTGAAATGACTAAAATACCCCTATCGGGTATTTTAGATAATATATATATATATATAAACATATACATATATATGAATTACATATATTTTAACACCCTCCCTCAAGCTTTACGGGGATATAACCGAAAGCTTGTTAAGGAGAAACAAAAAACGAGGAGCAGCAAGGGCCTTAGTGAAGAAGTCCGTCAACTGGTACTCAGATGTGACGTAAGGTAGTGCTATGGTTCCTCTCAGGTATTCATCACGTACGTAATGACAGTCCATCTCAATATGCTTAGTACGCTCATGGAAGGTGTGATTGCTTGCAATATAAATTGCACTTTTGTTGTCACAACACATCTTCGAAGGAGTAGAGATGACAATGCCCATATCACTGAGGAGACTTCTTAGCCATACAAGTTCCATGGTTGTAGTGGCCATAGCACGATATTCCGCTTCCGTTGAGGACAATGATACTTTGTGCTGCTTCTTGCATCTCCAAGAAATCATAGAGTCACCTAAGAAAACACAAAATCCTGTAGTTGAGACTCGGTCATTGGGATTTCCTCCCCAATCAACATCAGTATAAGCAATTAAATCAAGTGATGAGGAGAAGGAAAGAAAAGCTCCCTTAGTTATGGTGTTTTTGATATATCTGACGATCCTTAAGACTGCACTCATGTGCACGGTTGTAGGTACATGTTGAAACTGACTGACAGAGTGGACACCATGAGCTATGTCTGGCTGAGTAATGGATAAGTAGGTTAGAGACCCAACAAGTTGCCGGTAGGGAGTAGGATCCTCGAGAAGTGTTCCATCTTCCAACCTTAACTTTGCATTGATGACTTCAGGGGTTTCTGTCTTCTTATCATCGGAGGTACCAGATTTAGAACAAATGTCAGCAGCCAGTTTCATCTGAGAGAGAATGTACCCTCAACGAGAGTATGCCACTTCAATCCCTAAAAAGTATCTTAAGAAACCAAGATCAGACATGTCAAAATGTTCTTTTAAAACTTTCTTAATATCATAAATTCCTTGCTCATCACTTCCAGTGATGATCATATCATCAACATAAAGTAGTAAAATAACTACTGAAGACCCTGCACTTTTCACAAACAAAGCAGTGTCAGTATAACATAAACGAAAATTCAAACTTGTCATTACATTACTAAATCTATCATGCCAAGCCTTTGGGGCTTGTTTTAAACCCTATAATGCCTTTTTAAGTTTGAGAATTTTATTTTTACCAATACGTACTCCTTGTGGGGGATCCATGTAAACTTTTTCATTTAATTCGCCATTTAGAAATGCATTCTTAACATCTAGTTGATAGATAGGTCATTTTTTCACTGACGCAATGGCAATAAGAGTCCTAACACTAGTCATTCTAGCAACAGGTGCGAAGGTTTCTTCATAATCTATACCATATTCTTGAGCATATCCTTTAGCTACTAATCGTGCTTTATAACGTTCTAATGAACCATCACTCTTAGTTTTAATTTTGAAGACCCATCTACATCCAATTGATTTCTTTCCAGTGGGTAACGAAGTTATTTCCCAAGTTTTTGCTTTTTCAAGGGCACTAAGCTCTAAGTTCATGGCTTCAACCCATTGGAGAATGTTTTTGGCCTCATTATAGTGTGAAGGTTCATGAAATGAGTGCAATGCAATTAGACACGCTCTATATCTTGGAGTTAGGGACTCATAGGAAACAAACCTATTAGGAGGATTGGAGATCCGACTGGATCTCCTTAAAGAGGTTTCTTCTATGTTGGATCCTTGAGAGTATTTTTCTAAGGCGCTCATTTGAGTTTGTTGACCACGCCTAACATAGGTTTGGATTGGTCTATCACTTTCATCTATAACATTGTCAAGAGGAATATCCTCTAGGTCATTCAAAGACTCATTAGAGATTTCCTCTTCTTGAGGAGTCTCATCTTCTTGAGATAGAAGATCAAATAAAAAAGCATATTCACTTTCGTCAATATCTTTAGTTTTCACAAAACCATTTTCATTTTCCAAAAAGGTTACATCTTTGGATACATAGAGTTTGTTATTTTTCAAGTCAAAACATCTAAAACCCTTTTGATTTTCTCCATATCCCAAGAAAACACATTCAATAGCTTTAGGAGATAATTTGTCCCGTTTATGTGTAAGGACAAAACATTTACATCCAAAAATTCTTAATCTATTGAAATTGGGTGTTCTTTCAAATAGTTTTTCATATGGAGATGTATTTTGTAAGGATGAAGATATCATTCTATTTATTAAGTTGATGTTAAGGACGCTTCGGCCCAAAAACTCTTTGGAATTTCTTTGGAAATAAGGAGTGTCCTAGTGGTTTCCATGATGTTGTTAAATTATGTACATAATCATATAATGTAATATATATATATTTTATATATATATGGTAATACATATACATATATTAATATATATGTATATGTATCTACTCAAATATATATATAAAATATATATTTCTATTTGTTTAGTCCTAAGGGTAGTTTAGTCTTTTCCTCTATTTTTGCGCACATTCACTTTATGGATGTGATTGTAATTATTTTTATTTTCTTTCTTTTTGTTTTTTTATTTCTTTTTGTATGTGTACCAAAAAGGTACCTTGGGGGGCCCACCAACATAGACGTTGGGCCCTCTCCAACGGTCACATTTGTGACCGTTGGAGGGGCTCCAACGTCTATGGGTGGAGCCCCTCCAAGGCCCCTCTTGTGGTGTTATAAATAGGGGTTCTCCCCTTTGTATTTCCTCATGGCTTTGAGTCAAAGCCCAAGTTCTCAATAAATTGATTCCATTGTTTTTATGCCTTTGTGCATTTGTGAGTTATTTGTGGGTTGTGCTTTTTGTGCACAAGTGTTCTAAAGTGTTCTTATTGTGCTTTCGTGGTGGGTTCAATATCAAGAATATTAAAGTCTTGATATCAGTATCTTGTTGGAGATACTTTCACATGGTATCAGAGCCTCGTTGGAAGAAAGAAGATCGTGTATCTCGCCTCTTGTGAAGCACCTCGAAAATCGTGCCCTCAAGCTAGTGAAGTTTTTGAGTAAAGCATTTACTCCGGGCAATATTTTAGAAGCAACTTTTGTCAAGAAAAGATTGAAAATCCGTTAAGGTACGCTTTATTTCTCATCTTCTCCTCTCCATAATGGGTGAAAAAGACTCCCACTTCTCCCTTGGTTTTAAACTTAGTGGTTCGAACTACCATGTTTGGGCCGGCAACATGGAAGCCCATATCAAAGGGAAAGGTCTTTGGTGTTATGTTCAAGGTTCCATATCGGAACCCGAACCCAAGCTTTCTATTATAGAGAAAGGGGAAATCAAAATTCTTGAAGGAGAAGATAGACAAAAGGCCTTATAAGAATATTCCAAAAGGCATGATGAGTGGGAAATGAAGAACTTCAAAATATTGTCTTGGATTTTTTCGTCCGTAGAAACCAAGATCAATGCCAACATCATCAAGTTTAAAAGGGCCTCCGAAGCTTGGTTATACCTTGAAAAAATGTATACGTCAAGGGACTTGTCTCACAAATACTACCTCCAAAAGAAAGCCTTGACTCTTCAACAAAATGATTTATCGATTCGGGAATATTTTGCCGAATTATCATCTATTTGGGACGAGCTTGCCATGCTCGAACCAAAATGGAGCGGAGAAGCTATTGAATTAAGGCACAAACAACTAGAGGAAGATTGCTTCTTCAACTTCTTAAATGGTCTTAGACCCGAATTTGAGCAAATTCGGTCCTCCCTTCTATCAGCTTTTACCTCCCCATCTATTGAAGATATCATCACCAAGCTAAGTAGTGAGGAAACACGTATGGGGATTAGTAAAAATAACCCAAGCATTCTTGCTACACCTTCTCAAAATGACTATGAAGTGGTCAATGCCGTGTCAAGACCCGGTAATAATTTGAAGACCTACAAACCGCACCATTTCAAAAATCAAGGGCAAAATGATCGATATGGCAAGAGAGATTATAGCAAATTAACTTGCCATTTTTGTAAAGAACCGGGACATATCAAACCCAATTGTCCCAAATGGAAGAAATTCCTCGCTGCGGCTTTAGCATCCCAATCGGAGGAACGGCCTTCAACATCAAATGAACCTCTTTCGCTTCATCAAATTATGGATGCTCTTCAACCTCTTCTCAAAGGAGGTACTTCTGGAGTCGCCATGTCATCTTCTTCCTCTCTAGGTAAGACATCTTGGCTACTTGATTCTGGTGCTTCGTTTCATATGACTCCAAGTCATTGTTTTCTTTCTAATTATTCTGAAAATCGCCTTCCATCTTTTGTCTCAACCGCGGATGGAACCCCTCTTGAAATTAAAGGAATGGGCAATTTTGAAAAACAAGACTTCTTTATCTCAAAAATTCGTCTTATTCCAAAACTAAACTTAAATTTACTTTCCGTTTCTCAACTCTCGGACTATGGTTGTGATATAAAGTTCTCTTCTAATAAATGTTGGATACAGGATCGCCAGTCCGGGAAATTGATTGGGGAAGGCTCTAGGAGAGGAGACCTCTACTATGTTGATTTTCTTAAAATTCCCAAGAATCAATTTTGTAATGTTGCTCAAAACAAAGATATTCATGTATGGCATAAGAGATTGGGTCATCCCAACATTGTTAAAATCTCTTATTTGCCTTTTATTAAGCATCTTTGTAATGAAAATTTTGTTTGTAATGAATGTATTCTTGGAAAAATGAGAAGTCTTCCTTTTCCTCAAAGATCCATGTTTACAACAAAACCTTTTGAAATCGTTCACTCCGATGTATGGGGTCCAGCTCCGGTGATATCCAAGGGAGGCTTTTCTTACTATGTTATCTTTGTAGATGATTTCACTAGGTTTAGTTGGATATACTTTCTTAAACATAAATATGAAGTTTTTTCAACCTTTAAAACATTTCATATGATGGTTTTAAATCAATTCAATGGAAATTTTAAAATTTTTAGAACCGATTCAGGTGGCGAATACCTTTCCAATGAATTTAAAAGTTATCTTGAAAACTATGGAATTCTTCATCAAAAGTCTTGTCCCAAAACCCCCCAACAAAATGGGTTGGCTGAACGAAAACATAGGCATATTATTGAAACCACACGAACTTTGCTCATTTCTCAAAATATACCGAAAAAACTTTGGGCGGAGGCCGCTCTTACTTCTGTCTATCTCATAAATAGACTTCCATCTAAAAACTTAAACAAGATTTCCCCGTTTGAAAAATTATACGAAAAAGAACCTGATTATAGTAGGTTAAGAGTTTTTGGATGTAAATGTTTTGTCCTTACTGATAAAAATGACAAACTCTCCCCTAAGGCCATTCCTTGTGCCTTTCTTGGTTACTCTGAAACTCATAAAGGTTTTCGCTGTTATAATGTTAAGAGTGATAAACTTTATGTTTCCAGAAATGTAAGCTTCTTGGAAAATGTTAGTGGTTTCGAAAAACTTGAAACTAATGACGAGAATATAGATTATTCTTTCCTGTTTGATTTATTAACTGAAGATGATGATACTAGCGATGATGAAACAAATCAAAATGATGAAACTCATACTGATCAACCCATTAATGAAGAACCAAATAGAGATCCTATAACCTACTCTCATAGAGATAGGAGTACTTTTAGAAGTGCCCTCGAAAGATATGATAGTGAGTCTACTCCTTCAAGTGAAGGAAATCTTCGTAGGACCGAAAGATCAAGAAAACCCCCTTCTAAGTTCATCTCATATGAGTCTTTTTCACCAAAATATAGAGCATGTCTAAGTGCCATTCACTCGTACATAGAACCTAGGGATTTTGAGGAAGCACGAAAATACCCAGAATGGATAGTTGCTATAAATAATGAACTTGAAGTCCTAAAGAAAGCAAAAACCTGGGAGTTTCAAGACCTTCCTAAAGATAAGAAAGCAATAGGGTGTAGATGGGTATTTAAAGTCAAAACTAAGAGTGATGGGTCTCTTGAGAGATATAAGGCCCGCTTAGTTGCAAAAGGATATGGTCAAAAATATGGGATTGATTATGAGGAGACTTTTGCCCCCGTTGCTCGGATGGTCACCGTTTGATGTCTTATAACCGTTGCTTCAATAAATAAATGGAACATCTATCAGATGGATGTTAAGAATGCGTTTTTAAACGGAGATTTAAACGAAGAAGTATATATGGATGCTCCTCCTGGAATGGAGTATCCTAAAGGGAAAGTGCTTCGTCTTCGGAAAGCACTTTATGGTTTAAAACAAGCTCCCAAAGCTTGGTATGATAGGTTTAACTCCGTGATGTTAGATAATGGTTTTTCATCATGCTTTACTGATACTGCTTTGTTTCTTAGAAAGTCTAATGCAGGGATTGTTATTCTGTTGCTATATGTGGATGACATGCTTATTACTGGGAGTGATTCTAAAGGGATTAAAAGCATAAAGTCCATTTTAAAGGATAAGTTTGAAATGTCTGACTTGGGTTTCTTAACTTATTTTTTGGGTATTGAGGTTGCATACTCTCATAGAGGGTATTTTTTGTCTCAAACTAAGCTTGCATCTGAGATTATTGACAGGTCAGGTATTACAGATGATAAGGTTTGTGAAACTCCTGCTATAGTAGGAGCAAAAATGAAGATTGATGATGGTGTTCCTCTCTCCGATCCTACTCCCTACAGGCAACTAGTAGGCTCATTGATGTATCTAAGTATCACCAGACCAGATATCTCACATGCGGTGCATACGGCAAGTCAATTTCAGCATGCACCAACTTCTGTTCACATGGGTGCTATCTTGCGTGTCGTGAGATACCTAAAGCACACTATTAATAAGGGAGTTTTTCTGTCTTCCTCTTCTGAGTTAAAATTAATTGCTTATACTGACTCTGATTGGGGAGGTGACCCAAATAACCGTCACTCCACCACTGGTTTTTGTGTATTCTTAGGAGACTCATTGATCTCATGGAGATGCAAGAAGCAGCAAAAGGTATCTCTATCATCAACTGAAGCTGAATATCGTGCCATGGCGACTACTACCATGGAAATTGTTTGGATTCATCAGTTGCTGGAAGATATGGGAATCAAAATTGAAGGGCCTACCAAGCTTTGCTGTGACAACAAAAGTGCGATTTATATTGCTAAAAATCACACTTTTCATGAGCGGACCAAACATATAGAGATGGACTGTCACTATGTTCGGGAGGCGTATCTCCAAGGAATCATTGACCTTCCATATGTCACGTCCGAGTATCAGTTGGCGGACTTCTTCACTAAAGCCTTGTGTGCTCCGCGCTTCAACTTCCTTCTTAGCAAACTCTCGGTCATCCTGCCCTAAGTTTGAGGAGGGGTGTTAAATTATGTACATAATCATATAATGTAATATATATATATATATATATATATTTTTTATATATATATGGTAATACATATACATATATTAATATATATGTATATGTATCTACTCAAATATATATATAAAATATATATTTCTATTTGTTTAGTCCTAAGGGTAGTTTAGTCTTTTCCTCTATTTTTGCGCACATTCACTTTATGGATGTGATTGTAATTATTTTTATTTTCTTTCTTTTTGTTTTTTTATTTCTTTTTGTATGTGTACCAAAAAGGTACCTTGGGGGGCCCACCAACATAGACGTTGGGCCCTCTCCAACGGTCACATTTGTGACCGTTGGAGGGGCTCCAACGTCTATGGGTGGAGCCCCTCCAAGGCCCCTCTTGTGGTGTTATAAATAGGGGTTCTCCCCTTTGTATTTCCTCATGGCTTTGAGTCAAAGCCCAAGTTCTCAATAAATTGATTCCATTGTTTTTATGCCTTTGTGCATTTGTGAGTTATTTGTGGGTTGTGCTTTTTGTGCACAAGTGTTCTAAAGTGTTCTTATTGTGCTTTCGTGGTGGGTTCAATATCAAGAATATTAAGGTCTTGATATCAGTATCTTGTTGGAGATACTTTCACAGATGTATCTATGCTTTATTTCGGCCAAGCCGTTTTGTTGGGGAGTCCTAGGATTTTTGAAATTCATTTGATAAATATTCTCTACCCGAATCGGATCTAAGAGTAGAGATATTACTTGAAAATTGATTTTTAACTATCATATGAAATTTTTTGAAGAAGTCAAAGACTTCGGATTTTAAATTGAGAAAGTAGATCCATACATACCTAGTGTAGTCATCAATGAAAGTAATGCAATAGGAGTACCCTCCTTTAGACATGACCGGGAAAGGACCCCAAACCTCCGAATGGACTAACTCAAAAGGTCTTTTGGACACAAAAGTTCGGTTTGGAAAAGTAGTAGATTTATTTTGCCAAAAATACAATTCTTGCAAACAAAATGTTTCTCATTACAAAATTTCTTTCCAAATGGAAAGGAGTACATTTTTGAGAAACTTGGATGTCCAAGTCTTTGATGCCAAATTTCAATATTTTTATCTTGGACATGGTTACAAAAAGAGTTAGTGGGGAGTTTCAAGTTGCTCATGTAATAGAGATCTCCCCTCCTATGGCCTTGCCCAATCTGCTTCCCGGACCGGAGATCCTGTATAGAGCAATCCTTAGTTGAGAAGGAGATTTCACATCCATGATCACATATTTGAGCAACAGAGAGGAGATTTAAATTAAGTTGAGGTACAACTCTCACGTTTGGCACAAAGAAATCTTTTGAAAAGTTTAAAGTTCTAAAACTTTTTACTTGTAAAGATGTACCATCGGCAGTTGAAACATAGGAGTTTTTATAATTATTACACAAATCGAAAAGCTCATTTTCAAGTGGGGTCATATGAAAGGAAGCTCCAGAGTCAAGGATCCAAGAAGACATACCTGGAGGAGAGGAAGAAGCTATGGCGGCACCCGAGGTTGATGGTATCTTGAGTAGAGTTTGTAGTGCTTCCGATAGTTGAGCAAGAGAAAAAGATTTCTTCCCTTTGATGGTTTCCTCTTTCTTTTGAGTAGCTTCTTCAACGGAAGCAACCTTATTTTTAGGTGCTTCATTCAACTTAGGGCAATTAGGTCTTATATGACCCGGCTCTTGACAATGATGGCAAATGGCTTTTCTATAGTTGCCATTATAATTATTTTGCCTTCCAAAATGTGGAGGTTTGTAAGCTTTCATATGGATGTCGGGTTTTGATACGACCAAGACATCATCTCCTCCTTTAATCATGCCAAAACGAGTTTCTTCTTGGCATATTTCGGCTATGGCATCTTCCAATGGAAGAGGCTTAGATCTATGTAGGAGGGAGGATCTAACTTGTTCATATTCGGACCTAAGCCCATGTAAAAATTGGAAAAAGTGCTCTTTTTTCCATTTGTTCTCTCCTTAATTTCGCATCCACACTAGAAACCCATTTTGGTTCTAGTAAAGATAGTTCATCCCATAGGGGACCAAGAGTGCTAAAGTAATCCCTTACACTCATTTCTCCTTGCTTGATAGTCCGGATTTTTTCTTGAAGAAAGAATTGACGAGCAAGGTCTTTTTTAGTAAACATACCTTTCATAAAGAACCATGCTTCATTAGCCATCCGAAACTTGACAATGTTGGCGCAAATCTTGAGCTCCACATTGTACATGAACCAAGCAAGAATCTTGGCATGCTTACTTTCCCAATCTTCCACTTTAGATTGGTGATCTTCAATGGCCTTCATGCGGGCATTTCCTTCAAGGGCTTTTTCTTGATCACCATCCATCTTAGTTAGTTGGAGTTGTGGTTCCGGAATGGTGCCCATAACGTATCCCCAGAGTTTTTTACCTTTGAGGTTGTTCTCCATGGCGGCGGCCCACATCATGTAGTTGGAGCCATTGAGCTTGAAGGAGAGATCATCTTTTGTTCCCCTTCCATTTTAATCACTCACAAGAGGATAAATGAAGAGAGATACAACAAGAAAAAAATATAGCTACACAACTAGCTATATTAAGAAGAAGAGCATACACAAGGCTCTGATACCATGTAATGAAACAAACAAAAGGATTAACACCCACTAATGAACAAACAAAAGGGCTAACACCCAAACCCAGAAGAGACAACACAACATAAAAATATAAATGTCTCTTATTGAAAAGAGAGAGAACTCTCAAGAGTGAAAAATACAAGAGGGGTTCACCCCTATTTATACACAAAAAGAAGGAGAGGAGGAGTGGCCTTATGGCCTTAAAAGAAGAGCCACCTAGGAGCTCCCATGGAGTCGTTGGGAGCCCCCAACGGTCACAAATGTGACCGTTGGGGGCCCCATCAACTCCATGGTGGGGCCCGTTTTAGGTGGGCATAAATATAAAAAAGAAAAAGAAAAAAAGAATTTACAAAAATAAAGAAAAGAAACAAGTACCCCTATCGGGTAATTGTGAAATGACTAAAATACCCCTATCGGGTATTTTAGATAATACATATATATATATGTATATAAACATATATATATATATATGAATTACATATATTTTAACATCTTCTTCCATAATGTCCGTTATTTTCTCTTCCTCCTTGATTCTTGTTGAAGTGGGGAGGTTTATAAGATTTGACATTGCTCCCCGGTCTAAATACAGCGTAAGCTCCCTCATCCTCATTTTTAGAGGGGACGGCCAATACATTTTGATTGGTTTTATTCATTCCCAATCTAGTTTCTTCTCCACTTAATTTGGTAAGAACATCTTCTAAAGGTGGAGAAGAAAAAGAAGATAAAAGAGAGGATCTAGACTATTCGAACTCGGGTCTAAGCCCATTCAAGAAATTAAAAAGTATAATTCGGCAAAATTTTCTCTAACCGACATCTCTCCTTGATGAAGAGTCAAAGCCTTCTTTTGAAGGTAATATTTATGAGACAAGTCTCTTGACGTATACATTTGTTCAAGATACTCTCATACTTTATATGCTTTTTTGAATTTCAATATATTGGCATTAATCTTTGTTTCCACCGAAGAGAAAAAACATGAAAGGATTTTGTAGTTTTTCATCTCCCACTCTTAATGCCTTTTATTGTATTCTTCAAAAGCTTTTTCTCTTTCTTCTCTGTCAAGAACCTTAATCTCCCCCTTCTCAAAGATAGTGATTTTAGGTTCGGGTTCAGGAATAGTTCCTTAAACATATCCCCAAAGACCCTTACCTTTGATATGGGCTTTCGTATTCCCGGCCCATATATGATAATTAGATCCATTTAATTTGAAGCCAAGAGAGAAGTGAGAGTCCTTTTCGCCCATTAGAGAGAAGAAAGAGAAGAGATGTGTACCACAAGGAGATATAAGGTCCTACTCGATGTAGGATGCTTCTAAAATATTGAATGAAGAAACTAGTCTTTACCCCGGTCACCAAAACTTGATGGCACACTTTTCGAGGCACCCAATAGAGAGAACAAAATACACAATCTTCTTTTCTCCCAACCTTGCTCTAATAAAGACATACCAAGAACACTTGAATAAAAGTACACAAAGGTACAAAGAGAACACTTGAAATGCAAAAGATTGAATCTATTGAGCACAAAGGCTCCCAAAAGAATAAATTACAATAGTGGGGATACAACCCTATTTATAATACAAGAGGAGACCAAAAGGAGGGGCTCTTACTAGACGTTGGAGCCCCTCCAACGGTTAGAAATTTAACTGTTGGAGGGGGGGTCCAACATCTCCCCCTCCTTTGACTTTTAGTCAAAAAGGAAAAAGGAAGAAAGAGAAAAAGAATAAGGAAAAGAGAACACAACAACAACTACGCCTTCATCCCAAAACAATTGGGGTCGGTGATATGAACCAACAAAGAAAATCATTATGGGTCTTCCACATGAATCATTCCCCTCCATTCATTTCTATCCAATGTCATGTCCTCGGTGAGGTTCAAAGCATTCATATCCTTTCTTATCACCTCCATCCATGTCTTCCTAGGCCTACCCCGACATCTTTTAACTAATATATTAAAAATGAAGAAATGTTACATGCACATTCACAAGTATGAATATGCGTAAAATGGAAAATGACAGAAATGACCCTGGGGCTACATAAAGAATATATATATATACATGATTTGATACAATTTAACAGACTTAGGAACGAATCAGAAAGCATCTCAGAAGCGACCTAGGAAGTGAACCGAAAGCGACCTAGGAAGCGAGGGGAAAGCGAAAAAAGAGAATAAATAAATAAAAATAAAAATATAAAAAATGAAAAAATGGGGGAAGCGAGGGAAAGCGAGGGGGAAGCGTGCTTCCTATAAAAGGAAAACATGTTTCCCATAAAAGGAAAGCACGCTTCCAAAACGTGCTTTGGGGAAGCGCGCTTCCCCACTTACCTAGGTGTTTCCGGTAACTCTCATCCAAACAAAAATTGGAATAATCGATCTTGTTCCAATTGTTTTTGTCTTAGTTTAACATCCTCCGTAGCAACCCATTTTGGCTCTAAAAGAGCCAACTCATCCCATAGTGGGTTTAATGCACTATAGTAATCTTGAATACTTGAATCACCTTGTTTGGTGGTTCTAATTTTTTCTTGCAAAAAATATGCTTTTGCAAGGTCTTTTTGGGTATACATACCCTTTATAAAGAACCAAGCCTCATTGGCTCGGCAAAATTTAGCTATATTTGCACATACCTTGAGTTCAACATTGTTCATGAAACAAACAAGGATCTTGACGTGATTGCTTTCCCAATCTTCAACTTTTCTTTGGTGGTCTTCAATGGCTTTGAGACGAGCATCTCCTTCAAGAGCTTTTTCTTGGTCTCCTTCAATCTTGGAGAGCTCTAATTGAGGTTTCGAAATAGAACCCATTACATAGCCCCAAAGTTTCTTACCTTTGAGCTATGTCACATGGGTGCGGGTGCGGGTGTGACACAGGTGCAGCGCAATTTCAAAAATTTTGGACACGGGGACTCGGCTATATATATATATATATATATATATATATATATATATATATATATATATATATATATATATATATATATAGGTCAAAGTTGTGCCCATTAGGGGACAGGTGATGAGTTGTGAAGCTTGATTCAGGGTTTTTTTCCTTACAGGAGGGGGGGGGGGGGGGGGGTTCCCCCCGGCATGGGTCCCGCTGCGCGCTTAGCGGGCGGGGGTCCAGGGGGGGCCGCCCCTGGCGGGGGGTTATAGGGGGCAGCGCCCCCCCCACCCCAAGATTTTTTTTTTAATATTTTGTAGCCCAATTTTTTTTTAAAAAAAAATATCCAAAAAATGGGCCAAAATGACCATGGGTGCGTTGACCGCACCCAGGGTCGGGTTGGCCGAGTCCGAGCCGCACCCGTGTCGGTGCATGCCGACGCGGGTGCGTCAACCTTGGAGCCGAGTCCGTGTAACATAGCCTTTGAGGTTGTTCTCCATTGCCGATGCCCACATCATGTAGTTCTTTCCATTGAGCTTGAAGGATAGGTCGATTTTGGATTCCATGATGCCACCAAAGTGTGTGAAGAATAGAGACAATGAATGTAAAGATGAATATCACGCCTTTTCTTTTATGAACCGAATGGCTCTGATACCATGCAACGAAGTATGAGAAAAGATAAAAGAATGCTAAAAAGGCATTCACAATGTCCAATAATGGACAAATACACAAAAGGATAATAGCCAAGTCCACTATGGGACAATACATACACAAGCTTTAAGAAAAGCACAAACAAAAATATAAAATCTCTTTATTGAGAGAGAGAGCACTAAGGCTTAGAAAAAATACAAGGGGTTTCACCCCTATTTATACACATAAAGGGATTCAAAAAAGGAAGCCAAAGGGGGGCTCCCAAAAGTAGTTGGGGCCCCCAACGACTCTATTGTGGGCCCCCTCTTTGGCGTGAAATACAAAACAAAAAAACAAAAAAGAAAAACAAAAATAAAATAAAATAAAAAAGAATATAGTTGTTTAATAAAATAACTATGAAAAGACTATAATACCCCTATCGGGTATTATAATATTATATATATATATATATATGTATTAATACATATGATTTAACAATAAATACTTGTAATATAAAAAGCAATAAGTTCTATACCTAGACTTCACCACATAATGGGCGCCTGAGGAATATTTCTCTAGTAGGATAATTGACACATCAAAGAAATGAAGATAATGTAATGATGTTTTATGTGATAGTAAGTGTTTCTCAAATTGAAAGGCTTCTGTGAAACAGGATAAGACCCAAAAGAGCATAATGTAATAAGCATTATGTGGTCGACGCGTACATGTTAATATAAGGCAAAAATAATAATAATGATATGATCAAAACTTAGTACATCAAAAGAAGTTCAAGGTACCACAAAAAGTAGCATCGTCTGAGATCATTGGGCATGTGATACAAAAGCATTAAATATTTGTAAATTATCATGTCCTTTAATTAACTGACTTGTTTCTGAACGTGCATATATTTAACATAGTTTAATTTATTACAGGACCTTCTTATCCTTAACTTTTGGTTTAAACAGGTGTTTCCTTTATTTTTACATAAACAGGTCCAATTCCTGTTAAATTAATGAAGACATTATTTTTACTTCTTTTCTTACAAGATGAATGGTATCAAAAGATGGCCACAACAAGAAGCTTTTTGATGTTCTTAATGCAGTTATTAGGTTATTTAACTCTTCCTTGCATTGGTATATCTGTCTCTTCACATGACCCCGATTAACAAGAGGACTACCCACCATCATCCTCACAAGTTTATCATGGAGGCCTTTTCTCAAGCCATGACTTATAAGGATAAGTCTGTAATTTTAGTGAGGTTTTGAAGGTTTCCATCACTTTATGAACAAAATAATCTTCAGATATCTGAGCAAATATTTTTTGTGATATCATCAGCTATATACCAAAGTCTTGATTGTTTCGTGTTACATGAAGCCTATGATCAAGAATTAATTTCAGTTTGGTCAGTTTCTATGCTTCTAAAGCGGTAGGTGCCCTTTAGTTTTAAGTATTATATTGAAGACAGCTATATGATTAAATATTTTAGCCCACTCAACCGTTAACTTTAAGCAT
This sequence comes from Nuphar pumila, assembly GCF_984573655.1. NCBI lineage: Eukaryota > Viridiplantae > Streptophyta > Magnoliopsida > Nymphaeales > Nymphaeaceae > Nuphar > Nuphar pumila. Next base: position 39,392,160 of record NC_143251.1, read on the forward strand.
ACATGAGCATTTCTACTAATTATCCAGTCCAGCTAAATTGCAATCCAAAATGACAAAGTCCTCAGTATCATGCATTATTGATTTAGTTTTAGCAGGACTTCCTTGTATCTGTTTTTTACTTTTCCTGCCAATTTAGACTCGCCTGACTTATCTGCAAAGTAATTGTAGGTTTGGGCTAGCTTTGAGCCAAGTCTTCATTTGGTGGATAGTAGCATTTAATTCTGATTAATTTCATGTCAAGCATGCTTCAGTTCAGAGTTGTTAATTCTGAGCATTATAGATGACCTCATTTCTTTCAAGTCATCCTTACCTGGTTTTGCACATTTAGAATGGTATATCTTCAATCTTCTTGATTAAATGCTAATGTTCATTGAAAAAAGCATTCTGATTGACTGTGTTATGCTTTACTATTGATAGTTATGAAGTGGTATATTCAGCAGGAAAGTGTTTCACACTTCCATTCTATCACTTCGCTGCAGACAGAAACCAAAACTAAGAAATACAGTCTGAAACAGGCAAAAGTAAAATCATTTTTACCTTGATATCTTTAACTCCAGATCCCTTTTTTTCCCTTTCTCGAGGGTGATATGATAGAGCTTCCAACAAAATGGCTTTATCTTGTTCAGTTACACAGTCTTTTTTTGGATATCTGCAAAACATAAGTAGATCATAACCAGCTTCACATAGCAATCGATAAATATTGGAAAAAAAAAACGCTAAAGGAAGATGTGTCATATTGCACTGTTAAATTATATGTATGTAATTTTTGTTTCTGAGTAGAGTATTTTCGTCTTTTCCCCTTGTAAAATATCCACTAGGGATAACTGTTTTTAGCATTTTTAATTTTTTTTCTTTTCTTTTGTCTTTTATCTAAAGACTAGGGGATCTTTAGGCATTGACCCAAAGAGTCATTGGGAGTACCCAACGGTCACATATATGACCATTGGGAGGTCCCAACGACTCTTTGGAGCTCCCAACAGCCCCTCCTACATGGGTCTTTTTGTGTATAAATAGGGGTTAAAACTCCCTTGTTCTTTAATGCTTTTTGTTAAGCATTAGGTGAATAATATCCTATATTTTTCACTCTTGTTATTTCCTTATTGGCTTATTGGCTTTTGTTTAGTTCCATAGTGACGTGTAAGTGTAATCTTGTAAGCCCTTAGTGGCTAGTATTTGTGCTTCAGTGTATTTCATTACATGCACTTCCCTGAAACAGTAGAAATACCAGAGTTACCGGAAACTTCTTAGATAGGTGGGAAGATCGCTTCCCGGAAACTCGCTTCGGAAGCGCAATACTCCTCGCTTCCGAAACTTGATGAGAACCTCGATTCCCCCACGCTTCTCCTATGCTTTCCACACACTTCATTTATTCATCTTATATGTTCTCTTACTCAACTTTTCATGTTTTTTATGTGTTTTCTCTCACTCTTCTCACTCACTTCCATGTGCTTTCTCTAAATTGGTAATCATCATTTTTATATTTTGTTAAAAATTTACTTCTTACACTAAAAAATCATGAAATTTAATATTAGTCACTTTTATGTTAGTTTTTATTTGTGTTTCATTATGATTCACATTCAATTATTATATTTCTTTTTTTTATTCCTCGATTCCCGCTTCCCATACATTTTAAAATGCATCGCTTCTTGCTTTCGCTTCCTGTATTGTTTCCCGCTTCCGCTTCCTAGTCTGGCAACCTTGAGAAATACAACACTAAAAACACATGATTCAATATCAGTACTGTTATGGATGAGAATATATCCTATTGAAAGAACAATGCAAATAATTCCAAGACAAATCAATAAAAATAATGCAATGAAACACTACTTTGGTCTTTGGTCTTTGGTCTTTGGTCTTTGATGCTTGACTGCATTTCGAGCATACCAAAGTCTGTTTAGCCTAATTGATCCTACCCTAGCATACTAGTGTCCTTCCCCTTTGGCAACCGATGATCCCATAATTTATTATTGATGATTATAATTTTAACTAAGGTTTCTCGGTTTTAAATCCAACAGGGGGCTGTCCCCAGCTTACACATCAGGGAAAAAAGAAGATGAAAAAAAAAACAAATTGCCTAGATAAAAGTACAAAACAAGCCAATAGAGATGCAGCTATCTACCATAAGCAATATCCAGCATTTGTGAGTGAGTTCATGATCCACAAAGCAGAGAAGTAAAAGAAGCAACTATTTATGGACTAATTTTTGATGAATGAATCAAATAAAAGCAGAACTAACAGAAAGCCAGAGGTTCCAAGTCATCTCCCATCCTCCGTTGGGGTTGAGACCAGGCAATGGTCACTAGGGTACTTGTTACCATGTCACTCTGAAAAGTTTCAGTAAATGATACATCACCAGAAAAATCTATCTTCTTTCCTATTCTGTGTCACATGCATCTCATGTGGCACTGCATCACACCTGGTACGCTAAATTGATCATGCATATATTTTAGGGATATTTCATATAAAAATATGCATGATTTCATGAGAAAATGTTTCAAATACTCAATTTTATGTTAGTTCTCGATTAAATGTGTTAAAATAATTTAAAAATAGAAAATGCATGAAAAATAGTTTTATTTTACATTTTTATGCATATTTTAGTTTTTGTTATAGTCATAGTAGTTTAGTTTTAGTTTTCAAGTAAAAATAAAATAAAAAATAAAGAATAGAGAAAATAGTTTTATATTGTTAATAAAATCATTTTAAATGTTTGTTTTTTTTTTAGAAAAGAAAAAAATTCAATAGAAATAAATAGTTAGAATAGTTTTTTTTAGTTTCTTGATAAGTTTTGATTTTAATTTTCGAAAACTTTAGAATAAACTAGGATTACATAGTTTTTGAATTTAAAAAAAAAAAAACTGAAAAAAAATATAAAATAACAAACCGTTTTACACGGTTTGATTTCTTGAAAAAAAAATAAAAAAAAATATATCACAAACCGGTTTAACCGGTTTGCATTTCAAAATAAAGAAAATAATCCGGTGAAACCGGTTTGGATTTTGTTAAAACAAACAGCAAACCGGTTCAAAACCGGTTTGCTTGTTTTTAAAACCCCCAAATCAGAAAAAATAAGGCGTCTTCATCTTTTGCGCCAGAGCCTTCTCCTCTAACCCCTCTTTTCCCTCCACCTTGTTTTCTTACCTTCTTCTTCCACTTCTCCCTCGATCTCTCTTCTTCTTCCCTGTTTCCGGTGGAGGTGCTTCTTCAACGGCGACGGCGTTGACGGTGGAGGCCAGCTTCTTCCCTAACCCCTCAGGTTCACGGTGAGTGCTGAGTACTCTTCTTCTTCTTCTTCTTCTTCTTCTTCTTCTTCTTATCTCATGCATTCTGATTTTGTTTCTGTTGTTTTTATTTCAATTCGATTCTATGCATTTTTCGATCTGTGTTTGTGTTTAATTTTGTGCCTTTGCATCTGATTCACTTAAGCATTTCATCGTTGCATCTTAGAACTCATATTCTTGATTGTGCGTGGTTGATTTCAATCATCATCATCCTAATCAGATTTGCCAGATCCATCCTGTTTGCCAGAAGTTTTTGATTCAGTTAGAATCCCCATCGCATATGTCAAAATTGTCTCAAACCGACTGTAATTCCTCTCCGGTGAGGCAAAATCCTGTTTAGCTGGAATTCTATTGCTTCAACCTGCATCCTCTGGCTGGAGTCACCTGTTCCGCCGAAAGTTTTACCAGTATTTGAACTTCATCGTGTTCCACCAGATTCAATCATTGTACGCTGAATCTACTTCTCAGCCGCTGGATTCCATTGCTTCTTCCGGTAGATCTGCCGGACTGTATTCATTTTGTCTCTTTTTAATTGTGAAACAGAATTTTCACGGTGAAACGCCTTCATCACTGGCAGAGCAGTCACCAGCGATAAATTCTTGCTGTCAGATCCATTTTGCCTCTGCAAAGTATCTTCACCTTGTCATGGAATCGGCCCTTCTACTGGTCGGATTCCTCTATATTGCTGGATACAATTTAACGTCACCTCTATTTGCTCTCACTGGAGTTCCCCAGTCAGGAAACCTTTGCCTGAGGTCCAGTTCACCGACGGTTACCCATCTAGCTGGCAGTTCCTCTTTCTGAGTCACTGTGGGAGCCGATCTCACCTGTGTGAGATCGGGCATTGGGATTCATCTGTGAAAAATCATTTTCACGATAGTGTTTTTTTTTAGTCTGTTGTTTCTAAGTGTTTTTCACAGATGTGTTGATTTTTAAAACAGATTTTCACGTGTGTTTTTAAAGAAGTTTTTCATGGTGTGTGTTGAAAATCAAATTTTTCGGGGCAATTGTTCTTTAAAAGAAGCATTTTACGGATTGTTTTCAAAGCATGTTCACGGCAATCAAATCTTTAGTCTTTGATTTTTTTTTTTTTTTCGGTGATGTTCATTTCTTATTTTAAGTGTTTTACTTTAGTTTTATTTTTACAAGCATTACATTTAAGTTTTTAGACATCACATTTTATGCATATTAAGCATTTTAGATATAATTTTTTTTACGTTTTGCATATCTTTCATTGTGCATATTGTTGTGCATTTCATATTTTTAGTATAGTATAGTGTTAGTTTTTTTTTTCCCGTCTTTCGCTGCTTGTGGTTTCGTGTTGTGTAGGAAAGAGTGGAGTGAGAACAAGCTAGCAATATTTTGTGGCACGTGTCCGACACACGACACGGAAACATGAAGAGTAGAAGCTTATTTTTACTTTTCAGTTTAGAATTAGGAATTTGATTCTGGGTTTGTAAATATTGCACTTTACGCACTCTGCGAAGGGTATTCATTTGTTGTAATAGTTAGTTGTTTTTACTTTTCTTGAAAACTTTACATTTCAATAATTTGGCAATAAAGAATAGTTTAGACTTGTGTGTTTGAATACAACATATTTCCGTTCCCTGAGTTCGACCCGGTCTCATCCACTAGTGAGAACCGGTTTTTATTATTTGATGTCTGGTTTTCACATGTTTTACATTTAAAAATCTTTTCAAAATTACAACGATTTAAAAGAAGACATCATAAATAAAAGGGCTTCCACACAGATTCCATATTTTCATGAACACATCCATAAGCATATCAATGATGTCACCTTGAAAGAGGTACCAAATACAGCTGCCATGGTATGGAAATTGTTGAGCATGGATAAAGTAGACTTGGCTCAATGATGATATGCAAAAAGGTCTGACTAAAATGAACAAATAAATGAATGAACGCATGCATGCATGCAGATGATTATTCTTACAGCACTCTCACATTATACTAGTCATACCCATGTCATGTCACTTCTCAGTGGTTGATGGCGCACATGCAAATGCAACTGTTCAAATTGTTCTACCAAAGAGTATCATGAACATATACCAAACATGTCCTTATCCAGTTCAAATGAAGAAAAAGAAAACTGGGAAGATCAAGGCTTCTTATTCTATGCACAGTTTCAAAAAAAATGAGCCAAGCCATACACCATAGCAGTATTTCATATCCAGATAATGGCCCATACAACCTGTCATTCCATATGTAGTCAACATCATAAATCTGGATTAAGGATCACTATATATATATAGCCATTGAAATAAAAACAAAAGGATAACATATAAACCATTATAAAGCGACTAAAAACCACAAAAGTTTCTTCATTTCAAAAACGAAGACTGAAACAAAGCACAACTACTGTCATCATTCTACAACAATCAGATATGTTATATTCCATTTATTTTGCATTGTTCCTCTCTTTAATATAATAAAATACCATAAAGCAACATGGCATATAGAAATAAGCCCAATCTAATTAAAACCAAGTAAAAAGAAATAATGTAATTTATATCTTAAGTGAAACAGAAATAAGAAGAAAAGAAACTCTTACTTGTGCAACATACTCTGTAATTTCTGAATCAATTGCAGAAGAAGAACCCAGTGATCAAACTTTTTCAAAGCTGAAAGCCCTGGGTACTTAACATTGATATTTTCTTCAAATATTATATCATTAGGTGCAAGTACAGATTTTGATTGTGCACAAAGTTTTGGCTTTAGTATGGAGCGTTTACAAGAAATTGTCTGAGAGTTGCAGAGCATTTCATATATATTGCTGGACTCCACAGAAGGGTCAACCTGCAAAAGAACATAAGTTAGCATACCTAGAAGGCTTTAACATAAACTGTACTCAATCAGATTGACTTCTGGAAAGGAATAGTGAAGGCAAGATTGGAATCTTTATGAGGTCATTCACATGGACAATAATAAGCATTTATACTAGCGCTATAAACAGAACAAAGCACATCCACATGCACACACACACATATACAGGCATGTAGGGATGCACATGCTCACACACAGGTATATAAAAATTACACAAACAAAAAGAAAGCAGCAAAGCATACAGTAGCAATTAGTTAAAGTGAGAGACAACTATGACACTAACTGACTAGCAGGCATAGATATGATCCCATTATTTGATGCACATACAAAAACTCAAGCATATGGAGTTAAAAGGCATCCTATGAGACTCATAAAAGTAAGTGATGGCACGTGTGGGGATTAGGCTCCTAAACTAGTCTAGATAATGTAGCATTAAAGACCTTTTTTCATCTAACTACAACTGCCATCGCTATAGAATTGTTAATGAATAAACACGTGGACGTAATAAACTATACTTAATGACCTTCATTAAAAGCTCATAGCAAACTACTTTTAATATAGGTATAATGTGTAATGAAAAGAGGCGGAAGCACCAATAGAGCGAAAACACTCTTTAAGAGTGACCACAAGAGCGAAGAACACAAACACCAAAGGTGTACACACAAAACTCACAAAAGTAGAAAATGACTTAAAGTCATAAGTTGAATATTATTGAAGAAAGGAAGAGAAGGGTGAAAACCCAATGCTTTACAAGAGGAGAAACCTCCTCTATTTATAGAGGAGGGAGTCATAAGAAGGGGACCACAAGGGGCTCCCATGTAGTCGTTGGGAGCCCCAACGGTCATAAATCTGACCGTTGGGGCCCCAACGACTACATGTGTGGGGCCCTTGTGGTCTTACAAAAAGCTAAAAATAAAAAGGAAAAAGAGGAAAAAGAAAAAAGGAAGAAAAGAAAAAATATAAAAAAGAAAAAGATTACATGTGGTTTTACCAAAATACCCCTATCGGGTATTTTGAGAAAAGAAAGGGAAAAAACTGTATATATATACATATATGTATATATATACTTATATATATACGTATGTATATATATATAAGTATATGTATATATATATATACATAATTTAACATAATGATCCAGCATGTGGTCTAAGAAAAATTATTCGGTTTTAGAACTTTCCGTGACATGCTCCACATATAGTAATTATGAGTACCAAATCAGTACAAAGATAACATGTACCTTCTTTGAGTACAGAATTTCAAAATTACCCCTTGTTCCATATTTCGGATCCTTTCCCCATGCCACAGCATCTAAGGCCCCAGAAAGATCATCCACAATGCCTCTTTTAGCGGCCTTATTGAACCACTGAAGGGGATTCTGCATTAAAATGACAAGATATATCAGCAATGGAACTGAAAAAGAGTATGGAAAGCAGAGAGAGAGAGAGAGAGAGAGAGAGAGAGAGAAAGAGAGAGAGAGAGAGAGAGCAATTGTCAAAAAGAACACATACAGAAAAGCAGGCTTGCATAAAGGGTGATGAAATGGACATCTGATTCCTTTGCTGCTTAATTCCTTTCCCGTTTAAGCCATGAAACTCTCCAGTAACTGAAAGACAATCTGCAGTAATGAACAGATGCTCCTCGTGGATAGTCTTCCCCAAATCACAGAAAATAGACCTTAGACTCTGCATTTGAGTTTTGCGGCATTAAAACATGACACGCTAAACTAAACATCAAGGCACAAGAATTTCAGAACACAGAATATAATTTCTCACATCAACAAAACAGTTCCAAGCAGCATCTACACCAAATCCATGAAAAACATAACCAATATTATCAGGTTGACTGCGTTTCCAATCAATCAAGTCACTAATAGCAGCGCAAGCTTCCTGAAGAGAACTCCACATTTTCTTTGAGCTACAATTTTCAGATACAACCATTAGACAGAGCTCACCAGAATTCCGAAACCTTGGCATCTTAGAATGATCCTTCCACAAAACATCCACCTTCTTAAACTGTGATGATCCTGCACAACACACAAATATAACCAGTGAATATCACAAAAATGAAAATGCCCGCTTGGCAAAGCTACCCATGGTAAACAGTAACATCCCCGCCAAAACTCTTCCAACTATTTCAACCAGTAATAGATCATGCTAAGGTTTATCACTACATGCAAGGAAAAATTGCAGACGTCAATTACAATGATGGAGTAAGATTAGAGATAGTCCATAGAATGAATCACATGTGGAATGTCACAATTCCAAGGACATTTCAACAGCCACAAGAAGCCTCCCATGCTGCCAACTCCATACAAGGGTTAACCATAATAATGGAATGGACAGCAGATGTATGCAGCTCCATGCATATAAAAGCTAAAAATATATGAATAGGTGTGTCAACACTGCCTTTTCTTTCAGTAGCCTTGCAGGCTTTTCTCTATATTTAATGAAATCAAAATGCAAAATAAAATGATAACACTTTTCAAAAGATTTCCCTTTTTCAACTTCAGAAGGTCGCATGCTTTCCTAAATCCAGTTCTCGTGCAGCACTTTGTTAACAATCACAATTCATGATCATATGTTACAAGCATTATATAAAGCCCAATCTGTTGTTTATACAAGTTATGTGTGATTAGTAGAATGACACATAATCAAAGCAAGGTGACACAGAGTTACTACAAGCAGGCATAAGTAACATCCTATAATCACCCAGCTAGGACAGTGATTGTGAGAGATAGGTCTATATATAGACCCTGTTAGATTCTGTCATAGACATTTCTCCCAAGCTGAAGTGTCGGAGTCGGACACTTCCCGACACTGACACTCCTGGACATGGCACTGATATGCCGTTTTTAAAATTAGGAGTGTCCAAAAATTTGGACACCGCATGTCGAGTGTTCGACACCTTAAAATGTGTTTGGACGTGCCGTATCCAGCGAGTGTCTCGAGTGTCCTGTTTCATGCATCATGGACATGGGTGTCCAACTTTGTGGACACTTGTAGTGTTGAGTATATGATTTTGTAACTCTGTTTTGCCTTAGAAGTGTGGTCGATGATTTGTTTTTGTACTTACAATCTTACATGTTCATATTACATCATTGACATTTGTGTAAATCATCAAGGATCATATTACACATGAGAAAGGAATGTGCATTTTATATTTTATTGTTTTGTTTGCATACTTATTTAAAATTCTCTTTTCTCTTATATATATATATATATAGCAAATTCTCTTTTCTCTTATATATATATATATATAGCCATGTCCAAGTGTCTAGTTTTTTAAGATTTGTCGTGTCTATTACTTCTTTCAGTGTCTGACAGCACCGACACCCATGTCAGTGTCCAAATAACATAAGTTAGATTTCACTCAAGCAGCAAAATCAATAGGATACAGCTTAGTTGTCAAAGACGCTAGGCAGAGCCTAGGCGGTGAGCCCCTAGAAAGGCTAGGTGAGGCCTAAGCTGACTAGGCGGTACTCCAAAAAAAAATTTTAAAAGCATACAAAATATGTAAACAAACTACTAAAATTAACAACAAACATGTATACATCATAAAATCAATCAACAATAAGCAATAGACAAATAATATCATGTTGAACACTGTAAAGCAATTATATTACATAAAAATAGTCAAATAGATAACTCATACGCTTATAGATTATATATGAATCAAGTACACAGATATGTATATATAATTATATATACAATATAAACACATAATATTGAAAATTTATAATATATGTTTATGATGTGTTAATATATACAATTACACAGAAAACATATATATGTGTGTGCAACTGCATATCAGACCGAGAAACTACCTCGGCTAGGCCGCCTAGGTGGCACCTAGTGTAACGACCCCAACTCCTACTTTTGCAAAATGCGGAAAAAAAAAAATTTCTAAGAGTTGCGGAAAACTTCCCAGAGACCTGGGGTCCCTACAGTTCCAATTTCAGTTGGATAACCACACACCACAAACGAAGTTGCAATTATTATCCATATCAACCAACTAAAACTCTTTTATTAATGAGTAATAAAATTTCAAAGACAAAGTTTCCTTCAACTGAAAGTAAAGTAACAATTGCAGAATTTAAAAGAACTGAAAGACAAAAGAAAGAGCCACAATATCCTCTACTGAAGCTGACAAGTCCAAGTATAACTCATCCATCCCCAGATGCATGTCCAACTTCACTGTTCACCATTTCCTGTGAAAAACCAACAAAGTAGGGTGTCAGAACCGAAATTCTGAGCACAGCTACTTCTAAAGAAACCAGATGAGAGAAAGAACATGGATAAGATTTCATGCAGTGATTTGAGTGAGCGCAGATATAAAATTTTCAACATCTAAATTTTCATAACTACCAATGATTTCATTTACTCACCAATCAATAACAGTAAACAGTGTCATATATCAACAACTAAATAACCAACCTTTCAGCATGATTTCACGAAGTAAAGCGTATGCAACCACCAAATGATGTCATGATATCAAGAATGATTCAAACATGCATGATCTAATGCATAACAGAAAAATGCATGATTATGTGCAATGCATGATTTCTTCTGTTATCTTTCATTTAAGTTTCATCTTTCCATATGCATGCCCTATTAGATGCACACATCCTTAAGTTCCTCTTTTTAATTACCGTGGCCCGCGGATACACCAAACGGGTACAAACCCCGAGGTCAAGTAGGTTCCCAGGGTAGCTTAACACACAATTTTTATTTTATTACTAGGTTCCAACTTAGCCCTCGACCGATATCAAGAAACAGCACCATCCATCGGAACATTAGACCTCCACATCTAATGTCGGGGACACAAGGGACACCCCACGCCCACAAGTGCCACTTCCTTGGTACCATAAACTCCCAGCTGTGACTAACACATCACTCCCGGGTAAAGTGGTGGGCTCTCCCTAAAACCGTGGCCAGGAGAAGAACCTCAATATCGGGTTCAGGGGCAACAACGCACACGGAGTTTTTTGTATCCTCACAGTCTCCCCAAGACCGGATATCCAAGATTCTCATACTCCAGATGAGATATCCCAGAATGTATATTACACTGTTCTTATTCATTATTTTTATTTAAAGTTCATTCTTTAAGTTTGCCACACATATGCAAAAGTAAAGTGAAAACCCCGCATCCTCCCTTGCAGGGACCCATTCGGGACTCCAGCCCGTATCCACCACTAGAACAGTGTAGTAATGTGCCAAGTGATGCATTTAAAAACATAATTAAAAGAAAACCAAACCCACGGCTCTTCAGGCCGGTGATGGTCCAATTTGGCCATTAGTGCATCACATAATAAAACCAAGTAGTGTTTCATTCATAACACTAGGCCAAAATGCCAAACAACATATATATTCATGCAAATATAAACCCAAACATATGCATGTCATAATTCATTCATATGCATTTTCAATATGTGTGTGTTACCCACATCACATATGGGTCTTAACCAATCCATGGTTTCTTTAAGTGTGAGTGTACATGTACCAATTCACACAATAATCAAGCGTACATGTTCAAGAAGACTTACCAACAATTGAATCATGCTCACACTCATGCGAACCATAGTCATAACAGTCAAGTGAAAGCATAAATCTCCACGACAAGTGTTTCCAAATGCACATCCATATATGCCAATATAACCATGGACATAAAACAACAACATTCACAAGCACGGTTTCAAAGATTCATGTGCAAGGATTCACATATTTATTCCAAAATGTATGTTGTCATTCCTTGATAATTTTTATTATATCACGTGAACACCCATGCATGTAGATTTAAGCAATAAAACATTACTTTCATGATTGCTCATGCCCATGAAAACAACTAGACAACGATATCCAACTCAAGCATATCAAATCAAGTTTAAGCCTATTCACATTTTCATTCACCTGTATGCAAAGAGCCAGATCTAACATGATTAGCTAGTATTCTGAAAACTTAAGGTATTAAGCTAAGCTTCCATATGAGTCATACTATACATGAACAAGGATTCAATGGACCTGTCCTTTGTCCACAAGCATGGACAGGTTAAGGGAATATCATTTATTATATTTTCCTTTGTAAAAATATAATCCAGCACCAGTCGGCTGGGCTTGGCAGGGTACCACACAACCCATGATCTTATGCTCTCTTTCCACTCAATACTTATAACAAAACAACAAGACTAAAATTGTCAAAAACAGCACAATGGTCATGCTAATAGCAAGCCTGAGCGTAACCCATATGGTCTTGAGAACGTCTAATATATGTATCTTTACAAAGAAAAATGCAAGTCATAATTCATAACTCTAGTAAGACCATATCTGCCTAAGATAAAATTTCAATACCTGAGACAGACCATTAACAATTTAAGAGCAAACTTTGAGTCATAACCTAAGAAATGCTCAAATTCCAAAGACAGAGGATGCAACAACTAATAAACCCCCTTTTTATATAAGAAAAATAGAAATCTCACATCCCCTTCAGACAACGTACATATAAGATTAAGAGTGAAATCATACAGCCTGTGGTCCAGTTCTTGTATATATATATATATATCTTAATCAACATTAATTATGCAAAAATCATAAAGAACGTCCAAATAGAAAACACAGATGGGGAATTTGCTCATGCAGTTCATCAAGAAACAGGGTAAATTTTAATATATTAATGCTAACAAAAACTGCAGACTCCATTTCCATTTGTTTCAATGGAGATTTGGTTTTAAGGCTTATCAAATTCAAATCAATGAAATGGGTACATGAAATATCACAGGATCAGTTTTGTATATACAATCTTTCAAACACCTATCCATAAACATCGGTTCACATGGAATCAACAATGCATGTGAATCATCTTAAAACAATCGATGCCTAGCATAAACCAACAACTCATAAAATTATTACCAATTTATTTCCTAAATAAAACTCAAGATTTCTGTAGCAAATAACGTTGAAACTGGGCATCCTGCTGAAACAAAAACTTAATTGAACCAAGATACAAATTCTTCCATATGGTTTAGCACCCAACATAAGCAAACTCCAATTTCCTCTTTCCCTTTAGTATCTAGGTTATTGGGTCCCAAAACAGAAATCCCCCAAAAATTGGGGTTATCCATTTCAAAGAATCGGAAACCCCACGAATGGGGCTAATTCGATACCACAGCCGAACCCCAAATCGTTTGGGCTAGGGATTTTTGCAATGTAGGGTTAGGTAAGAAAATCCCCAAATCGATTTGGGTTGGACTTTGTTTCAGTTTAGGGTTAGGTACAGTAAATCCCCAAATCGATTTGGGTTTTCGAAATGGGGAAACAACCTAATCCCCGAATCCTCCCCACAAACCCACGCATGGAATCGAACCCATGTTCGATCCCTAACCCGAAATCCAAGAGGCACCGTACCTGTTTCGCTGGTTTTCCGGCGATCGGAGGCTGGAGACGTGCAGGCACGGTCGGCTGGTGTCGCTCCACGCTGCTACCGTGAAGAAGGGTGCTTGCTGGAGCTGCGGTGGCTGTCGCAACTTGTCGGCGATCTTCTACCTCCGGTGCGCGCACGCAGACAGGGAGAGAGACGAGGGAGAGAGAAGGACTGAGTGAAAAGGGAGAGGCGAGTGGAGAGGGCTTCCTCTCCACCTCCTTTTATCGACCCGGACTCCCCCTCCTCTGCCGAGATGGGCGCGGGGTCGTTACGCTCTGCGTAACCCCCTGCGCCCCCTTTTGCTTTCTGCTAGGGTTTCATCGGGCAACCCTTATCGGGTTGCCCTTTTCGTTTAACAGGGCTGAAGAATATGGGGTGGGGCTCGGGTCCGAACCCGAGACCCGCAACCCGACCCCAAGTCAAAATGGATCCACAAGTGGATCCAAATGGATCCACTGTGGATCCTCAGATAAATAAAAAAAAACTTAAAAATTTTATTCATTTTAAATCTCGCATTTTATATAAAACCTTAACCCCCACCAAAATGGATCCAAGTGGATCCAACTGTGGATCCTCGAATCCGCTTAATATATATATATATATATATATATATATATATATATATATATATATATATATATATATATATATATATATATATATATATATATATATATATATATATTTCTATAGTATTACAAATATTAATATTATTTATTTATGATTATACACATATATATATATATATTTAGATATATATAAATATATATATGCACATGGATCCAGTATATGGATCCCATACCCATCTACGCACCCCTATTGAATGATTATTCTCCGAATTATTTAGTTAATTACAAATTATTGTACTTATACGTACATATCAAATTTACGAGGTAAATGTATGCGAAAAACCACTTTATGGGTCCTGGATCTGTAATTTGGATCCAGGCCCAATTTGCAAAATTTTATAAAATTTTCGGGTTTTACACCTAGGCTCCACCTTTGACAACTAAACGAAGGGGTGAAAGGAGGAAAAAGAAAAAAATAAGGTAAAAAAGAAAAACAAAAGAAGAAAAAGAGAGAATAAAGAAAAAGATTTTGGGGTGGGAGGAAGAAGAAAAAGAAAAAAAAAAGAAAAGAGAAAAAAAATTATAAAAACATGACAACTATGTCTCTATGGCTTCGTCATGGACAGTCTAGGTAAAAAAACAGGCTCTGCCTAGACCCATAAGCCTAGGCAGTGGCCCTACGCCTAGCCATCTTAGGCGACCTAGGGAGAGCCTAGGCGCAACTTTTGACAACTAAGGGATACATAAAAGATAGATTAAATCATATCAGGTTTAATAGAAGAAGAAAAGAAGACAAAAAATAACAAAAAATGAAAAAGCGACAAGTTAGGTTTAACAAAGTGCTTGCAATTTCAACAAAAACCAAAAGGATGAAAGAAAACACTTCAAACAATGAAATATGAAAGGAAGTTTCAAAATAGAGCGAATGGTCTACTGGTCTTCTATATCTATCTTTCTATAGATTACTCAAGAAGGCGTCAAATATTTTTCCAGAAGATTTGAAAGAGACCAATGTCGTGAAAAGTGACCACGCTTAGGAGCCAGCCCAACACCTAGGCATAGCCAAACTAGGCAACTTATTTTAAGGGATAACTCACCTAAATGCCCAAGTAGCAAATTAACTTGTATATAGGATCCCCACGTGGAAGAGGGCAACAATTCCAAGAGAAGCACCAACCTCAAAGTAAAATGCTTGGATACAACATAATACTTGTTAGAAAAACCAGGGAAGATGCACACCAAAAATTCAGTGTAATACCCGTAATTTTTTGGTGATTATTTAAATAAATAAAGATAATTTTATTATGGATTTTTATTTATTCAATTATGCATTGAGATTAAAATTGATTGTGTATATTAACTTAAAATTTAATCTCACTTGAATTGAAATTTTAATTTAAGTTAAAATGGAATTCGAATTTAACTTAGGGTTAATTTCATGTAAATTAGAATTTAAATGGAATTTGAATTTGAATTTGGGTTTAGTATGTGGAGTTGGATCCAAATTAGGTATGAAATTAATTGGTTTTGAATTTGGTGTGAAATCCAAGGTTTAATATGGATCAAAAATCCAATTTTGAAATTTGAGAATTAAGCTAAATAGATAAAACCTAATTAATTATTTAATTAAGTCAATCCAAGAGGGCAGGACGCCCCCCTAGTTGGGCCATCTCTTGGCTGGAACTTTCTAAAAATTTTGCACTCATTTGAAATCTCATTAGGAAAAAAAAAGAAAAAAGAATTTTTAAAACTTACCAAAATGGAGACAAGCCTTTGGTAAGGAAGCCTTGAATCCAAGTTGGACCCATCTAGCAATCAAGGCAAGTAGGGAGGACCCACATGGGGCGTCCCTACCTACTTGGATAATATAGGAAATTAAAATAAACAAACAGAGAAATGGCAAGTTTTAAGTGGGGGTTTTGGAAAAAAAATGAGAAAGATCAAGGAGAGGGGGGGTGACCCACCATCTTTCCTTAAGTGTGAGGGCAGCCAAGGAAAGCCATTGGCCTTGCCTTAGCTGGACTCACATGGCCTTAAGTAGGGATCCCCAAGAGGGGCATCCCACATGGTCTTGCCATTCTCTCTCCCTCCAATCACAAATCTCGCTTCTTATCTCCTTCCTCCTCCAACAAAGGGTTGGTTCAATAGTCATTGTAGTTGAAGCTTGGAGGTACTTTACTCGAATTCAAAGCTGGGAGATGAAGGGTTTTGCCAGTTCAAAACTACTTACGAGGTAGGTGCATCAAACGCGTATGCGTGGGTCGATCTAAAGATTCTAAACGCATGGGATATGCGTAGGAGTTATTTCAAGATCTGAACCAAGAGTGGATCAGATCTTGGAACAACCAAAAATGGATTTAGTTTTGGCTTTTTAAATCGGTTTTGGTGAATCCATGTCACCCTATTTGATTTTTGAAAATCGATTTGACAAAAAATAATATTTAAAGCCTTAAAGCAAAAATAAGTTTCGGGGAGGATTAGATCTATGATTGAGTGCTAGATCTCAACTATTTTTTAGCATATTTAATGTTTGAATGATGGGTTTATATGTTGCAAGCATAATTTATACGTTCTCAAATTGATTTGGACTTAGATCTATGTTTAAATCAAGCAAAATTGTTTTATCAAGGGATTTAGGCAAAATCGATACGTGGTTTTATGTCTTATGGTTGAATTAGATTGAAATACATGTTAGTGAGTTAAGTTCATGTTAGTCATGTCAATTAGCATGAATAATACCTCTCTAAAACTGTGATGATCATGCTTTGATTGATTTTTAAGTTGTTTGTCAAATAAGTTTATGTTTTGGAATAAAAAATGAAAGAAGCATGAATTCGAAATAATGAATGTAGTTATGTCGATTGTTAATTTCATGAATTCAAAATAATAAATGTAGTTATTTCGATTATTGATTTCATAACAAAGATTTTATATCATAAATGTATTTAAACATCTGAATGTAAGGTTTATCATGTATTTATGGCTTTCTTGATCTTAGTTACTGGATGGATCATGAATATTGCATTCTACTGTTATGTTGTTCTCATTTTTTTACCTAGCCAGTTTCGAAAAAAAATCTATATCTTTCAGAATATAAATCCAATAAATAAAAATAAAAATACTAAAATGTTCTACACATCCAGGGCTTGATTTTAGAATCTTATTTGGTCCCGTTTTAGTCAGTATTGAGGGCAAAACGACTGTTGCAACAGAGCACAATTTTTCTACCCTGTTTGCAAGACTGTTTCGACCAGTTATTTTGAAAAACCTAAGAACCTGTTCAAAACTACTCAAAATAAATTATGAAAAATCTGAGTGGAAGCCAATACATATAAGAAGACTCTGTAAAAAGGATTTTGTCAAAAGAGTTCACAGTAAATCCCAAAAAATTCCCCAATTTGAGAAAATTTTGTGCAGTGACATAATCTGTCCTGTAATTTTTATAGATAGGGGTATGTTGCAGAATTTTTCATGGATTTATGGAGAACGAATTTGGTGTTGAGATTTTGGGGAATTGTTCCTAACATGTTAGGGCAACTCGAGTTCAATTTTGAAGGCCAAAACTAATCTCTATGATTTTTCCAAATCAAATTCAGATTTGGGTCACCTGAACCAGCTTATACCTAGATTTAAATCAAATGGCCAGAACAGACCTGATTCTGTTTTGATCCAAGTCAAATTCATACCCAAATTGACCCAGGTCTCCAGAACTAAATCAGACATGTTTCTGACCCAGGTCTTAATTGGACCTAAGTCCGACCTATAATGATAAAACCCGATAACACCTAGCTGATATCATATGAGAGAGAAAAAAAGAAGCAAGAGAAAAGGGAGGAGACAAAGGAGAGAAAGTCTCGGCGTATACACAACAGAGGAAGATCAGGAGGCGATGGAGGATGCAGCGATGAAAAAGGAGGAGAAGCTAGAAGGAGCAGACAAAAGAGAAGGAAGAAAAGGAGGAGGAGGCAGAACAAGAGAGAGGTACCTGGATATTGGGGCTCGCCGAAAGGGAACACAAGAGGCGAAGCGGTGCAAAGGATGGGGCTGATCCTTTGCCCCTCTTTTCTTCTTCTTCTTCGTTTTCTTAAGAGAGAGAGAGTGTGGGAATGGTCAATCGGTCGGTCGTCGGAAAGTCTTGTTGTGTCGGTGGAAGAGAGGTGGAGAAGGGAAGACGATGCCCTAAACCTTTTTCCTTTTTAATGTTTTTTATAAAAAAAATTAATAACATTAACATGGTCAAATGAGGCCTTTGACCTCATTTGACTACCTTATGTACGAGGTGTGTACCTGTAATGCCTGTTGAAGAAAAAAACTGTGTCGGATACGTGTCAAACACGTGCCTTGCACGTGTCGGACACATGTCAAAGTCGGTCCATCGTGTCGGACCTGGATCCGAGCTGGACCCGGACCCGAGCCCGAACTCGAACCCGGCTTCTCGATCGTTCGAGAAGTCTGTGACTTTAAAAAGTCACAGGCGTCTCGGGCGAGGGGCAAAACCCTCGCCCCTTCTCTCTCCTCTCGTCTCCATCCCTCTCAGCGGCCTCCGTCAGCCGACGGCGGCCTCCGTCAGCCGACGGCGGCCTCCGAGCGTCGGCGACCTTCGAGCACCGCCACCACCTCTTCGCTTCTGCCGCTTCCCCTGGGGCCACCAGCGACCAGAGCAGCTGTCGATCGTGCCTCTGACCTTCGCGCATCGCTCATCCTGTTTGCTGTCGACTGCGCCAGAGCCCCCCAACGTCGAAGCTTTCGTCCCTCTGCAGACCTCCCGGCGACGCAAGCCCACCTCTTCGCCTCCCCCTTGTTATCTCCTGTGTCGCAGGACGTCGGCGATTCGCCGTCGACCACCACCCTTGGCTCGGCTGCTGCAGGCGTCGACAGCAGTCGTCGGCGATCTTCGACAGCCGGCATCCTCGGCCGACGACGACCTCTGTGACCAGCGACCCCCGATGCCAGCGACTCAGCCGCCGACCACCACTGCCCCTTCTGCCGCCATCGACGATCCAGGCTGCCAACAGTTGTGTCAGCGATCTTCACTTGCGGCAACCCTCATCGGAATCCTGCAAGCCCCCCCTTCTCCTGTCCTTTCCCTTGCGTGCGACAATCACCGACGCCGGCACAAAAAAATCCCCTTCACGACACCGGAGCAGTCGAGGTCGGTGGAATCGCTCTCCTTCTCACGATAGCAGCAACCCTCAAACGTGGATTTTTGAGGTACGGGTTCTCTTTTGCTTCAATTAAGAATGGGAGCATAGGTCTGTATCCCATGCGATAGTTTGGTAGGGATTAATGTTGGGAATGTGAGTTGTGTTTCCAATATATTCTGAAAGGAGGTGAAGGAATCATAGTCATCCATGCGTTTGGGTTTTTCCTCTTGCATGTAAAAGGGATGCCTTAATGTGTTGGTTTGTTTTCATCGATACCTATCTGAGTGAGCTTTTGCACGATCTATGTTTTCGGCTCTGATGTCCAACTGAATGAGCATATCTGTTTATTAACTGGCGTATGTATTATGTTTTTCTGGTGAATTCCATCTAGATAAATCTCTGCATGTTTAATAGTCATTCGATGTTGCTTTGAAATCTCTGTAGTCTTAATAAGTATTGGAATAGGCTCAACGCTTGCTATATACCGAAGTCTGGAAATTTTATGGACTAATTTCTGAAAGTACATATTCATTCGTTTGTGTTATGTTTTGAGGTTAATGAACTCTGTGGGAAACAACTAAGATAAATTGCAAACATGCTGAATGGTACACTCTTGTGATCAGATATCAATTATAAAAGCAAATTTTAATTGTTAGTATGTAAATAGGTTTTTGATCCTCGTATGCAGGGGTTGTTGAGAATACCTATTGTACAGGCTCAACATTGGGAGTTTCTTCTCTTGTCTACTGAGATGGTTAATTGAACAGGAAAATAGATAGATAATCTGAGTGGTGTGCTTTAGTTATTAACATGTAAAGTCGTGGTATAAATTTTTAACTCCTGCCAATGAATATAAAACATATGTTTTGAAGCTTTGATATCCAGACCCTTGCAGGAGCTGATTAACAACCCTGCTAGAAATCACATATGTTCTGAATTCTTTTACATCCTCAGATTATTACATGCTCATGGTGTGGGAATAGTACCTATCTAGTGTGGCTTATTAGAGCAGGTATAAATATATAGTTGATTAATGAAATCCTAATCACTATGGCTTTGTTGTGTTCATCGTTCCAAGGTTGTTATGGTG